>NC_090924.1:1210309645-1210612676 GCF_040938575.1 Ambystoma mexicanum
TGGACGCTCAAGTCCCCTGCACACCACATTTACTGAAATAATTATCAGTCAAAATTTACAATACATAGATTTATGCATAGCGAATTTTCATGTAATCCAACATGTGAATTTAAACAGACAACAAATTGGAAAATGAGCTATACGCATTTCGGGAAATAATTCCCTTCATCAGGAGCAACACTTTCATTACATTGATGAGGTTCATCAATTTTCTAGCTCCAATTTTACTCTATAAAGTAAGAGAAAAAAAATCACTTTTCTAAAGGTAAGTATTATAGTGATTTAAAGATAGTTTATAATTAATTATCACCTGATATGAAGTTCTTCAAGTACCACAGTCTCAGTACTTGCAACTATGTCATCCCGGGTGAGGCTTAATGTCTGAGTATAATACTCTCTTCTTTGAGGGTTGCTGAATGCAAAATAAGTATTAGACTAATCAGTGATAATGTATGGTGTCTGTGTATGGTGAATAATCCATTGAGTGTTACTCTCCATACCTTTCGGGTTATTTCTCAAAAGAATTATTGGGTCAAAACGGCATATACCATTCAATTATGGCTGAAGATTTTTTTTTTGTGCTGTGAAATATAACAGAGAGATGAGTACTGTCTTAGGATCTAGTGGGTGGTCAAGCATCGTGCTAAATATGATAAAGAAAATGAATAAAATGATTAAAAAAGCACATACCTCCGTGTGGAGTATCTGGATGTGCTAAAAAAATTAGATGACTGGTCATTTAGATGTTGTAAAACAAATGGAATGCCCCGCAGGAACAATTTGAAATGCTCTACTGCCCAATAACATGCTAGAGCTTATCTCTCAATAGTGGAGTAATTGTTCACAGCTCCTTGCAATGATCCAGAGGTTAAAGCTGCTACTATACCTTGGCCTTCTCTCACTTGAGTCTGGGTCACTGCCAATCCTACACTACTAGCATCAGTTGTTAAAATTGTCTTATTCAAAGGATTAAACATGCTCAGCAGTAGAACCTTTACAATATACCTTTTTATCTGTGTAAAAATATGTTTGTGTGTTTCGGTACATTGTTAATAATTTCCACAGAGGAGAATTTAAGGTCGCAAAATACTCAATTAAATTAGAATAGTACTCAGCGAGACCCAAAAATGCTCTTAGTGTGTCTTTGTTATGTGGCGCAGGTGCACTTAACAAAGCATCTACTAAACTTGCCTTTGGTCTGATACCCTGATCATTAATTATAGCCATAGGTATAACCCTTTCTCACTTTAAATTTGCATTTTCTATTGTGAGCCCTGCTTCCCCGAGGACATCTAGCATTTGTCTCAGACACATGTAATTTTGGGAATAGTCTGTGAATATTAGAATATCATCCTGGAAGTATTTCACATTTGGCATCCTTCTAAAAAAGCTATTTCAGTACTCTCTGAAATATGGCTGCTGCCAAGGCAAAGAGAAAAAGCATTCTCATTAATCTATAAGCCTCACATTGTGTTACAAATGATGTAAGGTGTCTAGAATCAGGATGTAACTCTATTTGGTAGCGTACTTGACAGGTAAATAATTGTAAAATATTTTGCTCAATGCAAGAGCAATATCATCTCCTGCACATTGGAGAGGGGTTAACGATCTGCCCATATGTTGTTATTAAGAGATCTCGCGTCTACACACACCCTTATCCCTCCATCTGAGTCTTTACTATTAATACTCGGTACACCCACTCTGCTGCTTCTGTGTGTTTAATAATTTAGTTGTCACACAATTTGTCCAGTACATTTTTCAGTTTTGCTATTAACATGGAGAGTAAAAGGCTCACTTTAAGTGATACTGCTCTCACTCTTCAATACTATCCGCTGGTTGAAGGCATCCTATTCTTTTCTGAAAAACATCTTTGAATTCATCACAAATAGCACCTTCAACTAATATGACAGGTTCAGATGCGTTTGGGTCTAATATGATCTTTAAATCTTTTGGGTATTTCCAACTAAGTAAGGATTGTCCTTTTTCAGCTACATACACTTTACTCCACATTTTTCTACCTTTGAATTCAATCTCCACCATACATGGTCTTAACATTCTGACAGGCATTCCTCCATAACCTTTAGGATTTATGTCTGAACTTTTAAGGTCCACTAAACTGTATCTTAATTTGAGGTGCATGGCTGCTCCTATCACAGTGTACTCGGAGCTTGAATCTGCTATCATTCTTAACTCATTCCCATTCAACTTCACAATGCGCCAGGGAGCATCAACATCATTCTTCTCTACGGTTGCTATTAACAATTCACTCATGACATCTTCAAAGAAATGCATGTCTTCATTCAAATATCTAACTTCCACACCCAGTTTGCTTCTACACATTTTTTGTAAGTGATCACGTCTATAAAATCTCCCACATGTTTCTTCTTCATCTGGGTAGCGTGCATTGGTAGCTATGTGATCATTCCCTCCAAATGCAAAACACACAATCTTGTTCCTACTCCACTGTAGGGGGGTAGGAACAGGTAGTGTTTGTCAAGGTTAGGGAATGTTCCACAGATTTTTCTGACATCTTTGCCATAGTTACAGTTTGTTCCAAGGTAAGGTCGTCAATCATTAACAGTCTTTCTTGCAGCCTCTTGTTGGTTGTTCTTTCTATCTGATCACGTATCAAGCTATCTTTAAAGGGTCCAAACTCACAATTTTTTGCTAAACCACTTAAGAATTCCACATGCACTTACTTTCACAGTACCTTCCTGGGCACTAGAGAAAAACAAGTGGTGTTATGTTACAACATTTACATGGGGACCAAACTCTTCCATTAAAGTATGTCCCCTTGCTTGGTATATGTCATGTGCATTCCCTGTGTCTTCCCGGCCTGGAAACATTGGTAAAATGTCAAGAATTGTCCACCCTTCAACTCCTAGGCTGTTCAACAAGATTGCTTGTTTGCACAATTTAAGCTTTGAATACATTTTCTTATTGACCATGTCATGTGCAAGCTAGTAAACATAAGTAACTTCACTGAAATCACTTATATACTTCCCTGACACAGCATAGGCCTTTTCAAAAACAGATGCTTACCTTTGACTTGTTGCTTTAGATTTAACAGAGTTGTAAAATGTGCAGTTCTTGAGATTGACTGGGCAATGCTTCTCTACTGTGATTGATTTAAAATTAAAACCTTACACAAGTCATACAAAGTTGTTGGAATATTAAAACAGAATAATTAAGAATTTTGGTCTGTGTGATCACATAAATTGTTTCAGCTGAGATAAATATCTTGAAGAATAGATACAATTAAACAATATTTACATGATCAGGAGTAACATTTCGTATAAAAAGGTTAAGAATCTATTTGGTCCAAGTAATAGAGAAATGTCCCCTCCTTCAATGCATCTAAACCATAGGCGATCATCAGCATGTACACACATAAAATCAGAAAACACATGGAAATAGATAATTGTAAGATTGGCTGCACTGGAGCAATAAAACAGATGTTTAGATGCTTGATTGTTTCCAGAGATCTAAAAAGCCTTTAACCCTATGAGCTCTTTTTCATTTGCCAAGCCCAATCTGTCCCCCAACAGGCCAGAATTTATTTTTGCCCTGCTTATAAGCCTCAATATCTAAAAGGAAATGTTTGCCAATGTTTCTGAGTTTGGACCTTTTCTCCCTCTGAGCTTTAGCAATCTGTCCATTGTATACATGTACCATTTTCTTAGTAGCCTTATAACTGTCCTTCCCTAAGATTCCAGCCAGACAAGTATATATTATATTGTTGAAGTTAATAACACTGCTAATCTTATCAAGGCAAAGCCTGCTAATAAAGCTATTGAATTCAGACATAAATCTGTTAAGAGAGGCCCGATTCCAATGGACACTGCAACTGCCTCTATTGATGAAAGCAAGCAATGGGTCGAATTGAAGACCAGTAAGTTCTAGACTAATGCTAAACGATAGCATAGCATGATCATCAATGCTGGCAAAGTTAATCTTTAGTAGGGAAGATCTGTCAAAGAAGAAGAGACGAAAACATAGTCTATCCAATTAAAGGAACCCCCCCTTTTCCAGACCTGTTATAATTATCAGTTGTTTTTAACTGATCACCACTGTATGTCTGTCCTGATCCTGGACCTTTTGCTCTGTAGATAAAGTGCTATCCAATGATTGAATTCCATACATTCTGCTCCTATAGCAAATAGAGTTTAAAGTGAAAGATGCTCTCTTTACTTCTATGTAAAATAAATGTCCAGAGTTGAGGTTTAGTTTGTTGCTCATTTCATGTTGTGAACACCATGTGATGGAGAAGCCTATGGGACTTTGGATGCTAAAGCATTTTAGCATCTTTGTATATTATCCCCCACTACATGAAAATGGTGTCATTTCTCAAACTCCTGTATAAGCATTGTAAAAGGAAAATCAGAAAAAAAGTAAGAGAGCCTACTTTACCTCTAGTATATGCTTTGAAATGATATTTTATTTATATCGTGCACGTACACAAGTGTTTCAGAGCGCGACCTAATACATCTGAAGAACTGTTAAAAGTTATTGGTGAACTCTCCAAACCTGATAATTCTGTTTCATATGCGCCCACCTCCTTTGCACTGAGTAAAATATCTGTTCTCAATTATCCACCATAATATTGCACAAGGGAATCGAGCATTTGCCTCTACTCCAACCACAACAATGACTGTGACTGTGCTCCTCCTGCAATTCAGTTGTATTGTTTTCCTTATCTCAGAGTCCTCATGTTCAGGAATGTGATCTGGTTTAAATTTAAAGAAAACCTTACACAGTATAATAATTAAATAAAATGTATATAGACAATTCACAGAATAATGGAGCACACGTCCAGCACCGTTCAGAAGGACATCCCGGGCCAATGGAAGCAAAGAGCCAGCTCTTATTTTCTTCTGTCTCCGTGTAATGCATTCTCCTCAGCAGCATTTTCCTTTGCAAGTGGTCAACATCAGCGCTTTCGAGTGTTGCGTTTGTGCTTGCTTAAAATCTATAAGCCGCGAGGAGAAGGCCAGAGGACAAGGCCTGCACTCCTCTTTGCAGCTCCACTGCGAGTGCCTCCATCAGCTGTGCTCGATCAGCTGTCTGCTGAATTTCATCTTCTTTACGGAGCTCCAGCTGATCCAGCGCGTCTCGCGCACATTGCAAAGGCCTCCGCCATGGAAGGCATGATCACCGCCAACAATGCTTTTAATAAAGCATCTTTTGAATCTCCCGCCGAAACGACGCCGCTTCCCGCCCGCAGCCCGCAGCCTGATACGGCTTCCCGCCCTGCCGGCTCCACCCCCCCCACCATAAAGGGAGACGGGGCTCACCGCCAGGCGAAGCCGCGAGGAGAAGGCCAGAGGACAAGGCCTGCACTCCTCTTTGCAGCTCCGCTGCGAGTGCCTCCATCAGCTGCGCTCGATCAGCTGTCTGCTGAATTTCATCTTCTTTACGGAGCTCCAGCTGATCCAGCGCGTCTCGCGCACATTGCAAAGGCCTCCGCCATGGAAGGCATGATCACCGCCGACAATGTTTTAATAAAGCATCTTTTGAATCTCCCGCCGAATCAACGCCGCTTCCCGCCCGCAGCCCGCAGCCTGATACGGCTTCCCGCCCTGCCGGCTCCACCCCCCCACCATAAAGGGAGACGGGGCTCACCGCCAGGAGAAGCCGCGAGGAGAAGGCCAGAGGACAAGGCCTGCACTCCTCTTTGCAGCTCTTCGCTGCTCGTCTGCCATTTGCCACGATACTATGCAACATCACAGAGGTAAGGAGCTTGCCCACTGCCTCCTCCTACACCAAGACTTGGCCACCAGGAGCTCCAGACTACGCGCTCGCACTATAGAGCCCACCATCAGCTCCAATCCCCTTCCCACTAACATCCGCAATGCGCGGCTATGCTCCCGTATCTCGCAACCCAACCCACCCACTTACATGGCCATACTCAGGCGGTTAACCACAAAGCCTAAAGCCTTCTCAATTACCCCCTATACAGTAGCAAAGGATACAGTCCACCCCACCCCTAATTGTACCACCTCTACCCGCAATTTCTCCCCATCCGTGCCCACCACCACTGAAACTGCGCCCCCAGTGCAAAATGTGTGATATGCAATTCTTCTACCCCCATTGTGAATGCTATTGTGCCAAATGTGATCTCACCTGTGCCCACCACCACTGAAACTGCGCCCCCAGTGCAAAATGTGTGATATGCAATTCTTCTACCCCCATTGTGAATGCTATTGTGCCAAATGTGATCTCACCTGTGCCCACCACTTCCAAAACTGCGCCCCCAGTGCAAAATGTGTGATATGCAATTCTTCTACCCCCTTTGTGAATGCTATTGTGCCAAATGTGATCTCACCTGTGCCCACCACTTCCAAAACTGCGCCCCCCAGTGCAAAATGTGTGATATGCAATTCTTCTACCCCCATTGTGAATGCTATTGTGCCAAATGTGATCTCACCTGTGCCCACCACCACTGAAACTGCGCCCCCCAGTGCAAAATGTGTGATATGCAATTCTTCTACCCCCATTGTGAATGCTAATGTGCCAAATGTGATCTCACCTGTGCCCACCACTTCCAAAACTGCGCCCCCAGTGCAAAATGTGTGATATGCAATTCTTCTACCCCTTTGTGAATGCTATTGTGCCAAATGTGATCTCACCTGTGCCCACCACTTCCAAAACTGCGCCCCCCAGTGCAAAATGTGTGATATGCAATTCTTCTACCCCATTGTGAATGCTATTGTGCCAAATGTGATCTCACCTGTGCCCCCCACCACTGAAACTGCGCCCCCCAGGGCAAAATGTATGATATGCAATTCTTCTACCCCCATTGTGAATGCTATTGTGCCAAATGTGATCTCACCTGTGCCCACCACCACTGAAACTGCGCCCCCAGTGCAAAATGTGTGATATGCAATTCTTCTACCCCCATTGTGAATGCTATTGTGCCAAATGTGATCTCACCTGTGCCCACCACCACTGAAACTGCGCCCCCCAGTGCAAAATGTGTGATATGCAATTCTTCTACCCCCATTGTGAATGCTATTGTGCCAAATGTGATCTCACCTGTGCCCACCACTTCTAAAACTGCGCCCCCCAGTGCAAAATGTGTGATATGCAATTCTTCTACCCCCATTGTGAATGCTATTGTGCCAAATGTGATCTCACCTGTGCCCACCACTTCTAAAACTGCGCCCCCCAGTGCTAAATATATCATATCCAATTCCTCTACTGCCGTCCACCACAACACCACTGGAGCCCCCAGCTCCACACCGACCATGCCCATCACCTCACCCTCTCCTCCCACAGACCCCTCCCTAGTCGTCACAGAACCCCACCTCAAATGCGCCATGATCAATGCTAGATCCATCAGCGCCCACGCTCTAGACATTCACAACCTCATAACCACCCATGACCTTGACCTGCTCATGATATCAGAAACATGGCTAGACGATGCCTCTGGCCCTGCGCTCTCCCTGGCACTCCCTTCTGGCTACTCCATCACCAGACAAGATCGCCCCTCTAAAGGTGGAGGTGTCGCAATCATCGCTAAGGACTGCTATAGTATTAGAAAGGTAGAAAAATCCCTACACAGGAACAATGACTACCTCCAAGTCAAAATTATCCTCTCCCCCAACTGTACCATTACCGCTCATATTGTCTATCGCCCTCCTGGCCCATTAGAAGACTTCCAAGCCGCCCTCATCCATCTCCTATCTGACAACCTCAAAAAACATTTGAAATCCATTCTCCTTGGGGACGTCAACCTAGGCCTCCAGGATAAAAAGGACCCAGCAGCCAAATCCTTTGACTTAGCCCTAACAACACTAGGCTATAAGAACACCATCTTTAGCCCAACGCACACTCAGGGCAGAACACTCGACTGGATTACTCAGCACAACTGCCCACTCATCATCACTGGAAACACTCCTACCCCATGGTCTGACCACCATATCATCACATTTAGCATCCTCACCACCAGCTCCTCTACCCCGCCAACCCAACCCCTACCACCTTGCCTCACAAGAAGCTCCCGCCAGCTCACTAAGGAAAGACTACTGCCCTTCCTACAAGGCCCAGCTTTCAGACCACCTTTTTACACAGACCCAGAAACTCTTGCATCAACCTACGATGCTGCCATTAAAGCAGCTATCAACTCCATTGCCCCACTAAAACCCCGTAAATACAAACCCACCACCCACTGTAACTCCTGGTTCACCCCAGACTTGCTTGCACTCCGAAACGAGAAAAAGGCATCACTTACTCAGTGGCAAACGTCCCACACTGACAAAGACAAGCTGATCTTTAAAGCCTGCTCCACGGAGTACAAAAAAGCTATCACCCGGGCAAAATCCAAATCTTTTGAATCCAAAATCCAAATCTTTTGAATCCAGAATTTCGTAAGCCCAATCCAGCACAAAAGAAATCTTTGCAATTTTTAGGGAGCTAGAGACTCCTACTCCCACCCCCCAGAACTTCACCAAAGACAAAGCCTGGTGCGACGAAATTCAAACGGCAATGCTAACAAAACTGAGCCGCCTCCAAAGCAAAATACTAGCTACCAAACAAGCCCTGCCCAATACTCATATCCCTGTCCCACCACCAGCCCAAGACCCTCCCCAACCCTTCTCCTTCAAATCCATACAGGAAAAGGACATCATTAACATAATGAAGAACATCAAAGCATCCAACTGTAAAGGTGATGCCTGCCCAGCCACTCTCATCAAGGACTGCACTGAAGCACTTGCTCCCTTCCTGACAGCATTTGTTAATGCCTCCTTCGCAACAGGGAAAGTCCCCACCTCCCTAAAGGAAGCATGGGTCCGCCCCCTCTTAAAAAAACCAACTCTCGATCCCACCTCCCCCAACAACTATAGACCCATCACCACTGTCCCTTTCCTCCTCAAAATACTCGACAAAGCAGCCTATCTGCAGGTTCAGCACTAGATCGAAGAAAACAAACTCCTGGGACTCCACCAATCTGGCTTCCGCCCTAGACATGGGACTGAAACCGCCCTACTTGACCTGAAAAACCAAATGGACGATGCCAGAGACATGGGCAAATCAACTCTTCTCCTACTCCTTGACTTATCTGCAGCGTTCGATCTCGTAGATCATGACGTCCTTTGCCATCATCTCTCCTCCACTGCCAAGTTCTCCCCTGACGCCACAGCATGGATCAAATCCTTCCTACAAGACAGAACCATGCAAGTATTCTCCGACCTAGCCTCTGCCTCACCCACTACCATACTCTTTGACGTGCCCCAAGGCTCATGCCTCTCCCCCACACTCTACAACATCTTCACACGACCCCTCTTCCTCATCCTCAACGCTATGGGTATATCCTACACTAACTACGCGGACGATACCCAGATCCTCCTTACCCTCACAGGCAACTACGACACCGACTCCATGACCCTTAACAACCTCTACAACACCATCCAAGCCTGGATGGCAGACAATGGACTATGCCTCAACTCTGACAAGACAGAACTCCTACTGGTAGGTTCCCCCGAAACGCTAAAAAAACTTGACTCCCAATTCAGTCACTTCACCATCGACACCATCAAAATACCTGTTTCAGACTCAGTCAAAACTCTTGGAGTCTATCTAGACTCTAACCTCTCCATGGACAGACAAGTCAACGCCATTGCCTCCTCAGCCGCATATCATGCTAAACTGATCAACGCAGTCAGGCCTTTCCTCTCCAAAGGGAACTGCTCAAACATAGCCAGAGCCATCACCGGCTCCAGGCTAGACTACTGCAACATACTCTTCCTAGGAACCTCAAAAAGAAACTTGGAGAGGCTACAAGTCATCCAGAATAGTGCTCTCCGAGCAGCCCAAGGTATTGCCAAAAGGGACCACATCTCGGAAGCCAGAAAACTAGCCCACTGGCTCCCAATAAAGGAGAGAATAATTTTCAAAGCGCTCACACTGACACACAAATGCATCCATCTCACTGCCCCCGATTACCTCTCACAAATAATCCACTCCGTCACCTCTACAAGACCAACAAGATCACCCTACACCAACATGCTCTCTGTGCCACTAGTAAAAAGATCCAGAGCAGGTGGATCCAGCTTCCCCTATCTCGCACCCACTCACTGGAATGCCCTACCTCCCACCATCCGCAGTGAGCCCTCCCTCCTAGCCTTCCGCAAAGCACTGAAAACCACCCTCTTCTCATAAGGTCCCTCGCAGCAGCATAATACCAACCATATGACCCACTGCTTAAGTTGTATTGACCAACCGCATAAGCTGTAATGATAACCTTGCTTGTTCCTATCTGTAATATGCCTCTTACTGATACCATGCCTGTAACTAAGCTCATGCAAGTAACAGCCCCTCAATGCCCATGGGCTGCTTGCGTGCTATACAAATTTAAATAAATAAATAAATAAATAAATAAATAAATAAATATAAGGAGACTATTAGGATGCATGTAACGTGGTATGATCTTTGTTTGCCTGTCAATATTAGGGACAAGGTGTTGAAACCGTTGTGAATGCATAAGGGTAATACATTGGGGATTTCTACTATCTAGTTTGTGAGACAGCTGAAATATTTTCAGATGAGCCAGTCGTGCTTTATCAAAAAAATCAGCCTCATTACAAGGAAGGCAGTAGAGGGTTAACGGCGCTGGTAGAGCTGCTGGCCCCGTTAACCATCTACCACCTCATTACGAGGTCTGCTCACCCGCAAGCAGACCAGGATGCTAACAATGGGCCCATCATTAACGGGCCCGTTGTTAGCATCCTCCCCATTTCCATTGAGCCCTCTGGGGCCTCAAATGGGAATGGGGATGTACCGGGTCCGGGTTCCTTGAATGGGAACATACCAGGCCCTCCAAGGTCGGAATGGCCCGGTATTTCACCATTGGAGGAACCTGGACCCGGTACCCGGTATGGGGGAAGCCTTGCTGCTAAAAGCGGCATGGCTACCTCCCCACTCGTAATGAGGACCAATGTCTTAATGGGGTGTAGCAGGATACACTTTTGCTGGACTTCTCTTTTTTACCTGTGAATATTGCAGTCCGGTGATGAGTGAACAATTCCTGCTCCCCTCCCAACCAGTACTCTATTCGCATGTGTATGTGGTTAATGAATTTGAACAATGCTAATGGTCTGCAATTGTATGTTTTTGTAAATATTTATAAAATCTGTCTTGGCAAGGCCGGATTTCATTCGGTGTCATGTCACACTACTGTTGTTGAAAAACCTGGTTTTAGATTTGAGGGGAGCATCTATTGATTTTACTGAGACATACGTTTTCTGGTATTGTCGAAGAGGAACATGATAATGTTGTGTTGATAAAGTCTCCTATAGACTTAATGTTGTGTTGATAAAGTCTCCTATAGACGTAAAAGAGAGGATTGCCATGAGGACTGAGAAACACATTGGGATTTATGTCATAGAAAGCTACTTATTAATTCAGCAGCTGGGGGAGTGAGGATTCTCTGATGTTGTGGCAGAAATGGGCCTCATTACGAGCTTGCCAGTCCGGATAGAACTGTACTGGTAAGCTTGCTGGTACCCGGACCGGAAAACTCTGAGCTGTGCTCGTGGGTGCCTTTCATTCCGCCAGGTCTGACCTGGCGGAATGAAAAGAACCCGCGAGCACAGCATGCCTGTAGCACCGGCACCGTTATGAACAGTGCCCGTGCTACAGGCATCCCCATTCCCATTGAGCCCTATTGGGCTCAATGGGAATGGGGATCACCCAATTATGGAACCCGCGGATGGTCAATTAGCGGGCCGTATTACGGCTGGGCCATAATGACCCGGTAATTACCCATTCACAGGTGCTGGATTTTTTTGCAAGTTTCGAGGTAGCCTGCCTACCCCCAAACTTGTAATGAGGCCCTATATGGTCATAAATAGGGGTGGGCAAAACCTTCACTAGCTAAGCAAAACGTGGGAAATTCACACTGCATTCCGTTTCTGCCCCTTCTGAAAAATCAGCATTACGGTTCTACCGCCAATACAATTTCACCCAGTATTTTGTGAGATTTTGCGGAGAGCGTGGTGTTTCGTTTCCATGCTGGTTTCATGCATTGACGCAAGATCATTTGAATGGATATTTCTGATCTGTGCTAATTACGCAGAAACTTCACGCAGGATTTCGATGTGTGCTAGGTTCACGCTGTGACACGAGAAATGTTGCGTGGGTTTTTTGCGATCCGTGCCAGGTTCATGCAGAAAGACGTGAAACTTTGCTCAGTTCTTGTTTAGATTCGTAATAGGTTTGCGCAGTGGCACGAGAAACGTTCCACTGCTCTTTGAAATTCATGCTAAGTTTGCACAGTGCCATGAGAAACTTCATGCCCCTATTTTCGATTTTTCCTAGATTTCATGCAGTGGCACATGAAACTTTGTGCAGCTCTTTTCGATTTGTGTGGGTATGGCATGATGGCACGGGAAACTTCCTGTGGCTCTCTTTGGTTTACATACCAGCACGCAAAACATTGCACACCGCTTTTCGGTTCATGGTGCGGCATGAGAAACTTCATGCCACTTTTTCAATACATGGGTGTTAGCTAAAAGGGGGATTGGGGCAAAGCGGAATGAAATCGGTCAGATTTTGCATCTGGGCTGGCAGAACAGAATTTACCAATTTCTTCCAGCCCTAGTCATAAACTTAATGTATGTCTTTGTTAGCACTTGCTATTGGAATGAAGCCTTTTTATGCATGCTGGTGAATGTTAACCAGTGTCGTACTTATTCTGTATTCTAAAATGGGGCGGTTAGGGAGAATTCAAGGAAGTTAATTGAGCTAGAGTTTCTGTTTTTTTTTAACAGGCGACATGGCCTTACTTTAATGTTCCTGCAACGAGAGAGGTGTTTGCTTCATTTAGTCAAGTCGGAATGAGAGATAATATAGCAAGCTAGCTATACCCTGCAATTCCTACCATGACCTAGATCTCGCTTACTTTCTCTCTCTTTCTTTCTCTCTCGCTGAGTGCTCTTTTTCTCTCTCTAGCTCTCGTTGTCTCGCTCAGTGTCTCTCTGCCTCTGCCAACAGTCACGTTGACAATTGTGTGCTTGCTTGCCCACCTCTCCGCTGTTGCTAACAGCAACACAATCATAGAACAAACACGTTTCATTAGGAGGTAGGGGCAGGTGCTGTGTTGTTCATGGTAAAAGTAAAATGAGACCAGCAGCATCAGAGGTAGCTCAGTAAGAGGTAACCAGCCTTTGCAGACATACATCTTCATTGCATACAGCCTGAAGGAATGTTGCTATCACACTGCAAGGTCATTTGGCAAGGATGTACATTGGCTCTGTAGGGGTTCTGACATACCTTGTAAGTGAGCAGAGGACTAGACAGCAGTGTCTACAACTGTGTTTGTTATGTCCTATTATCTGTTAATTATAAGTGTTGTTCAACAGCACTACCAACCAAATACTTTTGGTGCATACATTTAAACATTGCGTTGGTGCTCACAGCAGAAACAGTTCCCTGATTTTCATCTCAGTGTGCCCTTTCTAAACAAGAAGGACATTTTGAGAGACTCAATGGGGTGTATTCTCAGCAAAAGAACCTATTAAAAAAAGGAGAGTATTTAATTTTACTTAAGTTGTGAAGTGCTTGGCGGAGGCAAGAGGGAGGGAGACGAAGAAGGAGCGGCCGCCATATTGCGTGAGGCTGGCTGGAGGTAGTGGGGGAGCGTAGAGAGAGGAGAGGCTCAGTGTTCATGCCTAGAAGTACCTGAGGGGAGCTGACATCCTCTCCCCTTACCCCGAGCTGCTCCTCAATCGACATGGACTAGGATTACGAGAGGCGCCTCCTACGTCAGATCAACATCCAGAATGAAAACACAATGCCTTCTGTGTCCGGATGAAAACAGTACCTCACGTGTGGTTGAACCTACCTGTGCAGAAAAAATGTGTCGACCGCCCAAAAGTCAAATGGCAGTCCCAGGGAGCCCCGGCAGGGTCCACATCCCTTCCCTGAGGTACATTCTGTAATGTAGCTGGGCCAGTGCTCCAGGATTTGTCAGGGGCGATGTCCCAGGCCTTGGGTGGCTGTCTCCCATGTGGGTCGACCGTCCTCCAGGCCAGTGGCAGTTCCCGGCAGGGTCCCTATTCTTCCCCCGAGGGAAAGGCTGTAACGCAGCCCAGCCCGAGCTCCAGGCTGGGCTTAGGGATGGTCGACCCACCTGGGAGATGGGTGCCCAAGGCCAGGGACATCACCAGCCCCCTCCAGACCCCCCCCGACCATCCTGGAGCTCTGGCTGGGCTGCATTACAGAATTTACCTCGGGGGAAGAATAGGGATACTGCTTCTTAAGGACTTCAATAAGGACTTCTGCTGCCTTTCTTCGACCCTGGAGGACCCTTCTCCTTCACATCGTGTGGCCAGGAGGCCTTGTGATTCCATTCCCTGACTCTCTATGGAAGGTAAGCCCATTGTGGCTTATAATGTACTGAATGCTTTGCTGGGAGAATTTTGAGCTCCATATTCCATCTGGATAATCAATTTGACTTTTATGGATTATGTAGCCTGCTGCTACGTTGTGCCCCTCACTGCTTTACATCGCGTGCTGTACATTATGTGCATTTGCTCAATGAGCCCTGTGTTACCGAAGGCCTCTCCAACATGGCCGACCCCTTCCTTGTGGCTCCAAGTGCCTCCCTGCAGCCCTACCTGCCTACATATGATTGGTGCAGCTGTCCCTCATTTGCACCAATCGGGCGAGCCGGCAGGCAAATGCCGGCCCGCCTCCAAGGCTCGATCCTAAGGCTCCTGTTCGTTTCCTGTTCGGTGACGGTTCTGCGGTGAGCCCCACCTCCGCTCATGCCCCATGTTGTCTCCTGTCTCCCCCACCCTCTGCTCATGCCCCGTGTTGTCTCCCCCCACCCACCCACTCATGCCCCGTGTGGTCTCTTGTCTCCCCCCACCCCCTGGTCATGCCCTGTGTGGTCTCTTGCCTCCCCCCACCCCCCGCTTATGCCCTGTGTGGTCTCTTGTCTCCGCCCACCACCCGCTCATGCCCAGTGTGGTCTCTTGTCTCCCCCACCCCCCGCTCATTCCCCGTGTGGTCTCTTGTCTGCCCCCCACCCCCCGCTCTTGCCCCATGTGGTCTCTTGTCTCCCCCCACTGCGGGGTCTCTTGTCTCCCCCCACTTCCCGCTCATGCCCCGTGTGGTCTCTTGCCTCCCCCCACCCCCGCTTATGCCCCGTGTGGTCTCTTGTCTCCGCCCACCACCCGCTCATGCCCAGTGTGGTCTCTTGTCTCCCCCACCCCCACTCATGCCCCGTGTGGTCTCTTGTCTGCCCCCCAACCCCGGCTCATGCCCCGTGTGGTCTCTTGTCTCCCCCCACCCCCCGCTCATGCCCCGTGTGGTCTCCTGTCTTCCCCCACCCCCCTCTCATGCCCCGTGTGGTCTCCTGTCTTCCCCCCACCCCCCGCTCACGCCCCGTGCAGTCTCCTGTCTTCCCCCTTCCCCAGCCCATGCCCCTTGTGGTCTCCTGTCTCCCCCCATCCCCCGCTCATGCCCCGTGTTTCTCCTGTCTTCCCCCCACCCCCGCTCATGCCCCGTGTGTTTCTCCTGTCTTCCCCCCACCCCCTGCTCACGACCCGTGCGGTCTCCTGCCTTCCACCCACCCCCCTCTTACGCCCGGTGTGTTTTCCTGGGATCCATCAGGTTTTAATTCCCTCCTCTTCTACTACCTTCCTACTCCCCTTCCTACCTATTTTCTCCCTCCTCTCAGCCTTTCCCCTACTGGCACTTCCTATCATCTGTTCCCTGACTTTTGATAGCAGCTTGTCTGTCTCCCCTCCTCCCCCCTTGTTTTTCTCCCTCCCCCACCCCTGCTTTTTAAATTTGTCACTGATGAATTTGCTCAGTAGCTTGCCTTGTTCTTCTCCTTCTCCCCCTCATATCCCACCGTGTCCCCCCTCCCAACCCTCCTCTTGTATACCTCCTGCACTACATCAATTGTCGTCAGACATAGTAATTTTACTGCTTGCTTTGTTACTCCCTCATTTACATTAACTCTTGCCTTACTTGTTTCAAGGCACTTCCACTATCAGAAATGTCGACAGGCCTAGTATGATAGTTATTTTTCACATTCTGTATTGTTTCAAGGACTTTAACTGAATGTTACTGTATTTTGCTATGTTCCCTCCCTCCTTGAAGCGCTTTGAAACACATTGTGTATAGGCGCTATATAAATAAACAATCAATCAATCAATCAATCAATTAATCAATCTATTGTTAAGGTTTTACAATATTCATTTCCATTTCTGGACATCACTTCCACTATATAACCACAGTCTCTAGGGCCCCAGGGTCCAATGGCTTGGCAAATATTGTTTTAAAGAAAGAAACAGAGAAATGGGCCACAATTCTTGTGTTGCTGCTATCATCGGTGGTAGAACAAAGGGAAATCCCAGATTCTTGGAGAATGGCACACATTACTCCAATTTTCAAAAAGACAGACAGATCAGATCCTAATAGCTACAGGCTAATTTAATTGCCAGACTTCTCTAATAAAAAAATATTTACCATTCTACTGCGAGAAATCAAAAAATGGGCAGACAATTAGGAGAGGCTAAGCATATTCCAGACAGGATTTTGCCCTGGGCTGTCCACAAAATGTAATATATTTTTACTAAATTCACTTTTTGAGCAGGCAACCATGACAAACAACCCCTTTTTGGCATTCATTTTTGTCAATTTTTTGGGAAGCGTTTGACTCGGTAAATTGTGCCATTCTGTGGTCTAAATTGAAATGGTTGGGAATGCCCTTGGGACTGTTAAGCTTGATCAGGATGTTGCACATCGGGACATAGCACCGTAGCAAAGGTCAGGTTGAGTGGCATGGGTACCTTTTCCAGAGAGATTCCCTTGGGGAAGCGTGTAAAGCAGGTATGCAGTCTGGCACTAATGTTGTTCAACCAGTACTAGTCCAAGTTTGAGGACTCCCTGCGTAAAATGACAATCTACCAACCCAAGGTAGGGGGAACTCACGTCCCCTAGGGGGTTATATGCAGATAATGTTCTGATAATATAGCACAGCTGGTTAGGCATGAAAAGGAGTTGGAACACGCTCATGGAATATGCCAAAGCAAATGAGCTGATTGTTAATATCGTTAAATCAAAGCTGATGTGCTTTGGGCATAGAAGATGTACTGAATCCGTCATTGACACTACAGTGTGCACAATCAGGTGTGCAAATAGCTATACATATCTGGGATATGATATAGAATAAGGTGGTTGGGCAGCAGAATAGTTGCTGCAATATAAAACTAGAGCTTTGGCCATAGTGGCACTGATTAACACCTTTTTGTCTAGGTACACTAGATTGTAGGATTATTTAGCGTGTTTTGGGAGCACAGCACCATTGCATGGGATTAATGTATTGCTATACTGTGGTACAGCAAGTCATGTGTTGCCAATGTGACATGGACATGTAAATGAAGACAGGCTACTCAGTCAAAAACATATCATTTTGTTTTTACATTTAAAAGATCATACATTTTTATTTTCAATACTTAGTTTAAAAGAACACCATTTTTATCACTTGAAAATGCCTCAATTACAGGAGACACATTAGACACTTGATTAAGTGACTAATACAATTAACAAATACTAATCACTAATACTATTCAAATTACATCATAATGTGTTTTCCAGTACAAAATGAGGTGGAAAAAAAGCAGGCTCTGAAAGTCATTTTAAACGTGCACTTGGATTCATTTTTTTTCTTCTCTTTTCACTGTGTAAACTGGATGCGAAATCTGCATGCCAGGAAATTAGTAGATACAGTTTCTAAACTGTATAAGCCAAGCCATTGTTTAAAGAAGGAGGGTATAACAGGATAGAATTTTATTGGGTGCACGTCACCTTAGGGGCTGTAACAGAGGTTTCCTGAAGAATCTCGGGGAGAGAGAAAGCCAGTGGACATTTTTACACAGCTTGGCTGAGAAGCCTGAGGGGAGTTGCTGTGGGGCTGCCTGATTGAGGGGCGTCGTTCCAGTGTACTGCTGACTTTCACAGGCTGGAGATTCCAGTCAATTGGCACCGGTTTGAGGACCAAAGAGTGCAGATTGGAACTGCATGTCCTCCCCGGGTATTACAATGGGAAGTCCCGAGCCATTTAAAGAAGGCGACCTGTCCAGAGAGTTTGCGTGCTGATCTGCCACAATGTTGCTGGTAATTATCTTACACAAAGCGAGAATGCGGTATGTGAATGAAAGCCTTTTCAGTCAGGCAGCATAGCGATAGCTGCGTTCTAATGTTGCTATTCAGAAATGCAAGTCAACTGATGCACTGTTCTTTTTATTGTTGTGAAGAATCTAATGAAATGCCATGTATTTTGCAATTGCTTCTCTTGTGTTTATTCTAGAAAAGACTGCCTTGCAAAACTGGTAATGTATGATTTTGGAATGAAATTGATATAAATCACAATCCGTGTAAAGCCTTCTATTTGCTTCTGTTTATCTCTGGTACAGTTAGCCCATATCACCTGATAAAAGGGGAGGTTATTAGGTAATATATGTCAAGCATCCCATGTGGAAAATGTGATGTTATGAGTAATTATAAATAGCTGTGTGTGTGGTTCCACTCAGTGTATGTGTGTGTGACTTCGAGTGGAACACAATCTGATAGTCTGTTGGACGTACATGAGTCAGCAGAGAAAGAGGCCTCTGGAAATAGTTTCACTAATGTAAATAAATAAGTGATTATACCACATGTTATTGTGAATACTTTATGGAAGCATAGCTCACTGGTGTAGATAAATCAGTGATAACAACCATATGTGGCACTCCATATGAAAATGTGGTGTTCTTGAATAATGTAGAAGCCTGAGGCCTCTAGAGCTCACAAGAACAGTCTAAACAAAAGAAAGGGGTTTTGTATGTTGGGGTCACAAATAAAACAAAGAAATTATGCTCATCACTATGCCACAACGAAATGCATACCAACTAAATGTATCTGTGTACTGAAATAATGCATAGCCACGATACCACCATAATAGCAAACCCAATCTGAATGCAAGGGGTAATTGTTGCTAAATTACTTTTATTCTTGGTGGGAAGAAAATACCGCTAGGCCCCAAATCTACACAAAATACCCTACAAGATTCAGTTTGGTAGGTATAATCAGGGTATATAAACAGATGTTGGTGTCTAGCATTACATGTGCACTAGAGACTTAGCCGAGGGATCTGGATAAGTGGCTGGACAAATTAGAAAGAGCAACATGGAAAGAATTGCTTGTCTTGTCTCTTGGAACCCCAATACAGGCAATCAGAATGGAACTGGGTGTCATTTTTTGGCTGTGACGTTAAATAGGGGAAAACTATATATAAAGGATGCTAAGGCTACTGAACCATCTATTTTGCAAGTCCTTAAGAATGTGATGATGAAGGGGGGCCCTCACCTTGTGAAGATTTTTAAGACAGTTAATAATGCTTTTTTAAACCAGATAGTGTGGTCCCAAAATGGGAAGACTCAACTGTGGACCTCCTGCAAAATTTGAAAAAGCAAGTGCAACTGTGAGATTTACCATCTAGAGAGTATAAAGAGTCTGAAAACCTTAAATCTATTTTCTGAGCTACCTTTTTATTATCTAAAGCCCCAACCCTACATGTTTCAAATCCTGAACCTTTTTGATATTAAGATTAAATCAAATGAAAGTAACCAATGTGGCAACCACTTGGATCAAATCTTTTTTATCAGATCGTACGTCTAGAGTAGCAATTGGCGAAGAGGCGGCTGATCCTATAATAGTGCCCATAGGTGTGCCACAAGGATCGTGCCTCTCCCCCACCCTTTATAATGCCTAAACAAAACTCCTTTTCGCAGCCTTAGTTGCCATGGGAGTAATATATACTAATTTTGCGGATGATACGCAGATACTCATCCCAATCACTGGTAATCTAGAACAAGACACCATACTCATAAACAAAATCTATTCTCTCATCCAAAATTGCAAAATTCGATGGCAACAAATAGTATTTGTATTTGTATTTTATTGAATTTTGGAGCGCCTGCTTGCCTGAAAAGACTACACAAGGACTATACCTCTATTATCATAGATGGTACTTCCGCAACTATTTCAAACCAAGTCAAAACATTAGGCATTTACTTAGACTCTAGTCTCACCATGAGTAAACATATCACTGACTCGCCTCCTCCATGGCCTACACGGCCAAACTCATTGCCCTCAGTCGACAATTTCTTACCCCTCAAAACTGCATCATACTAGCAAGAGCTCTCATTGTGTCCAAATTAGACTATTGTCACACTCCTACTAGGCACCACCAAGAGAATTCTAGCTAAATTGCAACTCATGCAAAACAAAGCGTTATGAGCAGCACTGGGCATCAAAAAAAAGGACCACATATCACAGACCAGGAGGGGAGTACACTGGTTGCCCATACAAGCCAGAATATTACATAAAACACTCACCACCACTCACAAATGCATCACCCAAAACACCCCTATATATCCTATCGAATGTCTCACTCGCAAAACAGCTACCAGATCCCTTAGATCTAACTCTAGCACCCACTTACTCATCCCCCACTTCAAGAACACAAGAATATGTAGAAAACTGATAAAAATGTGCACAAACAAGAGGAGCAATCCAACCATAAATCCAATTTAATTAGCTGCTGAGGTGCCCTCACTCTAGCTAATTGGGTATTAAGACTACAAAGATCCTGCCCACTAGGTAATTTATGGGCTCAGGGGTCTACGTAAGTCTCGAATTCTGAATGCTAAAAACGAGTAGTCTATAGTTGCGTGTCTCAGCTGTCCACGTGAGGCTAGGTACGTTTCAGTGGTAGTGATCAAAATGATTCTGCCTTCCTTGGGACCAAGATCAAGTTATTGGGACAACCCCTGAGGAAAAAAGATAAAGAAAAATACTTATGTGTGGGCTCATCTGGGTCACAACCATAGTTCACTAATTATTTAAAAATAGAAGTCTTCCAGACTATGTCAACCTGAATTTAATACCACACCTAAAGTGCTCTTTGAGTGAAGAGAAAGTGAGGGAGAGATAGAAAAACACACCCTAAATTGATGTGTAGTTGCAGAGGGGAAAAGGATCTCTACAGGTGATGATTAAGTGAGAGAGTGCTTGGTATTTCACTTACCATCTATAGATGAAGTTTATATGGGCTGGCTCAGCGTTGTCGCAAAGGTAGGGTGTTGGGGCTGTCAGGGTAGCAACTATCAGGAGTAAGAGACAGACAGGTGGTATGAACACTGTGTCTCACGAGAGGCAGGCTTGTTAACAGTGCATTTACATATGTTTCATCGTAAGAGTGTGTGTGTCAGGGTGATTCCACCCACCTCAGAATGGGGGTGCTGGAAACATTTTTCACAAGCTCAGAATCAGCCATCACATGCTAACACCAAAGGTGCCTTTTGGTCCCATTATAATGCTTTCCTTAATTTATGGGCCTATCCGAATTGGGTCCTGGATGATGCAAATTAATACGAGCTATATTGTGTTTGTGTGTTGTTTTCTTCAACTTGTGTTAAATTACAAAGAACAATATTACATAAAATGTACCAGGTGGAAAGTTTCAAGTAGATTCCTTTCTCTTTTTTCTTGTTTCATCAATGTGTACTCAAATTGACTAAACAAATAAAACATACAAGTACTCGTGCAAACCTAGATTTCAGTCAGTGCACCACTACTGTGCGCATCATTGCTTTATGTAATTCCTCACCACTGGAGCAAAGTAACACAGACATTGAATTTAGCACAGTAAATGTAGTACCAACAACCTCATTCTGTTTCTGGTGTTGGGGGTCGGTGTGGAACATAAAATGCAAACATGATGTTTCTATGTTCAACGTGTCAATCGAAAAAATGTGTTAGACTCTAAACATTGGTGAAAGTATTATTGAGTCATTACACAAAGGATCTTTAACATTTTTGAAGGAGCAAGTAATGATCAGCAATGGGTTAGAGGAATGCCAAAATCATTGATAGAATGCAAGACCAGTATTCTGTCATTCTACCATTTTACCGCTGCATAAAGTATTCATAGTATTACATGGTGCAGATATGGGAGAGGACATGGATGATGCAGGGGAGTATCCAGCATTGCAAGATTGGGGGTGGGGGTGGTGAGCCCTGAAAAAAGTCCTGCTACTTTTGCCCCCAAAAGCACCCTGGAAGAGTAATGCTAAACTGACACACAGTCTCCCCCCCCATATGATCACTTGACTCTGCTCCCTCTCCCTGCAACATTCGGAACTGAGTGGGACATGGAGCTATGCGCTCCTGCTTATCATCTGGCCCGGCCACTTATTGGGCTTGGAGTGTAGTCCCTGGCTTAGAATTTGAGACAGAGTGTGTTTCTGCTCTGCCCCCATTATACATGTAGTGCGCAGAACAGGAGCACACAGACACACTGCTTTCAGTGTCCTGCTACATGCCACTGTTCTGCTGGTGGCCAGGCTGAGCAAGAGAACACAGCAACACCACTGTCGCAGACAGGATGCCAAGAAAATAAATCATGCAACAGTAAGGAAGGGCTAGACTGGTTGCTCCAAAATGCCAGACTAAGCAAGTGATAACAGATACCAAGCTTGGAGTTTCAAAGATGCCCAGGAAAAAACCTCATGCCTCAGTTAGAGTAGTACATTTTTTGGTACATGGGTATATGAACATTCACGTTTTCTTTGTAAACTCTCATGATATTATTTACTAAATTGTTATTCTCTAGTGTTGTTTTTGTTTTGTTGTGTTTTGTTGCTATGGTAAATTTCACAGACAGATCCTCACGTGGAGCACAGAATAAAGGGAGCAGGTATTTTATAAGGGGAGGTGGAAGAAGATTGGAGGTCATTTGAATAAACAAAGGTTCTGTTTTGAAGTTAACATGCCAAGAAGTCAAATTCACAGTCTGATATGCACGCATTATGCATTTAGTGATTCAAGCATACAACAAAGTATCCAGGAACTCTAATTGTTACTATTTGTCATATTCCCCATAAGAGTAGGCCAAAAGTATTGAATAGGGATGCACCATACTGTCCATCTTGGAATAATAATCTTCTATCAGAAAATATTTTAAATTATTATTCTATGGTTATATCGTTTTTATTCTAATTGTATTTAGTGTGCTTCAGTTACAAAAAACTTTTCACACTTACACATAAACACAAAAAAGGATAAAATATACATCTCCCAGCTCATCATATTTACAATCAATTCATAGCTAATAGCATTCCCACTGATTACAGTTACACCATAACATTTTTAAAAGACTCACCAACTTCAGGTCCTTTGACTATTCATCATGTACAAATATCACTTGTTTGTCCAGCTCTTTTTCTATTTCTCTCAACAATCTAATAGCTGCCCACACAAGGCAAACATTAGAGCCGGTCAAGCATCTATCCCAGATATGTATTGAGCCGATTTCATGCATCTCTTCAACAAAAGGGCCTAGACGACAAGCATGCTTGTAGGATAATTCCTTACATCCGGTCATTAGACGTCTAAGTGTCTCCAAAGAGTCTCACTTTTTACAGAACCTACAGAACCTTTCTTTATTTTATTTATTACATTTGGTTATACACCCAAACCCTGGGGTATCACGGCATAGGTTACAAGATTACAGTGATGCTTTCTTGTTACAAGGAAAATAGTTTTAGGACATAGCAATTGACAATGTGGTTACAGACATTCATTTTCAGTTGACATGCTGTCTCTCACGTCCCCGTCTGTAGTCAAAAATGCCAAAAATCCTTTGCTAACTCTGCTAGCATCTTGGATCTTGTTCCTCCTAGGTGATTTATGTATCGAACCTCTGAGATGTTGTCCATCTTCAACAGTACGCATGACTTCACCTTGTCCCTCGTGAATGTGTTGATTGCGAAAGAGCCCGCTAGAAGCTTGAGGCAGTTTATGTGCAGGCACAGCTCTTCTTTGCTCCACTTGCCCCCTGTCTGCAACTCTCTGCATCTTGCACCTCAGCCTAGGTGGCTGGCATCTGATTCTCTGATAAGGTCTGGTTGGTCTCTGACAATGGCACACCCATTCCAGGCGTCCGTTTCTGCAACCACCATTTCAGTTCTGTGATGGACTCTGGGTCTAATGGTATCAATTGGTGATACTTCAATCGCTGTTGCAGGTGCCTTATTTCCAATCTTTATAATGCTCGACAGTGCAAGGGACCCGGAAATAGGGCTTGAATGGAAGCTGCTAGCAGCCCTACAATCCTTGCGAGAACTCTGAGTGAAATCAGCGTTTTCTCAAACATAATCTGATCTCTCTTTTGATATCTCGTATTTTCCATGCTGGTAGTTCCAGAGTAGCTTTCCTTATGTCCAATACAAACCCCAGAAAGTCTAGTCTCGGCGCTGGCTTGGTATCTGACTTCCCTGTGTTCACTAGGAATCCTAAAGACTTGAGCAGGTCTAGAACCCATCTCGTCTGATACTTTAGCGCTTCTTGATCCTCTGCCAGGAGCAGTAGGTCATCTAGATATATGATCAGCATTTTGCCCTTCTCTCGGATTGTCGCTGGCACTGGTTTCATCAGTTTGGTGAAAGCCCAGGGCACTGACGCAAGCCCAAAGGGCATCATCTTCAATTGCCAGAGCTGTCTCTTCCAGAAAAAAGCTAGGAATGTCCTGTATTGCTTCTGTACTGGGATCGTCAGGTAAGCATCCTTCAGATCTAATCTCATCAATCAGTCTCCCTCTCTCAGGCAATCTCTGAGCTGGTGGATTCCTTTCATCTTGAAATGATAGTACACAATCCATCGGTTCAGCTCTTTCAGATTCATCACAGGCCGCACTTCCTCCTTTCTGTGTACGAGAAACATGTTGCTTATAAAACTGGGGGTCTCCGAGCACCGCTCTATGGCTTCCTTCGGCGGTAGTAGTAATAGCTCATGGTCTAGGCATTCCTGCTCCGTGACTGGTGGGGGGTGTAAGCTTGCACTGGTGGCTGCATAAATTCTATCTGAAGACCTCTTACGGTTTGCAAAATCCAGGCATCGCTAGAAAGCGTGCGCCAGTTTTCCAAGAACATACTGGTCCTCCCCCCTAATGGGGGGTAGGCAAGAGTTCTTACCTGGTGTAAATCCTTGCCCTCGGCTGAAACCTCTTCCTCTGCATCCCCTGGGGGTACAGTCTCTGACTGGGAAGAATGCATCCTGCTGCCTGTTCTCCCAGTATTGTGCTCTGCGGTTGGGGGGTCTTCTCCCTCCTTGTTGGCGACCGGCCGTACGACCCCTGAAATGACCGGTCCCGGCAAAAAAAATTCCGGATGGAGGCCTGGGCTTTCTCCAAGGATGTGTAGGTGCCTACAAACTGGCCCATCTCCTTCCCAAAAGTTTCTCCGAAACGAAGGCCCTGTGCTGCTTCTCCGGCTTCATTGGATGCTAGATCGCTGAGCTTTGGGTTGATCTTAAGCAAGAGGACTCTCCTTCTCTCTGAGGCGATGGCGCAGTTAGCGTTCCCCAGAAGGCAAACGGCTCTTTGCGCCCACCCTGCTAAGGCCTCTGGATCCACTTCCTCTCGTGTATCTCTCGCTCTTTCCGCAAGATCCATGATCTTTGCGAGAGGGCCTGCCAAGTCTAGCACTTTCTCTTGGCAACTCTTCCATGATCTGTCGATACCCTTACGGGGGTCGCTGGTTTTGCAAATGCTGGTCAGCATTTTAGGATCTAGTTCGGGGGTTTCTGCCACTTTTCTGGGAAGGTCCGGTCGTGGGCTTTCTGCTCGAAGGTGCTGTCTAACCCCCTTATCTAAGGCTTTCTCAGCCTCACCATCATTTATTGTGCCACTCTGGGTGACGGCTGCCAGTCTGAGGACCTTGGGTTTCGGATGCTCTCCGGATCGAACATGTCATCCTGTTCCTCCTTGAGGTGTTTCTCCTTGCGGGCTCTCTTACTCACGCTGGGCTTTGCCCATTCTTCCTCGATGGGCTCCTCTGTCTCCTGTGGGCAGAGGTCCGCCTCTTTTTGGCTCCTCTTCTGAGCCTGGGTCTTCATCTCCTTCATTGTCTTCCCCAGGAGTGGGGTCGTGAGATCTGGCACTGGCTGACGCTGCAAATAGGCTTCTTTGAGCTGTGTGAAGGTGTCGGCAACCTCTGTGGCCTTATCTTTTGCCCCATCCGAAGGGCCTTTGGGGTCATCAGAGGATTTCCTCTTTCGGGCCTGAGTATTCCCCTTAGACCCTGTTCCAGAGGGTCCAGTGGGCGTGTGTTTGTCCTTGTGGTGCTATCTTTAGGCTGGTTCAGGATCACTTCTAGAGTCTCCAGCCTTTCTTTTAGGGGTCGCACCCATTGTGCCACTGCATCTACTAGCGAATTTCCCAGCACCTCCTTGAAGCTGCCAGTTAGGTCTAATGGCTGCTCCTCCTCACTCCATTTGAGCTCCAAGATCTTTAAGAGCATGCTGTGTGCCTGGATACCTGATGCAGGTGTCTTTGCACGCCCACTTTGCTAGTTCGATGATCCCACTTAAGTTATCTTCTTATAAAATGAATTTGTTATATTTTTCTTTTTTTTGTGTGTGTGTTGCTGCATTGGACTTATGCTGTATTTTTTGTGCCTGTGGTGGCTTGCAGTTTCGAATTGCCCCTTAACGATATCCGTGTCTTTTCTGAGGCTTAATATCTTGTGTAAGCAGATCACCTGCTCAAAAGGGCCGTGCTCTGTAGGTTCCTGCTCTCGCTGCTTAGTGTGTCGAGCTAATGGTTGATAATAGCCCAGACTCCAATTCAACGCTATTATCTTTAGCATGGGAGTGTTCACCGCCAGGCCCGGCTTCTTTTCTTCTCTGCGTCGCAGCTGAAATGTGACGCGCAGGCAACGCGCACTCGGCTTCTGGCCACGCCTCTCCGAAGGTGGGGGCCGGAGCACTCCTGCACTTCCTTCCGAGGGCCCAGACAGCTCCGCGGCCGATTCGAAAAAAACCCCTGAGGTGCCAGTTATATGGCACGGGGTCGCTGCACCGCTACGTTGTGTGGGACATCTCCTTCTGTCTATACCTATACCGCGACTTGCTATCCAATTAAATGCTGAGCCGAAAGTATTCAGTTTGACGAAATTAATTGCTACCTGTACACACAATATCATCTATCTAAACCCATTCAGACATAATGTGCTGCATATTTGACATGCCCTACATAACCTTCTTTAAATACGGTTCGTAAATATGCTAAAACTCCTACCCTACTACAAATACATAGGGAGTTAAGCAAAGCGTTACTTATCTGCTTGAAGAGCAGTAAAAGAAGAGGAGGAGCTCAGGGACAGGATGTGGTCATAGCTGAGCTGGAGTGTGAAGGACTACAGAGACTATGGGAGTAGTAGTTCTAGGAGAGGAAAGCCACTTTGGACATTTACAAAGTTGGTATTTGGTTATAGTTTGTTGAAACTGCTGAAGAGTGGAAATAAAAGAAGTTATAGCATAATGCTCGCCTCAAGTCTTGCCATAGAATCCAATTTGTTGCATTCATCTTTGAAAAGGTGAAGGTGCTACTTGGGGGCTGTTTGGTTTTAGTGAAGGTAAGTGGTGATGCTTTGTGTTGAAAGGTGTAGCCTTTGTTCACTATTGGAGCAATATATTTTTTCAAGTTTGTTTTTTAATGTTGAAGGACCAGTGGTCAAAGAAAAAGTTATTTCATAGTTGGTGTTTGTTCTTTTGTTTCGTAGCAGAACTCAGTTATTGAGTGGTTTATGATATGATGTGCTATGATAAGCCATGAATAATGCTCCTGTACACAAGTGTTTCTAGGTACGACAAGACAAGGAGGGGGAAACAGAAGGAGGACAAACAAAAATCTTACTAGGCCTTGTGTCAGTCAGATCGTGCAAGTGCAGGGAAGAAGGGAGGGGAGTAGTGTCAAGAGCAGATGGGGGTGAGGAGACAAGTTTGGTTTGTAATGAGACTGGATCCTCTGTTTCTGGTTCAGGAAGATGTTTGACGAGGTGTTGTAAGATGAACAATGTCAAATGTTTATTAATGAAGATATGTGTTGGCACAGTAAAACATCTGGCCCATCACGCAGGCCAGACTTGCCAAGGCAGCGCAAGGCAGAGAGAGTGAGAATCCAGTGCAGGGCTGCAGCTAGGAATATAACATAATTGTATTTGTGTGTGCATGTATGCAGGTGGGTGTGCAAATGAGAAAATGCATGTTGTGTGGGTGTGCTTGTTTATGTGAGAGTGTACACATTTGGTATGGGTGTGATGGTGAATGTGAGTGTCTAAATGAATGAAGAATGAATGCTGTATGAATGCTGATTCATGTTAGTGAACGTAAGAGAGAATGAAGAATGCATGATGCCATATGGATACTGATGCATGGGTTTTAATGTGAGAGTAAATGAAAAATGAATACTGAATACATGTTGAATGATGATGCACATGTTTGAATGTGAATGAATGAAGAATGAATGCTGTATAAATGATAAAGCTAATGTGTGTGTTTGCATGTGAGAGTGAATGAAGAATGAATACTGTATAAATGATGAATGCTGATGCATGTGTGTGAATGTGAAAATGAATGAAGAATGAATGCTGTGTGAGTGATCATTGGTGGATGCGTGTGTGCCAGCTGGGCAGCAGGCATCTTATTGGGAGGGGATGAGGAGGAGGAGAAGGAGGGTGGGACGGAAGCCGAGAGGACTTTTTTTCATTGGTGAGGTAAATATTTCTCCAAACGGGACACAATGAGTTGGGTTGTCCAGATTGGACAAATATTAACTGTGGCATAGCATTTTTTTTACTGGGCATCAAAGGTAAAGGCAGCATAATGAGTGTTCCTACGTGGTACTGGTCCACATTGTTGGGTTCACTCCCAACATATTTTCTGTGTCATTGCATATGGTACCTGTAATGCCAACAAGAATATATTCTTAAATGGTAATACTAGCATATATTGATGCATCTTCCATGGATATCTATGGGTACAGGCCACATGAAAATGTGTTTTATACTTGCGACGGAGTGTGTTACCAGTGCCAGAAGCTCTCTATTTTGGCTATTTCGGCTGCTGCAGACCCTGCAGAGTCTTTTCGCTACCTCTGTTGCTTTGTGGAGGAGGAAACAGTTTAAATAAGCATTCCGTTCGCGGAGCGTCATAGAGTGCAATGGAGTTTGTTACCAGTGCCAGAAGCTCTCTATTTCATCTGCTGCAGACCCTGCTGAGTCTTTTCGCAACCTCTGTTGCTTTGTGGAGGAGGACGCCGTTTCAATAAGCATGCATGTCATGTAGCGACACAGAGTGCAACAGAGTTTGTTACCAGTGCCAAAAGCTCTCTATTTCAGCTGCTGCAGACCCTCCTTAGCCTTTTCGCAACCTCTGTTGCTTTGTGGAGGGGGAGACTGTTTAAATAAGCATTACGGTTGTGGAGCAATAAGGAGTGGGACAGAGTGTGTTACCAGTGCCAAAAGCTCTCTATTTCAGCTGCTGCAGACCCTACTGAGTCTTTTCGCTATCTCTGTTGCTTTGTGGAGGCGGAGACTGTTTAAATAAGCATTACGGTTGTGGAGCAATAAGGAGTGGGACAGAGTGTGTTACCAGTGCCAAAAGCTCTCTATTTCGGCTTCTGCAGACCCTGCTGAGTCTTTTCGCTACCCATAGTGCTTTGTGGAGGAGGAGACAGTTTAAATAAGCATTCTTGTCACAGAGCGACGCGAGTATGTTACCAGTGTTGGAAGTGTTGCCAGGGCTGCGGGGAGGACCTGGTGACCTAAGACGGCAGCCCAAAAGAGTATGGTAAGAATGTGCGGCGGCAAAACCTGCTGAGCCTTACTATCCATAGACTCCTAATTCAGAAAAGTTGTATTACATTCTATACCATAGCCGCTATACCCCCCTGATACCTCTCAGAAAACACTGTATACATTTATAAGCCTACACACCTGCACGTCCTAACATGCTGACGTCTCATTAGGGACTCTACCTGTGCTGGCTTCCATAAGCACAAAGTGAGACACAGAAAGTATATTCCAAAATATATGCCAACAAAATCTGTTATACTTCTTTCATTCAACGAGTTAAGACTGTGCACAAGGGAAATAAACGACTACTCCACTAAAGAAAGATTCAGAGGTGATTTTTACTTTGGCAGGTCGATGCCCACTCGCTACAACTTAAGAAGCCCCACCTAACCCCACCTTAACCTCCCCACCGAGTTTCACCGTGATCTGGACCCTTCTTCCAGAGTTATGGCTCTCCTGTGCATTTTGGCCTGCCCGCTCGCCTCCCGGATCCGGTGCACGCGATCTTGGTGATCCCTCTGCGGCTGTTCCAGTGAGCGGGCTGCAACTGTCTACCATCTGGCTCCGGTCTGCCTTGGCTTAGTGCGTTTCTGCTGCTGCATTCTTCCAGGATCCTTCCAGGATCTTCCGGGATCCTTCAGTGGCTGGCCCGCTGCTGCCTCTCCTCTTTCCTTGGATTGCTCCTGCGGTGCTTGTTCCTGCCGCCACCTTCCTCCTGAACCTGCTCAATGACACCTTCTGCACACGGCCTGCGATTGCCTCCCTGGACTCCTGGCTCCTCCAGTGAGCGCCCGCTGCCGCCTCCCTCCTGGGCCCACTCTGAGGCTCCCCCCAGACTGCTGCATGCTCCATGGCTCCTCCACTGAGCACCCGCTGCCGCCTCCCTGCTGGGTCCGCTCCGAGGATCCCCCCAGACTGCTGCATGCTCCGCAGCTCCTCCTTTGAGCGCCCGCTATCGCCTCCCTCCTGGGCCTGCTGGCTCCCAGCGGCTTCTCCAGTGGCTCTGGCTTCAGCACACAGCCTGCGATTGCCTCCCTGGACTCCTGGCTCCTCCAGTGAGTGCCCACTGTCGCCTCCCTCCTGTGCTCACTCCGAGGCTCCCTCCAGACTGCTGCACGCTCCGTGGCTCCTCCTTTGAGCACCCGCTGCCTCCTCCCTCCTGGGCCTGCTCCATGGATCCTCCTGGTCTGCTTGCTCCACGCGGCCTCTTAAGTGAATGCCTGCTGCCGCCTCCCTCTTGGCACCTGCTACTGGGCTCCTTCTAGACTCCTTCTTCTCCTACAGTGAGCACCCACTGCTGCCTTCCCTCTAGGGTTTGCTCTGTGGATCCTCTAGACCGTTGACTCCTGATTGGCTCCTCCTGTGATTGCCCGCCGCTGCCTCCATCTGGGACCTGTCCCTTGAGTGTTCTGCTCTGTAGCTCCTCCTATGAGTGTCCGTCGCTGCCTCCAACTGGGGCCTGTGCTGTGCAGCGTTCCCATCTGTGACTCCTCCTGTGAGTACCCGCTGCTGCCCCCATCTGGGGTCTGTTCCATAGAGTGTTCTGCTCTGTGGCTCCTACTGGACTTCTTCTTCTCCCCCAGTGAGTGCCCGCTGCTGCCTTCCTTCTAGGGCTTGTGGACTTCTGGGGCCTGTGGATGCCTTCTAGGGCTTGTGGCTCCTCTGGCCCGCTGGCACCTCACTGGCTCCTCCTGTGAGTGCCTGCCACTGCCTCCATCTGGGGCCTGTTCCATGGCTCCTCTTGCGGGTGACTTACGGCTGCATCTTTTCGGGCTGCTGGCTCCTCCACGGCTCCCCCACTGAGGGCTTGCTGATATCTTCCATCTGGCCACTCTAAGACTCCCTCTGCGGGTGGCCCTCTGCTACCTCCATCCCGAACCGCAGGCCCTCCATGGTTCCTACAGTAGGTGTCCCAGCCTCTTCCACCTGGTGACTCCCCTACACCTGCCATGGCTTCTCTACCCTGGAGCCTTACTCTGCCTGCTTCAGCTGACCATCCCGAACCGGAGGGCCTCCGTGGTCCTACAGTAGGTGCCCCAGCCTTTCCCACCTGGTGACTCCCCTACACCTGCTGTGTCTTCTTTACCCACAAGTCTTACTCTGCCTGCTTCAGCTGACCACCTGCCGCAGTGTTTCCTCTGGCTCCACCTATACTACCTACATACTCTACCTCTTGCTCCTGGACTTCCTCCTCCTGGACCCTGCTCCCCTACTTACTCTGCCTCCTGCGGCCTGGTCCCTCCTCACTTCATACTCCTGGACCTTACACACCTCTTGCTACTGGATCTGCTCCTGGACCTCCTACTCCTGGTCCCTGCTCACTACCTACACACAGCCTACATACTCTGCCTGCTGCGGCCTGGACCTTATTAACCTCTTACTTCAAGACCTTGCTCACCTCTTCCTCCTGGACCTGCTCCTGGACTTCCTGCCCTGACCCTGCTCTCTGCCTACTCCTACCTTGTGCTCCAATCCCCTCTGCTGCTGCCCCTCCATTGTCTACCTTGGGCCTGTTTATTTACCACCTTGGTACGTGCCTTTGTGTTCTGTCTTCCCCTATCGCAATGTTAGCTTCTATCTGGCCTCTGCCCGTGTCTCTCCAGTGAGGTGACTACCAAACATCCTCATCCTCATTGGTGACATGTCTGCTCCTGGCCCTATTCCTACTATCACTAGCTGGTCCTTTTCCTATCTCCTTTCTCTCCTTCCATGACACTTCTTCTTTTCACTCTCCTCCTCCTTCTCTAATTGCTGTACTTCTCATCCCTCCCTCAATCTGTCATGCACATTTCTAGATTTCTCCTTTCTCACCTGCCCTACTCCCCCCTTACTCCCTCCCTCACCCCCACTTCCCTCCTCCATCTCCTCCTTACCCCTTCCCTTATCCTCATGTCCATTCCCGTGCTCAATCCCCTTCCCCGCTCTCCCTCTTCCTTTTCTTCCTCTCCTTGTCGCCTCAACCTCATCCTCCCTCCACGCCAACCTTCTAACCTAATTAATATTGCTCTTTGGAATGCCAGATCCCTTTGTAATAAAACTGCTGCTGTTTTAGATATGTTCTTTCGGTTCAACCTCCACTCCCTCTGCCACTACTCCCTACTCACAATTCCACTGTTCCTGCCTCTCTCTCTACCTCCCCATCCTCCTTCTCTCATGTCTCTTGTCCCTCTGCTCATGGCGATGGCGTTGGTGTTCTCTTCCACCCTAAATACCTCTCTTCTACCTCCGCCCCATCCCTTCCTACTTCCTCTTCCTTTGAATACCAGTATAAATCATTCTCATTCCCTCACCCCATTTCTTTTCTAATTATCTATAGACCTCCTGGCCCCCTCTCTTCCTTCTACGATAACCTTGACCACCTCCCCTCTCTCATCTCCCCTTCACCCTCTCCCCTCACTGTCCTTGCCGATTTTAATCTTCACCTTCCCATTCCCCCACATGCCTCTCCTCTTCTCTCAATTCTTGACTCCTACCTTCTCACTCCTCTCCCCTCTTCTCCTACCCACTCCTCAGGCTCCACCATTGATCTCATCTTTAGATCTACTTATTCCTCCTCCCCGGTTTTCTCTCTTCCCACGTATCTATCTGATCATTCTCTACTCTCCTTCTCACTTACCCCTAGCTCCCCTCCTCCCTCTTCTCTACCCCCACCACTTCCTCCATGCAGCGTGACCTTCGGCACTTTAATCCTTCACTCTTCCTTGATTCTTGCTCCTCATCCCTCCCTCACCTCACTAATTTCTCCTCTCTCCCTGCTGACATAGCCCTCTCCTCCTTGTCCTCCTCCCTCACCTCTAATCTCGATCATCTCTAGCCCCTCTCTTCTTTGTTCCCCACTCATAAGCCTTCTCAACCTTGGCTCTCCCCTCACCTCCTTTCCATGCGGCGTCTCCTTCATCACCTTGCGCGCATCTGGAGCAAATCCCCTTCTCTCACTAACCAAACCTCCTACTTTTCTTATCACTCGCTATATGATTCCTGCCTTAATTCTGCTAAACACTCCTACTTTTCTAACCTTCTTCATTCCCAAGCCTCTCATCCTCGTCGTATCTTCCAAACCCTATAACGCCTCCTCTCGCCTCCCTCTCCTGACCCGTCTCCCACGTCTCCTCTTTCTCCCTCAGACTTCGCTAACTTCTTCTCTTAAAAAATGTGTTCCCCTCATCAAAAGATTATCTTCTTACTTCCTTTCCCTTCCTTCTTTGTCCTCCCCCTTGACTTTCATGTCTGAATTCTCTCCTATCACTCCATCTGACATTTCTCTCCTCCTATCTAAATCCCACCCTACTGCCACCCCCTCTGATCCCATCCCTTCCATTCTTATTCCTAAGGTTTACCCCCTACTCATCCCCTACCTAACCTCCTTCTTCAACACTTGTCTTTCTACAGCTACCTTCCCTACTGCCTTCAAGCATGCCACTATTATCCCTATCCTTAAGAAGCCTTCTGCCAATCCCCTTATTGTGTCTAAATTTCGCCCTATATCACTTTTACCTTTCCTCTCTAAGCTACTGGAACGCCTTGCCTATTCTCAACTCTCGACCTTTATCTCTAACCTCTCTCTCCTTCCCCCCTCTCAATCTGGCTTCCGTCCCAAACACTCCACTGAATCTGCCCTCACCTGTGTCCTGAACTCTCTCCTCACCGCTCGCTATGCTAAGCAATCCTCAATCCTTGTCCTCCTCAACCTCTCTGCTGCTTTTGATACTGTCGATCACCCCTTACTTCTTAATATTCTTTCCTCCTTTGGCTTCAAAGTCTCAGTTCTTAATTGGCTCTCCTCTTACCTCTTCAACCACTCATTCGCCGTCTCTTAGGGTGGTCAAACCTCCGCCACCTTCCCTCTAAACTATGTTGTTCCCCAAGGTTCTGTCCTCAGACCCTTCTTATTCTCCCTCTATACTTCACTTCTTGCTCCTCTCATCTCCTCTTTTGGAATTTCTCACCATTTCTATGCCAATGAAACTCAACTGTTCCTCTACTTCTCTTCCTTCACCCCTGACCTTCATCTTAAACTCTCCTCCTGTCTCACTGCCATTAAAAACTGGATGTCATCGCATTTTCTCTCTCTCAATACGGACAAAACTGAAGTCCTTTTCTTCCCTTCCAACACACTTCCTCCTCCCTCCTTCCATTCTTTTCCCCCCTGCCGATCTTCCTATTTTTGCCCATGTGAGGAATCTACTTTGACTTCTCTCTCCCTATGATTCTATCTCCAATTCACTTCCTTTGTCTCGTTTTTAAGTCTCTTCATAACATTGCCCCTCCTTACCTCTCCTCTCTTCCCTCTTTCTATGCTCCCTCTCGCTCTCTACGCTCCGCTGATCACTTTTTACTCTCTGTTCCCCCCTCCCTGTGCCTCCTCTCGTTTCCACTCCTTCCATCTCCTTGCCCCCTTACATTGGAACTTGCTCCCTTTCTCTATCCGCTCCATCTCCAACTATTCCTCCTTTGATTCCTCCTTAAAAACACTCCTTCTTCACCCTCCTCCCTGACTTTTCTCCCCTTCCTCCTCTTCCTTCTCCTCCCCACTCCTTCTTCCTGTTCCTTTATCTCTTCCTGTCCCCCCTCCTTTGACTTCCACCCTCCCTTCTACTCCCTCTACTCACTCTCCCCTTTCCCTTTCTTCCTTCCCATACCTATCCTCTTCTTTTACTTCCCGAATGCAAATTGTTCTACATGCTGTTTTTCTGGTTTGAATCATGTTTATTTTATTGCTTCTATGTTTCATGTTTAATGTATTCTGGTTGTTATGCTGTAAAGCATGTTGGTGTAAAGCGCTATATAAATAATAAAATACAAAATACAAATACAAGAAGCGGGTCATTGAGTTGGAAGGGCGATCTAAAAGCTCTAGAACCTGACACAATGTTGCAGGTGATCACCAAAGAGGTCATTACGTCTCCATCATTTCACTACCCAACCCAAATTGCTAACCAATTGTGTTCTGACCACACATCCGTGACCTCCAGTCCCTGTCCTGGGAACCATACCTTGGCTTTACTTGCAAAAAACAATTTGGATTATATGCTTTCTACCTCCTCAATGTAACGTAGAATAACCAATGGTATAACTGATAATAGAAGATATCTAAGTGATAGTATCTTGAGTGAAGGAAGATTCCTGGACAAATTGCAACTGTATTTGGAAAGCAACACTGTCTCAATGGTGTATGCAATCCACAGCCAGGTGAATCTCCAGCAAAATCCAAGCTCTCCAATGAAGTTTTCATTGAAGATCCAAATCAGTCCCTAGAAACTTCTAACTCATTAACTCATTGTCTAATCCAACTTTATCACCTCTAACTTTTGTACTCAACTCCTTGGTTAGCGTATTTGAATTACTGCAAACTGAAGTCAGGTACACTTCTGTAACTTACCAAGGAGGTGTACCTGTGAGTCCACAATGGTTGGCCTCACCTGTTTACTAAATGCATCTGTTTGTAAGGATCTGGGGCTCCTTAAGGAAGAAAGTCTCTCCCAAACTTTGATGTGCTAGGAGATCAGCTCCCACCTGACATTTTTGGATCAGGAATTGATTTCAACATAAACAGAGCTAAAAGATCTATGGGGAGAGTCCAAGTTGATGGATATTTTAAAAGTGGCAGTATCCCTGGAATCTATCCCATTGGACGATACCCCTTTGTCACAATCAACACTTGAAGAATTTATAAGGCTGGCCCAATCAGGGGAAGCAATCACAGAAATGCTGAACAAGAGGCTGGATGACATAGGGGCTGACTTGGCTGGAGCTGTGGACAAGATCATCACCATCGATCCGCCTTCGTTGGTTTCTCCCCTGCCTGAGGTTATAATTTATGATTGGTTATTTATAACGTGCTTAATACCCAGAAGTTTCTAAGCGCGGACAAGGGGATTTAATCTGTGTTGCTCCGTGTCGTCTCAATTCCAAGGCATGAATGTTGCCCCTGAGCGGGTTATACAGAATGACCGAATAGTCATTGAAGTGCAATGTCGTGGGGAAGGGACGGGAAAGAAAGGAAAGAAAGCTCAATAAAGGAAAGCCATTCCTAAGGTAATTCCCCTACCTCAGCTCCCAAAATCCAAGAACATAAAACAGACAAAGCAAGAAAACTCAGGTAAAAGGCAATTCTTTAATGCCCTAAATAAAGCCTCTTCCAGAGTCCCCACTGACGCACTAAATCAATCTTTTGCACAACAAGTAGAGATGACAGAAGGTCACATGTGTTTGGATGCTCACACTGGAAGTGATTCATTCCTAAGGCAAAATAATCCGCCTGGCTCAATCATTAAAGTCAGTGTGGGTCTGCAAACTGATAACCCAAGTGAAAGCAACAAGGCCCTCCAATGAATCGCCCCAATTTTTTCGTAAACCAACATCTAAGTAAGTACAAGTTAGGAGCAGCAAGGATCAAAGCTGCTCTGACTCCATTGTAGTATCTTCACAAATATTAGATACATCAACTGGGAAAAACGATGGTGGACCCAGGTCCATTGTGGAAGATAATACCCACTCACAGTGGCTGCCGGTATTTCCCTCTCAAACAGAACATTGGATGGAGGGAGAAGACCTTTCGGTCTTGAAACACTCAAGCCCTTATGCCATGCCCAGAATGTGGTTGAAAAGTCAACAGAAAAAGAATTGATAGACAATCCACTGAAGCTAAAAAAAAAAGGCTCAAAATGACTGGATTGCAACAAGGCCCTATAAACATGAAATGCTTCGAGAACTTTCCAGTAAACGACAAACCTCTCGGCTTTTTGTTACCATACTTAAGAAGGTCCCCGAACCCAAGATGGAGGATGAACTTTCTAATGTTTTTCCTTAATCTATACACCACAAAAGAACTTCTGAATATCAGGGATAAGGGCACATTGACGGTTGGCAGCTGTAACTTCTGTGAATTTAACGTAAATCAAAATGTGAAATATCTATTAACATCATGTTTAGGGCTTAACCAGTTGAGGATTGATCACTTTTCCCAGTTTGACAACGATGATGTCTGGTTGTGCTCTGATGAATTCTGGATCCGATTGTCAGCGGGGAAAGAACCTTTCCTATCTTCGGAAGTACTTACATTTTTGGAGAAAATTGAGCCAGCAATTAAGACTTAAAGGCCATTTAAAACCTCTTTTTGCTTCTCTCTTTGTTATTCGTGATTTTACCTTTATCTCTTCTTTGCTTTCATTTCTTGTTTTTAAAATGACTAATTGACTGTAAAATGGTTTATTTCTTTTAAATTATCATGAGGATGGATTTGATTAAGTGGATGTATTAATCGTTTTTTTTTCTTCTCTGATCTTTGTATTGTGAATAATCATATTTTGACTAACTACAAATAAAAAACATTAAAAATAAACTACTTGCATATATTGTGTGCTGGAAAAGGCTCCCATGCAATGTTGATGACATGCATCTAGTAGATTTTTTTGCAGACGGGCTTTTTACCCAGTTCTTCACAGAAGGTTGCTGAAAATACATGATTTTTACACAGGCCCTCATTACAACACCGGCGCTAAACCATGGCGCTATTAGCACCATGGTTGGTGCCGGTGTTGTAACGAGTCCGCCATGGGGAAATGGGGAAATACCGCCCCATTCCAAGGTTGGCGGGGCGGTATTTCCCCATTTCCCCGTGGCCCTTCCCCATTCCCATTTTTGCCCCATAGGGATCAATGGGAATGGGGAAAGCGGCAATTACGGTCGCTTTGCGGGTCCCTACTTTAACGGCTGGTCCAGACCAGCCGTTCAGGTCGGGTCCCGCAAAGGGACCTCTTAGTAAGGTGCTAAGTGGTTAACTACGCCGCAGCCTTTTACGGCGCCGTTAACCATTGACCGCCGGGGTCGTAATGAGGCCCAAAGTATTTAAAAATAATTGTTGGATCAAACCCCACTCCCTGAACTATTTGTGCTTTGTTCGGGTTCCATCGTTATGCTCCGTCGCTCCCACATATTCGGCAAAACATTAAGGCAACTACAATAACAAAATTCACCAGCCTCCACTGACTGCAGGGGCTTTTTACGTTTTCAAGAGGTGGTGAGTGACATTTATGTTCCCCGCCCCATCTGTCTGCCATTCAAAAATGAATCCTTTTACACCAGCCCCTGATTTGAGGTAGGGGGAAATGCATTATGTTACATCCGCCCTGCGCCCCGTTACACGGTGACACAGGGCGTCTGAATAAAAGCCCCGCCCTGCGCAAGGGAGGCAGTTCCGGGCACAGACTCCAGCAACATGTGGTGTGTTGCATTTCGCTCTGGCTGGAGCTGCGCCACTGCGGCCTACCTCAGGGGCCTACGACGTTCTGACTCCGCGCGGAGCCAGAACATAACACATTACTTTGAAGTGCATATAAGCACAGAAACAAGAATGCCCTCGATTCCCGTGCAATGTTTGCACTGCTTCTGCAAACAGTAACCGCTGTATGGAGATTGCAGCGCACCTAAATGTACACATTTCCGGTGCCCTCCGTTCATTTATAAGAGTGAGCCCCACTGTAGTTATAAAAAGTAAGGTTCATGCAATAGCCCACCAACGTTGCTGGAGTTTTTCTCTCTAGAATTGCACAGTGCAAGCAGGATGTCAGCAAGATTTTGGGCACTGCAATCACCAGCAGGTGCAATTTTCTTTTTGGCACGTGCATATTGTGAATAATAAAGTAAGTGTAATTAGGTGTTTTGGTATTTATCTTCCGACGTTAACACGCTACATCACACGAGTGCACATTATTTTCACATATTTGCTAATCATATCAAAGATGTCCACCTTAAGTTTTAGTCTTAAGTGTTAATCTTAAAATGCACGTGGTAATGGTATTCGTGTTGTTTAATTGAACGTGTACATATGACACTTCGATCTTCACCATTTTGTCTATAGTTTCCTGTCTACATATAAAAATCGTACACAATCGAAAGTCTATTCGATTGCCTCTAACTTTGTCGGGGCTTCAGCTCGGCTAAAATCAATAAGCAGCTCGTTGCTGTCATGATCAGTGTTTCATCCTGAGCAGCGGCGTATGAGACTTCCTGCCTAATCAGATGCAGACAGCATTCCACGCAGATGTGCAGCCGGAAAGCCAATAGTGTCCAAAACACTGATCTAATTACACATATGATAATTGGGAGCTTCCTCTTTAAAAGACACAACTGACATTCCTCTTTTTTGGAATGCGTTAAAGCGCCCACTCACACAGAGTGGGTTTGTTTCCACAAATCCTTGACTGAACTTGCACTGGAAAATCTGCAGTTTGCAGACACTGGAAATCATGAGGCGTTCTTCTCAAGAAAACCGAAACAATAATTGCTCATGTGTTGTAATTAAACGCAGGATAGTTATGACTAGAGTGTTTTGCAACACTTGTCTTATTTTTATTGAGGAAAGTGTGTGCAGTGTTTATCATCGATATGTGCTAGCATTATAAAAATGGTGATGAAAGGCTGCATCTCAAACTGTGTCGGTTGCTAAGAAAGCTGAAAAGCTGAACGACTGGTTTCACACCAACTGTGTCGAAGAATGAGGTGTACCAATGAATGCACACATTGTATACACTGACAAAAACATTGTAAAATACCCTGCAATATTAAGAGTGATTCATTTTTATCTATCAAGTTTACCAAACCAGAACAAATTGCTGGATATAGGACATTTCTAGATTTAGGTGGAGTTGGCAAATGTGTGTATGACGTGTCAAGTCTTACTGATATATCATTATTCCTCATTTTTAAGTTTTTGGGCCTCACTACACGGTAGGCGGTGAGCCATGGCACTATTAGCGCCATGGCTCATGCCGGTAAAATACCGGCACCGCCTTGGCGGAAAGGGGATTTACCGCCCCATTCCAAGGTTGGAGGGGCGGTAAATCCCCTTTCCGCCATTGCCCTTCCCCATTCCCATTTCTGCCCCATAGGGCTCTATGGGACTGGGGAAGGCGCTAATTACGCCACCGCAATTTTTGCGGTGCCGTAATTAGCTCCGAGGTCCCTTAGCGGGTTGGATTTTAACGCCTGCAAGAAGCAGGCGTTAAATCCTCCAACCCGCAAAGGGATCTCGTAGTACGGCGTAAGGGTTAACGGTCACCGTTGCCATTAACGGTGACGTTAACCCTTACCGCCGTCCGTGTAATGAGGCCCTTTATGTTTAGAGAAAGGGGGAAATAATGTATTTTAATAGAACGAGTCCCAGATGTCTGAGGCTACAAGGATAGTGTTTGTTTAGTTCTATCTTTTCTGTTTGAGGCATGTGCCTGTTTTGTGTACTTTAAAGACTGCAATAATTTGTAATTGTGTGTACTGTGTTGCTATTCTTAAGTCCAGGCATGAAGTGTAGCTGCACTTGAAACATGATAACAAAAATCAATTAGCATTCCAGGTGTGCTATTCGTATTTGATATAGCACAAGCCTAGCACCAAAGAGAAACATAATGTGTTACTGAGAACGTTTATTTTGTCTGGGGCATCTCGAAAATTGTGTACTCAATACAGCTAAGTATATGTTGTGGAGTTCAGTAGATAACAGAAATTAGAAATGTTATTTTGTTTAATATTTGGATTGAGCCTATTGTCATTGTAATGGACCCGAAGTGATGTATGGTGAATAGCCCTACAGCAGACAGTGTCTGAACCACTACAACCATGAAAATAAAAGAGCATTGCATTGCATCTAAATAGTCATTTGAATGTAGGTGACTCTTCAATTATTAGCAGAGATTCCTAATTTCAAGCTATTATACTGGCAATGCAATTCAGAGTGTTGAGGCGCACAGAGGATTGCATTTCGTGTGTATACGTGTTTCTTCTTCCCACACTCTGCTCTCGTTGCTGTTTGCTTTTTCTTTGTCCTTCCTCTCTTAATTTCTCTGATTGTTGTGTCAGGAGATGGAATGTGGGCATTCAGTTATTAATTGTTTTAATTTTCGTAATGTTGATTTTTTATGATGATGAACTACTGATTTGGATTTAACTGTATTTGATAAAATGTTATCTTTTAACCTAACACTAATAAAATAAAAAAATTAAAAATAAAAATATGTGAGTGTCTATTTGACAGCTGGATCACATTTTTCATGGGACCCAGCTGTATATTGTTTGTCACAGCACTGACGGGAAATTAGTATATCAACTCCAAGGGCAACTGTTAGGTTATTAGCACTATATAAATGCTAAATTATTATTATTATTATTCATTTATTATCATTATTATTATTATTATTATTATTATTGAAATAGTAGAAAAATCGGTATTACCCAAATTGACCTTTTACAATTGACCTTTTGTCCTAATTGACCTAATTATAGTGGTCCTAATTGACCTTCTGCACAATTGACCTTTATATTATTTTAGATATTTCATTTATGTATTGGGTTGGTTTTGGATTATAAATAATATAAGGGGATTTAGGGTTTGGATTGGGTGGGGGGAAGCAGGGGGTTTCCCCCTGCATATATGTCCTAATTGACCTTTTACATTAGGTCAATTTTCCCGAGTTCAATTCTCTCGAGATCAATTGTGAAAAGGTCAATTAGTATACATCTGTTAAATCGTCTGTATTGTTTTCCTCCTTTATAGCACAACATTTTGTACTTCAGCAGCACACCATAATTCTGTATCAAAGCACTGAGGCTTGTCTATTTGTGCATATGTTTAACAACACAAAGCAGTGTCCCAGCAGCACCCAGGCATTCCACCTTCCACAGTAGCAGTGTGTCATGCTGAAAGCATCCCATACAAAATAGGTAGACAACAACCATCTTTTTACACTCTTAGGCCCGGAAATGGCAAAGTTCTGTAGATGGGAAAGATGGAAGGAAATAAGAACAGGTTTACATGATGGTGGGATGGAGGAACACATCCCCGGACCAGGCTTCCTGGGGTACTTGATGCCTGCTAGGACATTTATGGAGATGATTATATTGGGGTGTGAGGCAGGACTCCTCCTAGGATATGGCTGGGATCTCATGGGAGTTCATTTATTTTTAATTATTGTGATCTAGTTTGTTACTAACCTTTTACACATTGAAACATCTTACTTCACATTGTCCTAGTGGCAGCCTTCTTTGTCACTTGATACATCATGAAAAAGGAAAGGTCAGACATTTTATATGTTTAAATATGTCCTTAGAAACTTCCTAAGCCACTCTTTGTGGCAGATTACCAGTGCTTATTTTGTGCCGGTGTTTTCCGGTGGGCAACACTGGCACTCTTTTTTGGGCACCGGCACGTCATGCGGGCCGGCGCACAGCGTGTAATAGTTTTGTTTGCTTGTGTAGAAGTGATCTCGATCATCTCGTGCTCTGCTTGTAGGTGCATGGCTCAGGGTGGCTGGACCTGGCCAGCCCTTGCCGCCTGCCTGACTACAGTGCAGTGAAACAGGAACAGCCAATGAAAAGTAACATTCTGTGTTACTATGCAGTATATGATACAATCTGTATAGTAACACCAAATCTGCAGTTTTCATCGGCTGTTCTCCTGAGCCAATTAAATTAAGTATTGGTCATGTGTTGGGGTGGGGGACGGGCCAGCGCCAGAAGTTCACATAGTTGTGTTAGGGTGCGGAGTGGGCAGACAGGGAGCCTGCCTGAGCCCAGCCATGTGTGCTGCGCAGCCTAGTTTCTGCTGCTTAGCTGGCCCGGGCCCTTGCTTTCAGTTTGGTCGACTCGTTTGTTGCCCAGACCCACCCCCGACCTGAAACACAGAGTCAAGTCAGTCTCTGACAACACCGACTCCAACGGTAAGGTAAGTGTTGCCGATCCACACCTCAGATTGTTAACAAACTATAAGGTCACACTGCACAACGGGTTGCACTTGCAGATGGAAATGCATCAGTATTTAGGGCTCTAGCTGTCGCTGCAAGCTATCTGCCTCCAGGCCCTTTATAAGGTAGCCTTACTGTTTAAGGAATGTGATCCCCATGCAAGCCTGCAAAAATAATCTCTGTCTTGATCTGCCTCAACCCGGCCTCACCCTCTACAGTGCCGGGAGCAAAACACAGCTCTGCCATTGCACCTCTATCCAGATCTGCAGCAGGACTTGCTGTGCCAAGTGTGTAACCCACGGTTGCACGGGTAGGGTTACATACTTAGTGAGAGAAAGGGTCCAGCTGTCGCCCTGTCATGAATATGTCAACAAACAGCCCTCATAGAAAATTCACAGGGAATAGGGACTGCAATGGGACAAAAATCAGTAGGAAGGAGTGCACAAGGGAATAAGAATGCGAAAGCGTGCATGTGAATATCATGCCAACGGAAGTGAGTGCTGATTGTGCAGTCAGTGAGTGGTAAAGTGAATGTGGGTGTGCAAGAGTAAAAAAAAATGCAAGAATGCGCTGTCTGAATGAGCGTATGGGTGGGGGTATATGTGAGGGCCACCCAGTACATCTTCCCTTTGCTGCTTCTCAGAGGAGGCCATTATGATTCACGTGGATTCTAAAATGTGTTTCCATAGTGATACATTTTGTCCAATGTGATCGGCAATACATATCCAAATGATTTGCACTAATTAAGTATATATTTCCTCTCAGGGACCTAATTCTGGTGTGTTGCTGTGTACGTATGAGTGCTCTAAAGAGAGCATGCAAGGTAGCGTGAGATAAACTGTATATTTCAACTGGTTGTGCTTGTGAATGTATTTGTGAGGAGTGTTGTAGTATTAGAGAGTGTGTGAGTGTGAAAGAATATTTGAGTATGAAAAAGGGCGTGGGCATGTTTTGAATGGTGTTCATGGGAGAGAAGGTATGTCAGTGGGCCAACAATGGCTATGTGCGAGTGTAAAAAGCAGAAGAGTGTGCAAGTGTGAGAAAGCTTGTGTGATGAGCGTGGACGTCCATATGTGTGTTGGTGTGTGAGGCCTTGCATGAGTGTGACAGTTGCTGAATGTGAGTGGAACTGCGAGTGCAAAAGGGCAGGTGTGGATGGGAGAATGTAAGAGTGATATATGGAATGCAAGAGCACATGTGTAAGAGAACAGGAGTCTGTTTCAATGTGTGAGATATACAGGGTAATTCATAGAATTCAGCGCACAAGTGGCGCACGCGGCTGGCGCACAGTGTGCGCGTGCGACTTTCTGCGCCAGCCGCGTGCGCTAAAATCCATTTCCATGCACACCGTATTCATTGATTTTAGCTTCCAAAACCAGCCGTGGCGCAGAGTGGCGCAGCGACCCTGCAGCATAGCCAGTTACGCCCCAACCCCTCCCCATGCGCCATGCACAGCGCACAAATCCTGTACATGGCACACAGGCCCCCAACCACAAAAACGCCTGTAAAACTCCCTGCGTACCCCTCCGAATATACATACCCCGCTGCACGGGGAGTCTCACACGCGATTGGAGTGGGGTACGTGTATAACTGGGGTTTGCGGGAAGTTTCACACGCGATTGGAGCGGGGTACGTGTATTTCGGGGATGCGCGGGAAGTTTCACACGCAATTGGAGCAGGGTACGTGTATAACTGGGGTTCGCGGGAAGTTTCACACGCGATTCGAGCGGGGTACGTGTATTTCGGGGGTGCACGGGAAGTTTCACACATGATTGGCCCAGTGCGAGCGGGGTACGTGTATTTCGGGGGAGCGCGGGAAGTTTCACACGCGATTGGAGCAGGATACGTGTATTTTGGGGGTGGGCAGGAACTTTCACATGCGATAGGCCCTGTGCGAGTGGGGTACGTGTATTTCGTGGGTGCGTTGGAAGTTTCACAAGCGATTGGAGCGGGGTACGTGTATAACTGGGGTTCGTGGGAAGTTTCACACACGATTGGAGCAGGGTACGTGTATTTCGGGGGTGCACGGGAAGTTTCACACGCGATTGGAGCAGGGTACGTGTATTTCGGGGGTGCACAGGAACTTTCACACGCGATAGGCCCTGTGCGAGTGGGGTACGTGTATTTCGGGGGTGTGCAGGAAGTTTCACATGCAATTGGAGCAGGGTACGTGTATTTCGGGGGTGCGCGGGAACTTTCACACGCAATAGGCCCTGTGCGAATGGGGTTGTTAGGCGGAAACCTGTGCAGTTCCCTCTGGGACCACTGCAAAAGATTTAGGACTACAGGTGGTTGGCGGTGAACCCACTTGGTAGCAGTCTGTACCACACAGATTCACTTGGTAGCTGTGGCTGAGCAGTCAGACTTCCCTCAAGAAGAGTTGAGCAGTATGTGGAGTATACAAAATAGGGCAATTCTTCACAGCAAGACAAGCAAACACGCAACGAGGCTTAGTGTAAAGATATCAAGGTATTTATTTATAACGAAACATCTATCAAAAACACTATGGCACTTTCACGGCAAACAAATCAAACACAATTACTCTACGAAGAAGAAACGATCAATCCCCCTAGTAATATTTCGACAAGTCTAGGTTCTACCGGCACCACTTATTTACAGACAGAGGTGTATACCTCAACCTAGAAGGCACTCTAATATTAGTTAGGACGGGAGAGAAAAAGATAGGCAGGTTACGAAATCAACGCAGTTCAATACTTCACGGGTAAAATGCAAGGCAGGAATGCAGGAATCACAATAGAGCGTAAAGTTCTGAGGCCAGGCCCACTCGGAGAGAGGCAAGGCGATATGTCCCAAAAAGTCTCTAGTGGAGAGGCCTTCAAGTCTTTGTAGCAAATTGTTATCGGCAGATTGAACCAGTTCAGAACAATAAATGAGAAAAGCTTGGAGGCGACCCAACGGAAAGGAGAGGATTAAGACACCTCACTCGATCCGATCGAAAGGGAAGCCAGGCGGACACGGTACCTTGTTGTGGAGGGCAGCTCCGGCGGGGGCAGTTGTTCCTGGTGGTGGATGCACGTCGGGTCTTTGCCAAGAGTAGAGATGATCTCGCCGTCGAAGAAAATGAAGTCCGGTGCACCACCAGGGAAGAGACCAGCCGCGGAGTGCTCCGTCACAAGGCACCACCTTTTGGTCGCGGTACAGGGGTAGTGGCTATCCGGTTGCCGAGGTGCTCTGCACGGGCAATTCGACCACTGCGTCCTGAGGCGAATAAAAAGAAAAGGGGACTGGTTGTTCCCACCAGCCAGGGGAAGAGACTCTCCGGCAGGGAGATCTCCTCTGTCGTCGGCAAGTGGTGAGTCGGTTCCACAGGGCTCCACCGGAGGTGTCGTCGTGCAGGTCGGCTCAGCGTTACCCTGGTCGGATTCTTTGGTCCTGTAGCGACTTCTGAAGATCCAGTCCCAAAAGCCCTGCTTTTATGCAGAAAACCCCCATTCATTCAGCCTAGCTGTCAATCAACACATGCTAAGTGGTGAGCGGGAACGCTCACCACTTGGGCCAATCACTCCAGAGTGCAACCTGAGTTGGCAAGGCAACTCGGTCCAGGGTGCCTAAACTCCCTCCCACACCCCTGAGGTAACCCAGACAGAATGGCACCACTTTGGAGGGTCTCTGTACAGAGGCCCGCCAAAAGTGGAACAAAGGGCTCAACCTTTGGTTTAGGAGTCACAGAGACGAACACAGACGCCATTTTACAAACCGAGTTCTGGCAGAAAATACCATCCGATAAACTTATTTAAGATAAGTAGATCGGTGGTACGTTAGAGATTAACGAGAAAAAGTATCAATCTCCAACAATGGGACGAATCCCATAGGGTTATGCTCGGGGTCGAAAATAACAAGTAGTTTCCACTGCCACCAGCCAAAACTCGACGACGGGGGACGGGACAGTGCCCCCTCGAGTAACAGGTCTAGGAGTAATCGAATTACCCCTACTAGTACGTCCACAATAAGATGGTTTGTACTAGTCCTGTTAGTAAATTTAGGTCTAGTAAAGCCAATGGTGACTTTACATGCCCGGGGAGACAGTTGTCAGTCCCCGGGTATGGAGTCTATGGTGGGGGTCCGCTAGGACGCCCCAGTGTTACGGCACGTAGGGTGCGGTGTAACACACATAGAAAAACATATGAGACCCTATGGAGTAAAAGACCCCATAGCCCATCGAACACATTGACCTCTCAAAGGAATTACACACACATACATGTCCAAGAGTGGGAGAAAAGAGTCTCACTCTTGGCAGGATGAAAAAAACAAACTCCAGAAATCCAGCAAAGCTGCTAGGGGACTCACTAGGTTAGGAAATTCAACCTAAACAGAGAATTCTCCCTAACAGTCTCTGTACAGAGGCCCGCCAAAAGTTGAACAAAGGGCTCAACCTTTGGTTTAGGAGTCATAGAGACGAACACAGACGCCATTTTTCAAACCGAGTTCTGGCAGAAAATACCATCCAATAAACTTATTTAAGATAAGTAGACCGGTGGTACTTTAGAGATTAACGAGGAAAAGTATCAATCTCCAACAATGGGACGAATCCCATAGGGTTTTGTTCGGGGTCGGACATAACAAGTAGTTTCCACTGCCACCAGCCAAAACTCGACGAGGGGGGACGGGACAGTGCCCCCTTGAGTAACAGATCCAGGAGTAATCAAATTACTCCTACTAGTACGTCCACAATAAGATGGTTTGTACTAGTTCTGTTAGTAAATTTAGGTCTAGTAAAGCCAATGGTGACTTTACATGCCCGGAAGACAGTAGTCAGTCCCCGGGTATGGAGTCTATGGTGGGGGTCCGCTAGGATGCCCCAGTGTTACGGCACGTAGGGTGCGGTGTAACACACATAGAAAAACATATGAGACCCTATGGAGTAAAAGACCCCATAGCCCATAGAACACATTGACATTCAAAGGAATTACACACATACATGTCCAAGAGTGGGAGAAAAAGAGACTCACTCTTGGCAGGATGGAAAAACAAACTCCAGAAATCCAGCAAAACTGCTGGGGGACTCACTAGGTTAGGAAATTCAGCCTAAACAGAGAATTCTCCCTAACAGGGGTATGTGTATTACTGGGGTGCGCGGGAAGTTTCACACGTGATTGGCCCAGTGTGAGCGGGGTACGTGTATTTCGGGGGTGCGCGGGAAGTTTCACAAGTGATTATGTTGTCAGAGCGGCGTACGTGTATCCAGTGGGGTACGCATGGAGTCCCACACATGAATTAGAACTGTAGGTCCTCCCAGGTGTCCCCTCTATCCCCTCCATAGCCCCTGCAGGCAGCCCACACCAAAAGGGACTACCCTGCACCCCTGGTCATGTGCCACAGCCAGTCCATCCACCATGGGCATGCCCCCCAGCAAGGCCACATGTCACCTTGCACTAGTGATGACCAACTCATGCCCCCCAGCACCCCCACGCCCCAACAGTCAGGGGCACCTGCCAGCAGGCCCCCACTCATGTCCACCAGCACCCCCACCCCCCAGCAGTCAGGGGCACCTGCCATCAGGCCCCCACTCATGTCCACCAGCACCCCCACCCCCCAGCAGTCAGGGGCACCTGCCAGCAGGCCCCGACTCATGTCCACCAGCACCCCCACCCCCCAGCAGTCAGGGGCACCTGCCAGCAGGCCCCCACTCATGTTCACCAGCACCCCCACCCCACAGCAGTCAGGGGCACCTTCCAGCAGGCCTCCACTCATGTCCACCAGCACCCCCACCCCCAGCAGTCAGGGGCACCTGCCAGCAGGCCCCCACTCATGTCCCACTCATGTCCCACAGCACCCCCACACCCCCAGCAGTCAGGGGCACCTGCCAGCAGGCCCCCACTCATGTCCCACTCATGTCCCACAGCACCCCACCCCCCAGCAGTCAGGGGTACCTGCCAGCAGGCCCCCACTCATGTCCACCAGCACCCCCACCCCATCAGTCAGGGGAACCTGCCAGCAGGCCCCAACTCATGTCCCACAGCGCCCCCACACCCCAGCAGTCAGGGGCACCTGCCAGCAGGCCCCCACTCATGTTCAACAGCAGCCCCACCCCCCAGCAGTCAGGGGCACCTGCCAGCAGGCCCCCACTCATGTCCACCAGCACCCCCACCCCCCAGCAGTCAGGGGCACCTGCCAGCAGGCCCCCACTCATGTCCCACAGCACCCCCACACCCCAGCAGTCAGGGGCACCTGCCAGCAGGCCCACACTCATGTCCAGCAGTACCCCCACCCCCCAGCAGTCAGGGATACCTGCCAGCAGGCCCCCACTCATGTCCCACTCATGTCCCTCAGCACCCCTATCCCCAGCAGTCAGGGGCAACTGCCAGCAGGCCCTCACTCATGTCCACCAGCACCCCCACCCCCCAGCAGTCAGGGACACCTGCCAGCAGGCCCCCACTCATGTCCACCATCATCCCCACCCCCAGCAGTCAGGGGCACCTGCCAGCAGGCCCCCACTCATGTCCACCAGTACCTCCACCCCCCAGCAGTCAGGGGCACCTGCTAGCAGGCCCCCACTCATGTCCCACTCATGTCCCACAGCACCCCTATCCCCCAGCAGTCAGGGGCAACTGCCAGCAGGCCCCCACTCATGTCCACCAGAACCCCCACCCCCCAGCAGTCAGGGGCACCTGCCAGCAGGCCCCCACTCATGTCCCACAGCACCCCCACCCCCCAGCAGTCAGGGGCACCTGCCAGCAGGCCCCCACTCATGTCCACCAGCATCCCCACCCCCCAGCAGTCAGGGGCACCTGCCAGCAGGCCCCCACTCATGTCCCACTCATGTCCCACAGCACCCCCACCACCCAGCAGTCAGGGGAACCTGCCAGCAGGCCCCCACTCATGTCCCACTCATGTCCCACGGCACCCCCACCCCCAGCAGTCAGGGGCACCTGCCAGCAGGCCCCCACTCATATCCCACAGCACCCCCACCCCCAGCAGTCAGGGGCACCTGCCAGCAGGCCCCCACTCATGTCCCACTCATGTCCCACAGCACCCCTATCCCCCAGCAGTCAGGGGCACCTGCCAGCAGGCCCCACTCATGTCCACCAGCACCCCCACCCCCCAGCAGTCAGGGGAACCTGCCAGCAGGCCCCTACACATGTCCCACTCATGTCCCACAGCACCCCCACCCCCCAGCAGTCCGGGGCACCTGCCTGCAGGCCCCCACTCATGTCCCACTCATGTCCCACAACACCCCCACCCCCCAGCAGTCAGGGGCACCTGCCAGCAGGCCCCCACTCATGTCCACCAGTACCCCCACCCCCCAGCAGTCAGGGGCACCTGCCAGCAGGCCCCCACTCATGTCTACCATCACCCCCACCACCCAGCAGTCAGGGGCACCTGCCAGCAGGCCCCCACTCATGTCCCACTGATGTCCCACAGCACCCCCACCCCCCAGCAGTCAGGTGCACCTGCCAGCAGGCCCCCACTCATGTCCACCTGCACCCCCACCCCCAGCAGTCAGGGGCACCTGCCAGCAGACCCCACTCATGTCCCACAGCACCCCCACCCACCAGCAGTCAGGGGCACCTGCCAGCAGGCCCCCACTCATGTACACCATCACCCCACCCCCCAGCAGTCAGGGGCACCTGCCAGCTGGCTCCCACTCATGCCCACCAGCACCCCCACCCCCAGCAGTCAGGGGCACCTGCTAGCAGCCCCCACTCATGTCCCACTCATGTCCCACAGAACCCCCACCCCCCAGCAGTCAGGGGCACCTGCCAGCAGGCCCCTACTCATGTCCACCAGCACCCCCACCCCCAAGTAGTCAGGGGCACCTGCCAGCAGGCCCCCACGCATGTCCACCAGCACCTTCGCCCCCCAGCAGTCAGGGGCACCTGCCAGCAGGCCCCCACTCATGTCCACCAGCACCCCCACCCTCCAGCAGTCAGGGGCACCTGCCAGCAGGCACCCACTTATGTCCCACAGCACCCCCACCCCCCAGCAGTCAGTGGCAGCTGCCTGCAGGCCCCCACTCATGTCCCACTCATGTCCCACAGCACCCCCACCCCCCAGCAGTCAGGGGCACCTGCCAGCAGACCCCCACTCATGTCCACCAGCACCCCCACCCCCAGCAGTCATGGGCATCTGCCAGCAGTCCCCCACTCATGTCCCACAGCACCCCCACCCCCCAGCAGTCAGAGGCACCTGCAGCAGGCCCCCACTCATGTCCACAAGCACCCCCACCCCCCAGCAGTCAGGGGCACCTGCCAGCAGGCCCCCACTCATGTCCACCCCCAGCAGTCAGGGGCACCTGCCTGCAAGCCTCCATTCATGTCCCACTCATGTCCCACACCAACCCTATCCCCCAGCAGTCAGGGGCACCTGCCAGCAGGCCCCCACTCATATACACCAGCACCCCAACCCCCCAGCAGTCAGGGGCACCTGCCAGCAGGCCCCCACTCATGCCCAACACATGTCCCACAGCACCCCCACCCCCCAGCAGTCAGGGGCACCTGCCTGCAGGCCCCCACTCATGTCCCACTCATGTCCCACAGCACCCCCACCCCCCAGCAGTCAGGGGTACCTGCCAGCAGGCCCCCACTCATGTCCACCAGTACCCCTACCCCCCAGCAGTCAGGGGCACCTGCCAGCAGGCCCCCACTCATGTCCCACTCATGTCCCACAGCACCCCTATCCCCCAGCAGTCAGGGGCAACTGCCAGCAGGCCCCCACTCATGTCCACCAGAACCCCCACCCCCCAGCAGTCAGGGGTACCTGCCAGCAGGCCCCCACTCATGTCCACCAGTACCCCCACCCCCCAGCAGTCAGGGGCACCTGCCAGCAGGCCCCCACTCATGTCCCACTCATGTCCCACAGCACCCCTATCCCCCAGCAGTCAGGGGCAACTGCCAGCAGGCCCCCACTCATGTCCACCAGAACCCCCACCCCCAGAGGTCAGGGACACCTGCCAGCAGGCCCCCACTCATGTCCACCAGCATCCCCACCCCCAGCAGTCAGGGGCACCTGCCAGCAGGCCCCCACTCATGTCCACCAATACCTCCACCCCCCAGCAGTTAGGGGCACCTGCCAGCAGGCCCCCACTCATGTCCCACTCATGTCCCACAGCACCCCTATCCCCCAGCAGTCAGGGGCAACTGCCAGCAGGCCCCCACTCATGTCCACCAGCACCCCCACCCCCCAGCAGTCAGGGGCACCTGCCAGCAGGCCCCCACTCATGTCCCACAGCACCCCCACCCCCCAGCAGTCAGGGGCACCTGCCAGCAGGCCCCCACTCATGTCCACCAGCATCTCCACCCCCCAGCAGTCAGGGGCACCTGCCAGCAGGCCCCCACTTATGTCCCACACATGTCCCACAGCACCCCACCACCCAGCAGTCAGGGGAACCTGCCAGCAGGCCCCCACTCATGTCCCACTCATGTCCCACAGCACCCCCACCCCCCCAGCAGTCAGGGGCACCTGCCAGCAGGCCCCCACTTATGTCCCACAGCACCCCCAACCCCAGCAGTCAGGGGCACCTGCCAGCAGGCCCCCACACATGTCCCACTCATGTCCCACAGCACCCCTATCCCCCAGCAGTCAGGGGCACCTGCCAGCAGGCCCCCACTCATGTCCACCAGCACCCCCACCCCCCAGCAGTCAGGGGAACCTGCCAGCAGGCCCCCACTCATGTCCCACAGCACCCCCACCCCCCCAGCAGTCAGAGGCACCTGCAGCAGGCCCCCACTCATGTCCACAAGCATCTCCACCCCCCAGCAGTCAGGGGCACCTGCCAGCAGGCCCCCACTTATGTCCCACACATGTCCCACAGCACCCCCACCACCCAGCAGTCAGGGGAACCTGCCAGCAGGCCCCCACTCATGTCCCACTCATGTCCCACAGCACCCCCACCCCCCCAGCAGTCAGGGGCACCTGCCAGCAGGCCCCCACTTATGTCCCACAGCACCCCCAACCCCAGCAGTCAGGGGCACCTGCCAGCAGGCCCCCACACATGTCCCACTCATGTCCCACAGCACCCCCACCCCCCAGCAGTCAGGGGCACCTGCCAGCAGACCCCCACTCATGTCCACCAGCACCCCCACCCCCAGCAGTCATGGGCATCTGCCAGCAGTCCCCCACTCATGTCCCACAGCACCCCCACCCCCCAGCAGTCAGAGGCACCTGCAGCAGGCCCCCACTCATGTCCACAAGCACCCCCACCCCCCAGCAGTCAGGGGCACCTGCCAGCAGGCCCCCACTCATGTCCACCCCCAGCAGTCAGGGGCACCTGCCTGCAAGCCTCCACTCATGTCCCACTCATGTCCCACACCAACCCTATCCCCCAGCAGTCAGGGGCACCTGCCAGCAGGCCCCCACTCATATACACCAGCACCCCAACCCCCCAGCAGTCAGGGGCACCTGCCAGCAGGCCCCCACTCATGCCCAACACATGTCCCACAGCACCCCCACCCCCCAGCAGTCAGGGGCACCTGCCTGCAGGCCCCCACTCATGTCCCACTCATGTCCCACAGCACCCCCACCCCCCAGCAGTCAGGGGTACCTGCCAGCAGGCCCCCACTCATGTCCACCAGTACCCCTACCCCCCAGCAGTCAGGGGCACCTGCCAGCAGGCCCCCACTCATGTCCCACTCATGTCCCACAGCACCCCTATCCCCCAGCAGTCAGGGGCAACTGCCAGCAGGCCCCCACTCATGTCCACCAGAACCCCCACCCCCCAGCAGTCAGGGGTACCTGCCTGCAGGCCCCCACTCATGTCCCACTCATGTCCCACAGCACCCCCACCCCCCAGCAGTCAGGGGTACCTGCCAGCAGGCCCCCACTCATGTCCACCAGTACCCCTACCCCCCAGCAGTCAGGGGCACCTGCCAGCAGGCCCCCACTCATGTCCCACTCATGTCCCACAGCACCCCTATCCCCCAGCAGTCAGGGGCAACTGCCAGCAGGCCCCCACTCATGTCCACCAGAACCCCCACCCCCCAGCAGTCAGGGGTACCTGCCAGCAGGCCCCCACTTATGTCCCACAGCACCCCCAACCCCAGCAGTCAGGGGCACCTGCCAGCAGGCCCCCACACATGTCCCACTCATGTCCCACAGCACCCCCACCCCCCAGCAGTCAGGGGCACCTGCCAGCAGACCCCCACTCATGTCCACCAGCACCCCCACCCCCAGCAGTCATGGGCATCTGCCAGCAGTCCCCCACTCATGTCCCACAGCACCCCCACCCCCCAGCAGTCAGAGGCACCTGCAGCAGGCCCCCACTCATGTCCACAAGCACCCCCACCCCCCAGCAGTCAGGGGCACCTGCCAGCAGGCCCCCACTCATGTCCACCCCCAGCAGTCAGGGGCACCTGCCTGCAAGCCTCCACTCATGTCCCACTCATGTCCCACACCAACCCTATCCCCCAGCAGTCAGGGGCACCTGCCAGCAGGCCCCCACTCATATACACCAGCACCCCAACCCCCCAGCAGTCAGGGGAACCTGCCAGCAGGCCCCCACTCATGCCCAACACATGTCCCACAGCACCCCCACCCCCCAGCAGTCAGGGGCACCTGCCTGCAGGCCCCCACTCATGTCCCACTCATGTCCCACAGCACCCCCACCCCCCAGCAGTCAGGGGTACCTGCCAGCAGGCCCCCACTCATGTCCACCAGTACCCCTACCCCCCAGCAGTCAGGGGCACCTGCCAGCAGGCCCCCACTCATGTCCCACTCATGTCCCACAGCACCCCTATCCCCCAGCAGTCAGGGGCAACTGCCAGCAGGCCCCCACTCATGTCCACCAGAACCCCCACCCCCCAGCAGTCAGGGGTACCTGCCAGCAGGCCCCCACTCATGTCCACCAGTACCCCCACCCCCCAGCAGTCAGGGGCACCTGCCAGCAGGCCCCCACTCATGTCCCACTCATGTCCCACAGCACCCCTATCCCCCAGCAGTCAGGGGCAACTGCCAGCAGGCCCCCACTCATGTCCACCAGAACCCCCACCCCCAGAGGTCAGGGACACCTGCCAGCAGGCCCCCACTCATGTCCACCAGCATCCCCACCCCCAGCAGTCAGGGGCACCTGCCAGCAGGCCCCCACTCATGTCCACCAATACCTCCACCCCCCAGCAGTTAGGGGCACCTGCCAGCAGGCCCCCACTCATGTCCCACTCATGTCCCACAGCACCCCTATCCCCCAGCAGTCAGGGGCAACTGCCAGCAGGCCCCCACTCATGTCCACCAGCACCCCCACCCCCCAGCAGTCAGGGGCACCTGCCAGCAGGCCCCCACTCATGTCCCACAGCACCCCCACCCCCCAGCAGTCAGGGGCACCTGCCAGCAGGCCCCCACTCATGTCCACCAGCATCTCCACCCCCCAGCAGTCAGGGGCACCTGCCAGCAGGCCCCCACTTATGTCCCACACATGTCCCACAGCACCCCCACCACCCAGCAGTCAGGGGAACCTGCCAGCAGGCCCCCACTCATGTCCCACTCATGTCCCACAGCACCCCCACCCCCCCAGCAGTCAGGGGCACCTGCCAGCAGGCCCCCACTTATGTCCCACAGCACCCCCAACCCCAGCAGTCAGGGGCACCTGCCAGCAGGCCCCCACACATGTCCCACTCATGTCCCACAGCACCCCTATCCCCCAGCAGTCAGGGGCACCTGCCAGCAGGCCCCCACTCATGTCCACCAGCACCCCCACCCCCCAGCAGTCAGGGGAACCTGCCAGCAGGCCCCCACTCATGTCCCACAGCACCCCCACCCCCCCAGCAGTCCGGGGCACCTGCCTGCAGGCCCCCACTCATGTCCCACTCATGTCCCACAACACCCCCACCCCCCAGCAGTCAGGGGCACCTGCCAGCAGGTCCCCACTCATGTCCACCAGCACCCCCACCACCCAGCAGTCAGAGGCACCTGCCAGCAGGCCCCCACTCATGTCCCACAGCACCCCTAACCCCCAGCAGTCAGGTGCACCTGCCAGCAGGCCCCCACTCATGTCCACCAGCACCCCCACCCACCAGCAGTCAGGGGCACCTGCCAGCAGGCCCCCACTCATGTACACCATCACCCCCACCCACCAGCAGTCAGGGGCACCTGCCAGCAGGTCCCCACTCATGTCCACCAGCACCCCCACCACCCAGCAGTCAGAGGCACCTGCCAGCAGGCCCCCACTCATGTCCCACAGCACCCCTAACCCCCAGTAGTCAGGGGCACCTGCCAGCAGACCCCCACTCATGTCCCACAGCACCCCCACCCACCAGCAGTCCAGGGGCACCTGCCAGCAGGCCCCCACTCATATACACCATCACCCCACCCACCAGCAGTCAGGGGCACCTGCCAGCAGGCTCCCACTCATGTCCACCAGCACCCCCACCCCCAGCAGTCAGGGGCACCTGCTAGCAGGCCCCCACTCATGTCCCAATCATGTCCAACAGAACCCCCACCCCCCAGCAGTCAGGTGCACCTGCCAGCAGGCCCCCACTCATGTCCACCAGCACTCCCACCCCCCAATAGTCGGGGCACCTGCCACAGGCCCCCACTCATGTCCACCAGCACCTCCACCCCCCAGCAGTCAGGGGCACCAGCCAACAGGCCCCCACTCATGTCCACCAGAGCCCCCACCCTCCAGCAGTCAGGGGCACCTGCCAGCAGGCCCCCACTCATGTCCCACTCATGTCCCACAGCACCCCACCCCCCAGCAGTCAGGGGCACCTGCCAGCAGGCCCCAAGTCATGTCCCACTCATGTCCCACAGCATCCCCACCCCCCAGCAGTCAGGGGCACCTGCCAGCAGGCCCCCACTCATGTCCACCAGCACCCCATCCCCCAGCAGTCAGGGGCATCTGCCAGCAGCCCCCCACTCAGGTCCCACAGCATCCCCACCCCCCAGCAGTCAGAGGCACCTGCCAGCAGGCCCCCACTCATGTCCACCAGCACCCCCACCCCCCAGCAGTCAGGGGCACCTGCCAGCAGGCCCCCACTCATGTCCACCAGCACCCTCACCCCCCAGCAGTCAGGGGCACCTGTCAGCAGGCCCCCACTCAGTCCAACTCATTTCCACCCGTACCCCCACCCCCTAGCAGTCAAGGGCACCTGCCTGCAAGCCTCCACTCATGTCCCACAGCACCCCTATCCCCCAGCAGTCAGGGGCACCTGCCAGCAGGCCCCCACTCATGTCCACCAGCACCCTCACCCCCCAGCAGTCAGGGGCACCTGTCAGCAGGCCCCCACTCAGTCCAACTCATTTCCCACAGCACCCCCACCCCCCAGCACTCAGGGGCACCTGCCAGCAGGCCCCCACTCATGTCCACCAGCACCCCCACCCCCCAGCAGTCAGGGGCATCTGCCAGCAGGACCCCACTCATGTCCCACAGAACCCCCACCCCCCAGCAGTCAGGGGCACCTGCCAGCAGGCCCCCACTCATGTCCCACAGCACCCCCAGCAGTCAGGGGCACCTGCCAGCAGGCCCCCACTCATGTACACCAGCATACCCACCCCCCAGCAGTCAGGGGCACCTGCCAGCAGGCTCCCACTCATGTCCACCAGCACCCCCACCCCCAGCAGTCAGGGGCACCTGCCAGCAGGCCCCCACTCATGTCCCACTCATGTCCCACAGCACCCCCAACACCCAGCAGTCAGGGGCACCTGCAGCAGGCCCCCACTCATGTCCGACGGCACCCCCACCCCCCAGGAGTCAGGGGCACCTGCCAGCAGGCCCCCACTCATGTCCCACAGCACCCCCACCGCCAGCAGTCAGGGGCACCTGCCAGCAGGCCCCCACTCATGTCCCAATCATGTACAACAGAACCCCCACCCCCCAGCAGTCAGGTGCACCTGCCAGCAGGCCCCCACTCATGTCCACCAGCACTCCCACCCCCCAATAGTCGGGGGCACCTGCCACAGGCCCCCACTCATGTCCACCAGCACCTCCACCCCCCAGCAGTCAGGGGCACCAGCCAACAGGCCCCCACTCATGTCCACCAGAGCCCCCACCCTCCAGCAGTCAGGGGCACCTGCCAGCAGGCCCCCACTCATGTCCCACTCATGTCCCACAGCACCCCACCCCCCAGCAGTCAGGGGCACCTGCCAGCAGGCCCCAAGTCATGTCCCACTCATGTCCCACAGCATCCCCACCCCCCAGCAGTCAGGGGCACCTGCCAGCAGGCCCCCACTCATGTCCACCAGCACCCCATCCCCCAGCAGTCAGGGGCATCTGCCAGCAGCCCCCCACTCAGGTCCCACAGCATCCCCACCCCCCAGCAGTCAGAGGCACCTGCCAGCAGGCCCCCACTCATGTCCACCAGCACCCCCACCCCCCAGCAGTCAGGGGCACCTGCCAGCAGGCCCCCACTCATTTCCACCCGTACCCCCACCCCCTAGCAGTCAAGGGCACCTGCCTGCAAGCCTCCACTCATGTCCCACAGCACCCCTATCCCCCAGCAGTCAGGGGCACCTGCCAGCAGGCCCCCACTCATGTCCACCAGCACCCTCACCCCCCAGCAGTCAGGGGCACCTGTCAGCAGGCCCCCACTCAGTCCAACTCATTTCCCACAGCACCCCCACCCCCCAGCACTCAGGGGCACCTGCCAGCAGGCCCCCACTCATGTCCACCAGCACCCCCACCCCCCAGCAGTCAGGGGCATCTGCCAGCAGGACCCCACTCATGTCCCACAGAACCCCCACCCCCCAGCAGTCAGGGGCACCTGCCAGCAGGCCCCCACTCATGTCCCACAGCACCCCCAGCAGTCAGGGGCACCTGCCAGCAGGCCCCCACTCATGTACACCAGCATACCCACCCCCCAGCAGTCAGGGGCACCTGCCAGCAGGCTCCCACTCATGTCCACCAGCACCCCCACCCCCAGCAGTCAGGGGCACCTGCCAGCAGGCCCCCACTCATGTCCCACTCATGTCCCACAGCACCCCCAACACCCAGCAGTCAGGGGCACCTGCAGCAGGCCCCCACTCATGTCCGACGGCACCCCCACCCCCCAGGAGTCAGGGGCACCTGCCAGCAGGCCCCCACTCATGTCCCACAGCACCCCCACCGCCAGCAGTCAGGGGCACCTGCCAGCAGGCCCCCACTCATGTCCCACAGCACCCCTATCCCCCAGCAGTCATGGACACCTTCAAGCAGGCCCCGACTCATGTCCACCAGCACCCCCACCCCCCAGCAGTCAGGGGCACCTGCCAGCAGGCCCCCACTCATGTCCCACTCATGTCCCACAGCACCCCCACCCCCCAGCAGTCAGGGGCACATGCCTGCAGGCCCCCACTCATGTCCCACTCATGTCCACCAACACCCCCACCCCCCAGCAGTCAGGGGCATCTGCCAGCAGGCCCCCACTCATGTCCCACAGCACCCCCACCCCCCAGCAGTCAGGGGCACCTGCCAGCAGGCCCCCACTCATGTCCACCAGCACCCCCACCCCCCAGCAGTCAGGGGCACCTGCCAGCAGGCCCCCACTCATGGCCACCAGCACCCCCACCCCCCAGCAGTCAGGGGCACCTGCCAGCAGGCCCCCACTCATGTACACCATCACCCCACCCCCCAGCAGTCAGGGGCACCTGCCAGCAGGCTCCCACTCATGTCCACCAGCACCCCCACCCCCAGCAGTCAGGAGCATCTGCCAGCAGTCCCCCACTCATGTCCCACAGCACCCCCACCCCCCAGCAGTCAGAGGCACCTGCCAGCAGGCCCCCACTCATGTCCGACGGCACCCCCACCCCCCAGTAGTCAGGGGCACCTGCCAGCAGGCCCCCACTCATGTCCCACAGCATCCCCACCCCCAAGCAGTCTGGGGCACCTGCCAGCAAGCCCCCACTCATGTCCACCAGCACCCCCACCCCCCAGCAGTCAGGGGCACCTGCCTGCAGGCCCCCACTCATGTCCACCAGTACACCCACCCCCAGCAGTCAGGGGCACCTGCCAGCAGGCCCCCACTCATGTACACCAGCACCCCCACCCCCCCAGCAGTCAGGGGCACCTGCCAGCAGGCCCCCACTCATGTCCACCAGTACCCCCACCCCCCAGAAGTCAGGGGCACCTGCCAGCAGGCCCCCACTCATGTACACCATCACCCCAACCCCCAGCAGTCAGGGGCACCTGCCAGCAGGCCCCCACTCATGTCCGACGGCACCCCCACCCCCCAGCAGTCAGGGGCACCTGCCAGCAGGCCCCCACTCATGTCCCACAGCACCCCCACCCCCCAGCAGTCTGGGGCACCTGCCAGCAGGCCCCCACTCATGTCCACCAGCACCCCCACCCCCTAGCAGTCAGGGGCACCTGCCAGCAGTCCCCTACTCATGTCCCATAGCACCCCCACCCCCCAGCAGTCAGAGGCACCTGCCAGCAGGCCCCCACTCATGTCCGACGGCACCCCCACCCCCCAGTAGTCAGGGGCACCTGCCAGCAGGCCCCCACTCATGTCCCACAGCACCCCCACCCCCCAGCAGTCTGGGGCACCTGCCAGCAGGCCCCCACTCATGTCCACCAGCACCCCCACCCCCAGCAGTCAGGGGCACCTGCCAGGAGGCCCCCACTCATGTCCACCAGTACCCCCACCCCCAGCAGTCAGGGGCACCTGCCAGCAGGCCCCCACTCATGTACACCAGCACCCCCACCCCCCAGCAGTCAGGGGCACCTGCCAGCAGGCCCCCACTCATGTCCACCAGTACCCCCACCCCCCAGAAGTCAGGGGCACCTGCCAGCAGGCCCCCACTCATGTACACCATCACCCCACCCCCCAGCAGTCAGGGGCACCTGCCAGCAGGCCCCCATTCATGCCCGACGGCACCCCCACCCCCCAGCAGTCAGGGGCACCTGCCAGCAGGCCCCCACTCATGTCCCACAGCACCCCCACCGCCAGCAGTCAGGGGCACCTGCCAGCAGGCCCCCACTCATGTCCCACAGCACCCCTATCCCCCAGCAGTCAGGGGCACCTGCCATCAGGCCCCCACTCATGTCCACCAGCACCGCCACCCCCCAGCAGTCAGGGGCACCTGCCAGCAGCCCCCACTCATGTCCCACTCATGTCCCACAGCACCCCCACCCCCCAGCAGTCAGGGGCACCTGCCTGCAGGCCCCAACTCATGTCCCACTCATGTCCACCAGCACCCCCACCCCCCAGCAGTCAGGGGCATTTGCCAGCAGGCCCCCACTCATGTGTCACAGCACCCCCACCACCCAGCAGTCAGGGGCACCTGCCAGCAGGTCCCCACACATGTCCACCAGCACCCCCACCCCCAGCAGTCAGGGGCACCTGCCAGCAGGCCCCCACTCATGTCCACCAGTACCCCCACCCCCCAGCAGTCAGGGGCACCTGCCAGCACGCCCCCACTCATGTACACCATCACCCCACCCCCCAGCAGTCAGGGGCACCTGCCAGCAGGCTCCCACTCATGTCCACCAGCACCCCCACCCCCAGCAGTCAGGGGCACCTGCTAGCAGGCCCCCACTCATGTCCCACTCATGTCCCACATAACCCCCACTCCCCAGCAGTCAGGGGCACCTGCCAGCAGGCCCCCACTCATGTCCACCAGCATCCCCACCCCCCCAGTAGTCAGGGGCTCCTGCCAGCATGCCCCCACTCATGTCCACCAGCACCCCCACCCCCAGCAGTCACGGGCATCTGCCAGCAGTCCCCCACTCATGTCCCACAGCACCCCCACCCCCCAGCAGTCAGAGGCACCTGCCAGCAGGCCCGCACTCATGTCCACCAACACCCCCACCCCCCAGCAGTCAGGGGCACCTGCTAGCAGGCCCCCACTCATGTCCACGCGTACCCCCACCCCCCAGCAGTCAGGGGCACCTGCCTGCAAGCCTCCACTCATGTCCCACTCATGTCCCACAGCACCCCTATCCCCCAGCAGTCAGGGGCACCTGCCAGCAGGCCCCCACTCATGTCCACCAGCACCCTCACCCCCCAGCAGTCAGGGGCACCTGCCAGCAGGCCCCCACTCAGTCCAACTCATGTCCCACCGCACCCCCACCCCCCAGCAGTCAGGGGCACCTGCCTGCAGGCCCCCACTCATGTCCCACAGCACCCCCACCCCCCAGCAGTCAGGGGCACCTGCCAGCAGGCCTCCACTCATGTCCACCAGCACCCCCACCCCCCAGCAGTCAGGGGCATCTGCCAGCAGGACCCCACTCATGTCCCACAGCACCCCCACCCCCCACCAGTCAGGGGAACCTGCCAGCAGGCCCCCATTCATGTCCACCAGCACCCCCACCCCCCAGCAGTCAGGGGCACCTGCCAGCAGGCACCCACTCATGTTCACCAGTACCCCCACCCCCCAGCAGTCAGGGGCACCTGCCAGCAGGCCCCCACTCATGTCCCACTCATGTCCCACAGCACCCCTATCCCCCAGCAGTCAGGGGCACCTGCCAGCAGGCCCCCACTCATGTCCACCAGCACCCACACCCCCCAGCAGTCAGGGGCACTTGCCAGGAGGCCCCCATTCATGTCCCACAGCACCCCCCAGCAGTCAGGGGCACCTGCCAGCAGGCCCCCACTCATGTCCACCAGCATACCCACCCCCCAGCAGTCAGGGGCACCTGCCAGCAGGCCCCCACTCATGTCCACCAGCACCCCCACCCCCACCCCCCAGCAGTCAGGGGCACCTGCCAGCAGGCCCCCACTCATGTCCCACTCATGTCCCACAGCACCCCCAACACCCAGCAGTCAGGGGCACCTGCCAGCAGGCCCCCACTCATGTCCCACGGCACCCCCACCCCCCAGCAGTCAGGGGCACCTGCCAGCAGGCCCCCACTCATGTCCCACAGCACCCCCACCCCCAGCAGTCAGGGGCACCTGCCAGCAGGCCCCCACTCATGTCCCACTCATGTCCCACAGCACCCCCACCCCCCAGCAGTCAGGGGCACCTGCCAGCAGGCCCCCACTCATGTCCCACAGCACCCCCACCCCCAGCAGTCAGGGGCACCTGCCTGCAGGCCCCCACTCATGTCCCACAGCACCCCCACCCCCCAGCTGTCAGGGGCACCTACCAGCAGGCCCCCACTCATGTCCACCAGCACCCCCACCCCCCAGCAGTCAGGGGCATCTGCCAGCAGGCCCCCACTCATGTCCCACAGCACCCCCACCCCCAGCAGTCAGGGGCACCTGCCAGCAGGCCCCCACTCATGTCCACCAGCACCCCCACCCCCCAGCAGTCAGGGGCGCCTGCCAGCAGGCCCCCACTCATGTCCACCAGTACCCCCACCCCCCAGCAGTCAGGGGCACCTGCCAGCAGGCCCCCACTCATGTCCCACTCATGTCCCACAGCACCCCTATCCCCCAGCAGTCAGGGGCACCTGCAGCAGGCCCCCACTCATGTCCACCATCACCCCCACCCCCCAGCAGTCAGGGGCACCTGCCTGCAGCCCCCCACTCATGTCCCACTCATGTCCCACAGCACCCCCACCCCCCAGCAGTCAGGGGCACCTGCCAGCAGGCCCCACTCATGTCCACCAGCACCCCCACCCCCCAGCAGTCAGGGGCATCTGCCAGCAGGCCCCCACTCATGTCCCACAGCACCCCCACCCCCCAGCAGTCAGGGGCACCTGCCAGCAGGCCCCCACTCATGTCCCACTCATGTCCCACAGCACCCCTATCCCCCAGCAGTCAGGGCACCTGCAGCAGGCCCCCACTCATGTCCACCAGCACCCCCACCCCCCAGCAGTCAGGGGCACCAGCCTGCAGGCCCCCACTCATGTCCCACTCATGTCCCACAGCACCCCCACCCCCCAGCAGTCAGGGGCACCTGCCAGCAGGCCCCCACTCATGTCCACCAGCACCCCCACCCCCCAGCAGTCAGGGGCATCTGCCAGCAGGCCCCCACTCATGTCCCACAGCACCCCCACCCCCCAGCAGTCAGGGGCACCTGCCAGCAGGCCTCACTCATGTCCACCAGCACCCCCACCCCCCAGCAGTCAGGCGCACCTGCCAGCAGGCCCCCACTCATGTCCACCAGTACCCCCACCCCCCAGCAGTCAGGGGCACCTGCCAGCAGGCCCCCACTCATGTCCCACTTATGTCCCACAGCACCCCTATCCCCCAGCAGTCAGGGGCACCTTCCAGCAGGCCCCCACTCATGTCCACCAGCACCCCCACCCCCCAGCAGTCAGGGGCACCTGCCAGCAGGCCCTCATTCATGTCCACCAGCACCCCCAGCCCCCAGCAGTCAGGGGCACCTGCCAGCAGACCCCCACTCATGTCCCACTCATGTCCCACAGCACCTCCACCACCCAGCAGTCAGGGGCACCTGCCAGCAGGCCCCCACTCATGTCCAACGCACCCCCACCCCTCAGCAGTCAGGGGCACCTGCCAGCAGACCCCCACTCATGTCCACCAGCACCCCCACCCCCCAGCAGTCAGGGGCACCTGCCAGCAGGGCCCTATTCATGTCCCACAGCACCCCCACCCCCAGCAGTCAGGGGCACCTGCCAGCAGGCCCCCACTCATATCCACCAGCACCCCCACCCCCAGCAGTCAGGGGCACCTGCTAGCAGGCCCCCACTCATGTCCCACTCATGTCCCACATAACCCCCACTCCCCAGCAGTCAGGGGCACCTGCCAGCAGGCCCCCACTCATGTCCACCAGCATCCCCACCCCCCAGTAGTCAGGGGCTCCTGCCAGCAGGCCCCCGCTCATGTCCACCAGCACCTCCACCCCCCAGCAGTCAGGGGCACCTGCCAGCAGGCCCCCACTCATGTCCACCAGCACCCACACCCTCCAGCAGTCAGGGGCACCTGCCAGCAGGCCCCCACTCATGTCCCACTCATGTCCCACAGCACCCCCACCCCCCAGCAGTCAGGGGCACCTGCCTGCAGGCCCCCACTCATGTCCCACTCATGTCCCACAGCACCCCCACCCCCCAGCAGTCAGGGGCACCTGCCAGCAGGCCCCCACTCATGTCCACCAGCACCCCCACCCCCAGCAGTCACGGGCATCTGCCAGCAGTCCCCCACTCATGTCCCACAGCACCCCCACCCCCCAGCAGTCAGAGGCACCTGCCAGCAGGCCCGCACTCATGTCCACCAACACCCCCACCCCCCAGCAGTCAGGGGCACCTGCTAGCAGGCCCCCACTCATGTCCACCCGTACCCCCACCCCCCAGCAGTCAGGGGCACCTGCCTGCAAGCCTCCACTCATGTCCCACTCATGTCCCACAGCACCCCTATCCCCCAGCAGTCAGGGGCACCTGCCAGCAGGCCCCCACTCATGTCCACCAGCACCCTCACCCCCCAGCAGTCAGGGGCACCTGCCAGCAGGCCCCCACTCAGTCCAACTCATGTCCCACCGCACCCCCACCCCCCAGCAGTCAGGGGCACCTGCCTGCAGGCCCCCACTCATGTCCCACAGCACCCCCACCCCCCAGCAGTCAGGGGCACCTGCCAGCAGGCCTCCACTCATGTCCACCAGCACCCCCACCCCCCAGCAGTCAGGGGCATCTGCCAGCAGGACCCCACTCATGTCCCACAGCACCCCCACCCCCCAGCAGTCAGGGGCACCTGCCAGCAGGCCCCCATTCATGTCCACCAGCACCCCCACCCCCCAGCAGTCAGGGGCACCTGCCAGCAGGCACCCACTCATGTTCACCAGTACCCCCACCCCCCAGCAGTCAGGGGCACCTGCCAGCAGGCCCCCACTCATGTCCCACTCATGTCCCACAGCACCCCTATCCCCCAGCAGTCAGGGGCACCTGCCAGCAGGCCCCCACTCATGTCCACCAGCACCCACACCCCCCAGCAGTCAGGGGCACTTGCCAGGAGGCCCCCACTCATGTCCCACAGCACCCCCCAGCAGTCAGGGGCACCTGCCAGCAGGCCCCCACTCATGTCCACCAGCATACCCACCCCCCAGCAGTCAGGGGCACCTGCCAGCAGGCCCCCACTCATGTCCACCAGCACCCCCACCCCCCAGCAGTCAGGGGCACCTGCCAGCAGGCCCCCACTCATGTCCCACTCATGTCCCACAGCACCCCCAACACCCAGCAGTCAGGGGCACCTGCCAGCAGGCCCCCACTCATGTCCCACGGCACCCCCACCCCCCAGCAGTCAGGGGCACCTGCCAGCAGGCCCCCACTCATGTCCCACAGCACCCCCACCCCCAGCAGTCAGGGGCACCTGCCAGCAGGCCCCCACTCATGTCCCACTCATGTCCCACAGCACCCCCACCCCCCAGCAGTCAGGGGCACCTGCCAGCAGGCCCCCACTCATGTCCCACTCATGTCCCACAGCACCCCTACCCCTCAGCAGTCAGGGGCACCTGCCTGCAGGCCCCCACTCATGTCCCACTCATGTCCCACAGCACCCCCACCCCCCAGCTGTCAGGGGCACCTGCCAGCAGGCCCCCACTCATGTCCACCAGCACCCCCACCCCCCAGCAGTCAGGGGCACCTGCCAGCAGGCCCCCACTCATGTCCACCAGCACCCCCACCCCCCAGCAGTCAGGGGCGCCTGCCAGCAGGCCCCCACTCATGTCCACCAGTACCCCCACCCCCCAGCAGTCAGGGGCACCTGCCAGCAGGCCCCCACTCATGTCCCACTCATGTCCCACAGCACCCCTATCCCCCAGCAGTCAGGGGCACCTGCAGCAGGCCCCCACTCATGTCCACCATCACCCCCACCCCCCAGCAGTCAGGGGCACCTGCCTGCAGCCCCCCACTCATGTCCCACTCATGTCCCACAGCACCCCCACCCCCCAGCAGTCAGGGGCACCTTCCAGCAGGCCCCACTCATGTCCACCAGCACCCCCACCCCCCAGCAGTCAGGGGCATCTGCCAGCAGGCCCCCACTCATGTCCCACAGCACCCCCACCCCCCAGCAGTCAGGGGCACCTGCCAGCAGGCCCCCACTCATGTCCCACTCATGTCCCACAGCACCCCTATCCCCCAGCAGTCAGGGCACCTGCAGCAGGCCCCCACTCATGTCCACCAGCACCCCCACCCCCCAGCAGTCAGGGGCACCTGCCTGCAGGCCCCCACTCATGTCCCACTCATGTCCCACAGCACCCCCACCCCCCAGCAGTCAGGGGCACCTGCCAGCAGGCCCCCACTCATGTCCACCAGCACCCCCACCCCCCAGCAGTCAGGGGCATCTGCCAGCAGGCCCCCACTCATGTCCCACAGCACCCCCACCCCCCAGCAGTCAGGGGCACCTGCCAGCAGGCCCCCACTCATGTCCACCAGCACCCCACCCCCCAGCAGTCAGGCGCACCTGCCAGCAGGCCCCCACTCATGTCCACCAGTACCCCCACCCCCCAGCAGTCAGGGGCACCTGCCAGCAGGCCCCCACTCATGTCCCACTTATGTCCCACAGCACCCCTATCCCCCAGCAGTCAGGGGCACCTTCCAGCAGGCCCCCACTCATGTCCACCAGCACCCCCACCCCCCAGCAGTCAGGGGCACCTGCCAGCAGGCCCTCATTCATGTCCACCAGCACCCCCAGCCCCCAGCAGTCAGGGGCACCTGCCAGCAGACCCCCACTCATGTCCCACAGCACCTCCACCACCCAGCAGTCAGGGGCACCTGCCAGCAGGCCCCCACTCATGTCCAACGCACCCCCACCCCTCAGCAGTCAGGGGCACCTGCCAGCAGACCCCCACTCATGTCCACCAGCACCCCCACCCCCCAGCAGTCAGGGGCACCTGCCAGCAGGCCCCTATTCATGTCCCACAGCACCCCCACCCCCAGCAGTCAGGGGCACCTGCCAGCAGGCCCCCACTCATATCCACCAGCACCCCCACCGCCCAGCAGTCAGGGGCACCTGCCAGCAGGCCCCCACTCATGTCCCACGGCACCCCCACCCCCCAGCAGTCAGGGGCACCTGCCAGCAGGCCCCCACTCATATCCACCAGCACCCCCACCGCCCAGCAGTCAGGGGCACCTGCCAGAAGGCCCCCACTCATGTCCCATTCATGTCCCACAGCACACCCACCCCCCAGCAGACAGGGGGAACCTGCCAGCAGGCCCCCACTCATGTCCCCCCTACATGAAATACAGATGCACAATCATGGCCCATTTCTACACCAAAATACCACAGCACGCCACCCCATTCTTGAGACGCAATGATTTCACAATCCACCCCACACTGACATGCCTATCCCAAGACACAAACCAATAGTCAACTATGTACATCAACACATGTCCGTCACACACACACGCTGGTTGGCATTGATTGTGTAAACCCACATTTTCACATGCATCAACCCAATGAGCGAATCCCACACATGGAAGTAAAATATGAAAATGTATTATGTACAAAAAAAAGCAATGACATGAAAGCATAAAAAAATAGCAAACATGAAATGAAAAGTATGTGCAAAAGATGAGTAAATGAAAAGTATAACCAATCCAAAGAAATCCGAAAGAAAAATAGTCCAAACTCTCCCTCCAACAACGCAAATCCAAAGGAAACGTAAAAAGAAAATTCCATTGATTCATGGTGAAATCAAATGAAAAAGGTCAAAATAATCCATTGTCCAACTATGTACAATACATTGTCAAGGGTCCATGAGGCCAACGAAAGAAATTAAACCTACCTAATAAACTAACTAATAAAAAAACTATATACAAATGTGTGTGGAATTGTCCATTCACCACAAATAAAAGAAAAAGGAAAAGGAAACCTAACTCTAAAAACTATTTACAATGGCAGCGGGCTAGTCCGACGGCTCCTGCTTTTGATGTCCCGGGTCAGGGCATCATCGAACTCCCGCTCAATGTCCTGGAGGCGGTCCTCTTCCATGGCCCCGAGGGTTCGCAGGGACGACGACATGTTCACCTCCAACTCCCTGCAAATTGCCTCGAGGCACTTGGCCCGCCTCAGTGCCCTCCGCATGGAGTTCTCTGCCCTGACCATTGTGAGCCGTGCCTCTTCCGCCCGCTGCCGCTCCGCATCTATGGCGTGGCCCAACCGCTGCTACACGGAAGACACTTGAAATCCTGGGTCCTTCTGCCCTCTGGCCGATGCCTGCCCCTCTGATGTTGAAGGCCCCAAGCCATCATTGCTCCCACCATGTTGCTGCTGCTGCTGTGCCTGTGCCCTAGCTCTTGCTGCCTGCACGTCCTCCTCCGGCTGGGGTGCAGTTGTCGTGGTGGCCACCGCTGCTGGACGTCCGACTCCCGACTGTGGCAGGGATGTGTCCTCTACCAGCCTGGCCGATGGGTCAGAGGCAGCTCCACAGGGTACCCAGGTGATACATGGGTAGGAAGATGGCATGGAGGACGACTGGTACGTAGGGGGTTCAGGTGAGTAGGGGGTCGCAAGAAGGTCCAGCACACAGAGGAATCCAACACTGGTGACCCATCCCAGCAGGTCAACGTGGTCAAAGAGGCATATGAAATGACATGCAGTCTCTTCACGAGAAGACCGCAGGTCACCTCGCATGCCCCGTTGACCCAACGCTATCCCAGCCAGGACAGGCTCAACACGGTCCCGGATAGCCACCTCCACAGGGAGAGGAAGACCAGTTGTTGTGCGCTCATCCCCTCTCTGAAAACGGGTCTGGACGTAGGCATCCCTGCTGGTGTCAGATGATGCAGTGACAGGATCAGGGGCAGGATTGCACACAGGCACCTCCGCGGCGGCCTGTGCTGCCTCCTGTCCTTGCCCCTGCACTGCACCACTAGCACCAGTGGAATCCCCACCTCCAGACCCCGTGTGTGTCCCTTCCGCGGCCTCCTCCTCCACCAAACCCCCCACCAACCTGGATGAGTTCATGCCATCTTCCTCTGTTGGACCCTGTGGGGTTTCAGCTGCCCCTTATGCTGCCGAGGAGTCCACCTCCGACCTCCGCCTCTTGGACCTACCCTCGGCAGCTGCGGCCTGGGACGCGGCACCAGACTCCTCACTCCCCGACGAGATGACCATCAGGGAGGGAAGCTGGGCCTTTCGTCTCCGGCTGGTGGTGCGATCCCTGCCGCTGTGCTCCACAGCACCCTCTCCGCCCTCTTCATCAGTTGACGCTGCAGACAGGGAGAGATAAAACACAGACATCAGGGCACTGTACAATGGACTGATACACAGATGACAGTTGCACATGAGTGGCAGTGGAAAACTTCAGACATGGCATCACACTCCACGACACACATGTCATTTCAACTCACACACATGCTCATTTCCACATCAATATTGCACCAGGCAGCACCATCCATACACATACAACAGCATGAACAGCCGAAGGTGAGCCTGACATCACATGAAACACAGGGAGTGCACTAGACATGCACACACGCCACCACACTTACATGCATGTCTACATCTCCTCCAACTGTCGCAGTGATGAGAACGCCATACATGTCACATCTGGCATTCAATGGAGAGGGTGGCCACTTCTATTATCCCCCCTGAAAGGCAGATGGAGCAACAACAGCAGGCAACAGACTCCATTTGCCAATCTCACAGGGAAGACATGTTGGCGTCCAACAGGGACCGACGGGCGGCACTGGAGATTATGCGTGAATCCATATCAATAGAGTCACAGGGCCACAGGGAAGCCCTGAGGGTGGAACTCCATAACCTCAGGCAGAGTCTGCTTGAACTTGAGGCTTCCCAAAATGTTAGGGCAGAACAGCAGCTGGAGCAGCACACACGTTTGCTCTCAGCTGAGTTGCAGGCAACACGTGAGGAGATCCGGCATCCTGCGAGGCCATGCGTGCAGAAGTGCAGGCAACCCGTGACGTGCTGCATGGGGATCTTCGCACTTTAATCCTCCAGAATCAGACCTTCCAGACCCGCATGCTTGCTGCCATGGAGGACCATACCAGGGCTTTGCGTGGGCTGCCTCCCATAGTGCCACCACCTCCTGATGCAGCAGCAGAGGGTGAAGAGAGCAACAGCAGTTCTCCCACAATGGCATAGCCGTGCAGGCCATGAGCCCATGGAGGTTTTTTTTTTCCCAACATCCACGCAGGTGGGTGTTGGTGTGCACCCTGTCCTCGAACCTCCTGGGTGGCCTCCCGCCCCGCTGACCCCCACATGGCCATTTTTGATTTTTTTTTTTAGTGTGTTGCCTTGTGTGGCTCACGTGGGCATCCACTGTATTCCAGCTGGGCACATGCAGGCTTGTCATGAGTTTTGGTTAGATGCTTGGGTTCGTGACACACACACCCCTCCTGCTTCCCGTTGCCATGGGCTTGCAAAGGGTGTGACCAAGTGACAGTGACTTACACAGTGTCATTGGGCAGTCTGTAGTCAATACTGTGTGTACATCCCTAGTGGGTATTGTTGTTGTATTGTACACTGTATGGTGTATTGATATGTGCTTGTGCATCCATGTCTTCCTCCTAATTTGCTGGTTCCTTCCTCATGTCTTCACAAGGCCGTCTCCTTTGCAGATGGAGTTCATGTTGTATGCAGTACACTGACACATTTGCATGGCAGCAACACTCTACAGTTGGAAGGGGTCGATGTGCTGGCTTATTCAGGTTGTAAGACTACCACTACTTTGACTTAGTACTGTCATGTTTTTGCAATGTTTCATGGTGTGTTGCTGTATTGTGTTGGTGGTATTTATTTGTTCATGTGTGCTGTTTGTTATTGATTACTGGGAGCATATTGTCTGTGGGCAGTTTCCATTTGGGACAGTGCACTTTGTGACACTTGTGTCAGGTCTTGTGCATTTCTTTGTTTGCTTTCACATTGCATGACATGCCATGGTGTGTTGGGTGGCGGAGCTGGGGAGGGGTTGGGTGACATGGCGCTATTTTCATGTTGTATTTTGCAAGGGGGTAGTCATTCATGCAGCATAAATGTGTGTTTTTTTGTGACACAGCATTGGTTGTCTTTCGGCAGGTAGGGATGCACACAATGTAACAATTCCAGGTGATCAATCTCAGGCTGGTATGGTTGTGACAGTTGACTGTCCCTTATATCATCATCATTGATTGTCAGCTGGTATGTGCCAGGGCTGTGTACACTCCACAGGGGTGTGATTTTAGGTCAAGTAATTAGCCACCAGCTGCATACGGGCTGCCTCACCATGTGCCCTTTCCCCTCCCATGCGCAGCGGCCGTGCTTGTGGTTGGGGATGTGGGGGCACCACCATGTCCATGGGCAGGCCCCAGCATGTTGCAACGTTGTGCAGGACACATGCTGCCAGTATGATCCTGCACACTACTGGGGGCGCGTATAGCAGCTGCCCACCAGAGCGGTCAAGGGAGCAAAAGCGTGACTTGAGCACTCCGAATGTGCGCTCCACTATGCCCCGGGTTGCAATATGGGCTGTGTTGTATCTTACCTCGGGTGGTGTGGTGGGGTTCCGAATTGGCGTCATCATGTGGGTGCTCAGTGGGTAGGCACTGTCCCCTGGGGAGGTGATGATGGGTATCATTAGTGGGGTTGTGACATCACTCAGTATCTGACATGCATGCATGTGCATGTGCATTTATATTCACCAAGCAGCCATGTATCACCATGCTGCCCAGCTTCTAGGTCCCGTTTTATGGTTGACATTCTGTAAATGAAACTGTCATGGGTGGACCCTGGATAGTTGGCATATACTGAGGTGATGATTCCCTTGGCATCACATACTACCTGCACGTTGATGGAATGCCAGTGCTTGCGGTTTCTGTAGATGTGCTCAGTTGCCCTGGGAGGACGTAGAGCCACATGGGTGCAGTCAATGGCACCTGGCACTTTGGGGAAGTGTGCCACCCCGTAAAAATCCTGGACGACAGCCTGCCTTTCTGCAGGTGTTCTGGGCAGGTATATGTGCCTGCGGACTGATGGGCGTGCAGTCATGATAGCCAACACCTGGTGCAGGCAGTGTGACTGCGTGGCCTGTGATACCCCCCACTATGGCAGTAGTCTGCTGAAATGAACCAGTGGCCAAGAAGTGCAGTACATTGAGCACCTTTTCCAAGGGGCTCAGTGCTTGGGAGCACAGGGTGGGTTATGTGAGGTCATCCTCCCACTCACTCACCAGGTCGGGTATTATGTGAGGTGGAAACCTGTACCTCCCATACACCTGGTCATCAGGCATCCCAAAAGGCTGGTTCTGGGTGTAAACATTCTGGGCCTGACTATCCTCCTCCTCCTCCTGCGGTATCCCACGACCACTGCTGCGAGGAACAGTATATTCATCTTGGCGTCTGAGCTTGTTTGTTGTTTGCGCGCACTTTTATGCTGCGCGGGTCCACATACCCCCGCTTCCTGCTGGCGTACATGTTTCCAGATTAGCGCATCTTTTTTGGCATACGCGTTAGCCCCGTTCAATTCCATGAATACGTGTTGTAGGCGCGCGTGTGGGTATTCCGCGCATTTGCCTACTGTACTTCCCCCGTGACGCCCACATTTTCACGTGTTGTTCCCCATTCTGCGTGTTACGCCCCGTGTTATGCCTACTTTTGTTGTGTGCGCTTCGCTATGTGCGCTTTCGCTGTGCGCATAGCGCACGCTGTTTGAAAACGTGTGCGCCAGCGTGTGCCACGCAAGATTTTAGCGCATATCCATGTATTTACACGCGCACGGACTTCCATGAATCGCTGTGCGCCGGTTTTGCTGCGTTTTTTGCACTTGCGCTGCGATTTGCACGCTTTTTCAGCACACATTAATTCCATGAATCAGCCTCTTAATTGTTTCTGAATGTCAGATCGCAAGGTGTCACTTGTGAATTTCTGAATGTTTTCATCCATCTGGGGGTTAAGCTGCCACTTTTTGAAACGGGTGTTGAGGTGGCGAAAGATTATGACGCACTTGTGAATTCTGGCCTGAGATAGGGGAAGTGAAGACAAAGTGCCTTCTTCCTGCACTCTCTGATTATCCTTCGCCCAGCACAAGCTCTGAGTCAAGGCTTTAACGAGACATTCTATCAGGAGACAGGGCCATAACGATCTGCTGCCTCTACCATGGCAGAGCTTAACCTTCAATGCCTGTAGGCATAGCAACACAACGAAACCAAAATATTAACACGTCACGGGTTTGCATGCTTCTTTTCCGAGAGCAGCTTTCGATTTTTTTAGCTGTAAATTGGGGAGTTTATTTTTGCTGTTTGTGTGGATGAACGGGAACAATGAATATGTGACAACCGATAGTCCACAGTTTTGGTGGAGGTTACTGTACTGTTTGGGGGTGTTGCCGCTGGATATGCGCCAGTGATGTGGAGAAGGTAAATCTGAACATGTGTCAGCATTTGGGGAGTGTAGAGTTGAAAAGGTCAGTATGTGGAGCATGTTGAAGGTGAGCATGGATTATTGAGGGTGCGCCGCTTTTAAGCTGCGTTTTGGTTTGTATTGGGGTGTTCAAGGTGTATATGTGCTACAACGCAGTGGCTGTGCTGCAGTTTGTATTTTGCCCTATTTTCGAGGATATTGGAGCTGTAGTTGGATTAGTATTTTGGGGACCGACCTGAGAAGAGGTCATTTTTTGGAGGTACGTTTTGAAACTGCTTGTCAATAAATTAGAGTTTCTAAACATGACCCAGTTTGATTTGTGTGGGTGTTCAAGCTGTACATACACCAGTATTTTGTTTAGGGGGGTGTGTAAGCAGTGGATGCATAATTATTATTGTGGTCTTAAATCTGAACCTGGGTTAGTACGGGTGGAGAGGTGTTGAAGTTGGAAAGGAGTCTGTTTTGCAAGGGTTTCATTTTATTATTGCTCATTGTTATAGAACTAGTCATAGAATTATTAAAGTTTCAAGGCCGTTTAATCTGAAAATGGAAAGGTATTTGGGGTGCTGAAACTGGATATTTGGTGGGTTGAGTTAAACCTGGACGTTGGTTAGTATCAGCATTTTGGAGGTGGCTGCTTTTCTGAAACCTTGTATTCGAGAAAATATATATTATTGTAGGTCTTGACACACAAAACTTAAATATTTGTTCCATGTAAAGCGTGGAAGAAGGTGGCCGGCCCATTCCCAAATTGCAGAGTGGGTTAAAATCCCTCTTTAGCATAATTGTGTGATCCCAGCCAAATAATGTATTCTCACCCTGACTTCAACTGCAACACTTGGAGAGCTAATAAGTGATTATGTTTGCACCCTTACAATAGGACAGTTTTAATAAGTGTTGGGACACATTGGTGTACCCTGGTCCTCCTCTGCTAGTGGCTCTAATACTGTCACATAGAATTGCATTATTGCTGCACTGTCTTGGAGTCGTAACACTTGATTTGACAGGCAGACATAGGGCCTGATTACGACCCAGGCGTTAAGGGTTAACGCCGTCGTTAACCCTTAACGCCTATTCCGATTTTAACGGCTGCTCTTAGCAGCCGTTAAAATCCATGGCGCTAACCTGCCATGATGCTAATTACGCCACCGTAATTTACGGTGGCGTAATTAGCGCCTTCCACACTCCCATTATGCCCTATGGGGCATAAATGGGAATGGGGAAGGGAAAATGGGAAATGGGGATTTACCGTCCCACTCACCTTGGAATGGGGCGATAAATCCGCCATCCACCATGGTGTAAACGTAGGTTACACCATGGTGGTAAAGTTGGCGCAATTAGCGCCTGGGTCGTAATGACCCCCATAGTCTCACCAGCCAGTCGGTGTACCAGACATTCTAGCGGACTAACTGTGGTAGAACCAACATTACATTTTCTCCCCTTTTGCTCCCAGCCACTGAAATGGCTTGGGCCATCCAGAGTACTGACCCAGACTCTGATATGTCCCGTTATGCTATGCTATTGAGTCTTTCATTGCACAGCATCTGCCATTTTCACACTTTCTAGGACCTTAAGAATGTGCAAAAAGTGTGGGTGCTATCAGACTTAAAGGAGAGAGTTAACTGATTGTAAAAAATAAGCTTCACTAGAAAAGTGTCATTACAATGAGTAATGAAGTTAGATGCCCCGTATAGAGGTTGGTTTGCCACTCCTATGCCATCTCCACACCTACCATGACAATTATTTTCCCAATTTAAAGCATTACACTTTCTCAACCCATGTGTGCCCTTCCCAATCATGCCCCGTATAGAGGTTGGTTTGCCACTCCTATGCCATCTCCACACCTACCATGACAATTATTTTCCCAATTTAAAGCATTACACTTTCTCAACCCATGTGTGCCCTTCCCAATCCATCCCACTGCTAGCCTGTGCCAGAAGATGCTACAGTGCCAAACAGGTGACACGGAGAAGCAGCAGTGTGATGGGCTGGTGATGGGCCGATCTAGATCTAGCACTGAACCGGCCTGGGCCACAGCACCCCCACTGCGGGTGACGCCCTCTGGGCTGGCATTCGGGGCCAAGATATTTTGTCTAAAAATCTAACTCCTGCACAGACCAGTGCATGCTTTTCACCACATGTAAATATGTTCCACAATTCGTCTGCAGACAAGGAGTTTGCATTCTAAACATATTTCAGGAATGAAATGAACAATCAGCCGTCACTGCAGGACACATTGTTATTAGATGTTTCGCTGTCTCCATGTTCTCTGTGATCTTACAAAAGAAACAAACACCATCATTCGATTCTTTGCTGGACTTTCTATATGCTCGCTCCAATGTAATCTCTTAGAATTGATTGCGTTGGTATCTACTTGGTAACATCTGTAAATACCTTGGAATCGTGTTCAGTGCCAGCAGTCCATGCATCCATGTTTTAAGAGATTTGTATTGTTCTCTTCCTTCCAGAGTACGGATCTAGTCAAGTCTTTTCAATTTTGCCTTGACCCCACAGGGATTGGAGACCAGTGACTCCACAGGCAAATATTACAATTACTTTGGCAATTTTTCATGCATTATGGGAGTTAATTTGCATAGTACACCATGTGCTTACCCTTCTCAACCTGGGTTGCAGTTACCTTGTCTTGGTAGTAGAGGACAGCATGCACATCTTATGTCAGAACAGGGGTTTCGAGTCTGATGCTTGAAAGTACTTCAAAGTACTTGGACATTAGGCATAATGAAACATCAAGTAATCTACACTGAACATTTAGTGAACTGGTAAGTAAGCCACTGGCATGCAATATGAGAGGTTTCATTGAGAGTTGAGGTTGAAAAAGAATGTGCAGCAGGATTAAGGACAACACTCTAGGTGGGTAACAGTCCATGATAATGCCCATATGCAGAGAGCATCTGACACCTTTAAGACCTTACAACCAAGCGACATGACATTGCAAATATGACATAACAAATTGTGAGATTATATTGCATGACATATAGGGCCTGATTAATGGAAGTGTTTTATAATGGCACAATCTCATAGGAAAACGTTCCATGAATCAGGCATAATGATCTACCATAACGTTCACCTCTTACATAGAAGTGCATTTTACTTTATGAAGGCAAAGCCTTTGTACATACCTCTTTCCTTCAATAGGTTTCCAGAGGAAGAGATCAGACAGAGCTTAAAATAGCCTTCCCGCCTGCCACACATGCACACACACACATGCACACACCTTCACATGTACACACCCCACACACACACTTGCACACACCCCACAAAATGCAGCGTTGCCTCAAGTGAGCAGCAGAAGCTAACCTTTTCTTTTCAAGGTGTATATTCTACCCTTCAGTGGAACAACCAAGGAGCAAATTACACTGCTATGGTGAATATGTATAACTATCAAATTGCCCTGAGGGTGGAAACTTTACGAGGGGAGGAGCTGGGTGGCATTCACAGAAACAGGAAAAGAAAACATGTACTCCATGAGGGGTTATACTCTACCTCTTAGCATTGAGAGACACTGAAGGATAGGGTGAATAAGAGAACTACAATCTTATGCAAATCTACACCTGCCTGCCTCAGGCTTGGTTTTACTTGTCTCCTACTTGATTACATTTAGATTTAAAACGAACAAAACCTCCTGCGATCTCTCAATACCCATTTGGACTGCTAGACTGTGTGGTAACAATATAGTGATGGCCTGGCTCATGGATAGTGTACTTATAAATCACATATTATTTAATAGAGAAAATAGGAATAGTGCCTAACTATGTTACCTAGTGGATTGACCATTCTCTTGCAGCCACTAGCTGAATACCTCTTAACTTATACCAGCAGTTATATGTAGAAACGTGAGAAAATGGTCCCAATTATAACAAATAATGAAAATCTCAGCTCTGGTCACTTACAAAAACATCATCCTGGTACTATTTCACAAACCTTTTAATAATCCAGAACCGGTCTTTCATCCATGTTGGATCGTGTAATAACTGTAATTTTAAATAACAATATAAGCACAGGCAACCACACAAATACCTAAGATATAAGGATTTAGCCCGTTACAATTGGGATGGCAAAAGCAGCCTTGAATACTACAATAGCCAAGAACCTCATTCAGGCTTGTATCATTACAAGTTCATGCAAGAACAAGAGGTTAGACCTCTTTAATGGGAATAAGCCTCTGTGAAACCTTTGAGACATAATGCAAACACACACATATTTGCCATTTTTGATTAACAGAGTTTTTTCAAAGATTATGTGTGGTTCAGGCCAATACTAACCCACGTCCAGGTTTAACTCAACCCACCAAATATCCAGTTTCAGCACCCCAAATTAAATATGATTTTGTTGTGGGGCATGTCAAACATTAAAATAGGATTTAGCTGAAGGGAGAAACACAAGATGACATCTTTCTGTCAATGCTACTGACATTTCCTATCAATGTGAACAGATTAAATTGCACACATTGGCTGTAAATCAATGGACATCTTTTATTGGCCATATCAAATATTAGTTCCAGAAATAAAAGTCTTATATTTCTTAGTTGGCAGGAGAAAATTATATTCAGCGTCTGTAAAATGATTGTGTTGTATTTTAGTATCCATACCAAACACTAAATAGATAATGTCTTATATTTTTTGACAGGCAGAAGGAGACATTTTTCAGTGTCTGTAACTGAGTGTATTGTCTTCTATTAGCCATGCCAAATACTAGTTCCATAGTACAAGTCCTTTGTCTCTTGAAAGACAGGGATGGTGGAGAACGGTTATATTTAGTGGATTTAAGTTACTGCTCTATCTTTTAGACATCATGCCAAAAACTAGTTGCAGAAAAAAGTCTTATATTTCTTGGTAGGCGGGAGGAAATTATATTCAGGTTCTGTAAAATGATTGTTTTGTATTTAAGTACCCATACCAAAACGTTGCAGAGATAAAGTCTTATGGGACTGATTTACTAAGCTAAGTAAGTAGCTTAAGTAAGAATATATTTACTAAGCCCAAACAAATAGTGTAAGTAGAACTTTAGCCATTTTTGGTGTTTGTTGAGCTTGTACATAAGTTCAATACACATATATTACACGTCCTGTGGTATGTCCCGGTTTATTACATGGCACACCCAAGCCAAGGAACTCCTTCCCCTGCAATGAATGTGGAGCACAATAAAACGCTTTATATTTCTTCAGTATTCTACAGATTCTTTTTGAGTAGGCCTTCAACCCGTCTCGCATCCAACCTCCACAAACACCCCGTGTCACAATGGACTTGAAACCAGGCCCGTGTGTATCAACAAGATATTTATTAATTTATTGTCAAAAGGGAAATCAACCAATTACCACAGCCACCAATTTTGGGGCAAACCAAAATGCAATACAACCAGAGTAAGATATCCTGTCACAGTTACTTTCCTTTTTTTAATGGTAGAACAGAAAAATAACAAATTACGACACAATGATAGCACTAGCATTGAGCGCTTCCCCCGTGACACTCAACCCTCAAATTTCAATTGGACTTGATTCCTTTGAATGGAAGGTAATGGCAGGGAGTAAGAGCACAGAGGAAAATAGGTTTTGGTGTGGTGCCCACAGAAACAATATGGAGAGCCAGCAAAGCAGGGGACAATCCGTTTTTGGGGCACCAATGGAAGAATGGATTTTTTATCATTTCTCACAACTGCTAGGGGACAGAATAGGAGACAATCCGTACTGCTTACACTTAGGAGACAGGCAGAGTTTTAAAGAATCCTAATCAGCACACCAGGGAAAATAGAAATAGAGTAGAATACTTGTTTTTTAGGAGATTCAACGCGTGGGCAATGGAAAAGACAAATGCAAATGGGAATTGGTTTTCACTGATGGTGACAATGACAGGCAATCTATGAGCAATAGGAAACTCACAATAGCAAAATCGTTTTTTTAGTTAAAATGACAGTTAAATAACAGGTAGGCTCTAGACAAAAGAATAGCTCACACAAGGAAAATCGGTTTTAGGATTCGGATGGCAGAGCAAAGGGAATTACAGTGGCAAATGGAAATTCATTTATCAAGGCCCACTTTAAACACCAGGACAAATACGTCTCTCAGGTCACAATGGGATTAGTTCTTTTGGGGCAACACTTAATAACTATGACAATTAACGAAAAAACTGGAAAAAAGATTGCTGGTTTCGAATACCACCAATCCGTTTTCCGTGAAATTCAATGTGGGATTTACTTACAAAAATACTAAGGATTTATAAAGACAAATTAGGGGCTTGTCAAGGGGGATTTACAATGGGGGAAATATTGGATGAAAAGCTACAAGAATGAAGAGGTCATGCAATTTATGGCTGGGGTTATTGCTAATTACATAGCAAGTCTTTGTTTCAGGTTCAGGAAAGCCAGCTGCATCTCTGGACACTCTGGAAAGATAGGGCAGGGGTCTGGTCACTCCACTCTCCAAGATGGTAAGTTTCAGCAGACTTCTCTCCATCCTCATCCTTTTTCTGTCTCCCTGGTTATTGTGTGTGTGTTGAGTCCTACTACAGTCCCCTTATATAGCAGAAATGGCATCACTCATTTTACAATCTAGGAAAAGTACCCTGCAATAATCCCTGCCAGTGGGATTGGACAGTTACCCTCTCTCTCTCGCCCCCCATTCAGGATTAGTTAAGGGGTTTGGAGCAACATCTGTTTTTTTTTCTCCATTTGACATCATCCTTTGTTCTCTTTTCAACTTTGTGGCAAAAACTAATTATGCATCACAACTTCAAAATTGTGCTAGCCACTGCCATACGAAACACTTTTTCTGTTTTAGCTGATCATGGGGAGTTAGATAAACTGACTGCCAAATCCATACAATGTTGGATGGCCATATGTCACATTTTTGTCATTTTTATAAAATGTACAGCAGTTATGAATATGTAAGTTATCAAACATATTCCTAATTTCCTTTTCCACCATTTCACCAACTCTCATATTTGTAACATGTTCAGATCAGCCAGAAACCTAGTCTAAATGGCCATTACAGTTCCCAGAGTCACAGGTAGATGCATTTTATACCCCCAAAACTTACATGAACAATGGTGTAAAAATGAAATTAATCCACATTATGGTTGCGGCACAAAAAGCCTAAAATTAAATAGTCTTTTAAATTAATTGTGAGTGTTCCTGGGCAGCGAAGGGGAGGGCTGCTTCATCCCCCACAGCCATCTGTCCCCTTGGGCCAGTCTGGGACCAGAGGTTTTCATGAGTCTTTCATTGAAGTTAGTGTGTGCTCTTTTGAAGAGGGTACAACAAGGATTCACACCTTTTAGTCATGCTCCAGACAGAATAGGTGTTTCCAGAAGACTAAGTGTCTCTTCACATCTCACTAGAGATTTGGTGGGTGAAACATAATATACCTTGTTTTGATCAACCCAAATATCATGTTTTGCTTTCCTGACATTTTTCTGTAAGCAATGATATCTTTCCCATTGTGGCTTCTTAAGCCGTTTTTATTTGCAAACCCATGTGCTGGCCGTTTTTGCTTTCAATGTTGAAAAATCCTGCTATCCATCTTACAGGATTCTTTGATTCCTCCTTCTTTTGTAAATCAAACTTCTACTTGTACAATGATAATGATAGGTAGGCCCCTTTCCACATGGCTCTTTAACTTTACATGAAACAAAAGCAAACGTCAGACTGTTTTTGTTGCAGTGATTAAATGCCTGCCATTCATGTGAAAATAAAAGCAAAGCCCGGCCGTTTTTCTTGCAGGGTTTAAATGCCTGTCATTCAGGTGACAGGGACTTCTGTTTGGGGCCTTTAAATGCACCCCACATGCCCCCCCTGTTCTACCATGACTCTTTATTGGGAAGAGCAGGGCAGAGTGGGGTTTCCTTGGGCGTAATTTTCCTTCATACGGGAGCAGGCACTCCAGTGTCCCCTTCCATCTCCGGGTTGGAGGGTATGGCATGGCAGCCACTTTTTTCCCCCTTCTTCTGGGAGTGGGCACTCCAGCCTCCCCTTCCATCTTTGGGTTGGAGGGTGTGGTATGGCACCCCCTTTCTTCCTTCCCTTCCAGGTCCCCGGGGTTCTCATCGGGCTCCGCTCTCAACTACAGGCAGGAATTTAAGGAGGTTAGTTAATAAAAAGGTTTCAGTACTTTTTACACACATTGCTCCCAGAAGATTTAAAAATAATTTAAAGTGACAACAACCTACAGTTTTACATGACTTTTCGGATCATAAACACTTTTTATCTTTATTATTTTTTTTTTGTTATATTAACACCAAGTAAATTACTCCCTGTTTAGATATGTTACTGTGTAGTTATGTTTAAGTTGCTAATTCCATAGGAAGATCACTTTTTCGGCTGCTTATCACTTTGCTCACCCTGGATGAATTCTCGACAAACTTTGCAAAAAAAGAATATGGCCCACTCTGAATACTTTTGCAAATTTTAGTGAGGTTTGGCTCGGGGGGGCAAAGTTATAGGGGTCCCAAAATTATTTTTTTCCCATAGACATAATGGAAAAAACTTTGCGCAGGGCTACAGCGCACACCTTTGGACGAATTTCCACCAATTTTGCAGCAGGAGAGGCGGCTTAGTCCCAAAAGCGTGCTTTTGTTAATTTGGTGTATATCCGTCCAGTAGTTTTTTTTTTTAAATGGCCAAAACGTAAGGCAAAAAAATTTGTGATATCTATGTCCGCTCTGCGGACACACTTCCGTGTTCGCAGCACGGACAGGACACCAATTGGTTGATCAGCTTGCAGCATGTCCGCGGACACGCAATGTTTTCGCCGATTGGCTGGAGTGAGGCGCGAGGCGCAGCATATTGTTTCGATGCGCCCGCCATCTTGGATCCGCTGACAGCACAGTGGCATACAGACGGAAAATGCAATTTTGGGGAGTGTGTTGGTGTGCAGAAGTGCTTGGGGAAGGTTGAGGAGTAAGAGATGGGTCAAATATTGTATTTGTATAGGTGGCAGGTGCCCATGATGTGTTCTCCATGCCCGCGGTCGTAGCGGCTGTCCGCGGACATAATGATTGCACTTCTAGCTATTTTACTTTAGTATGATGTTGGTTTTGGGTTGTTACTACAGCATTGATTATAATTAATATCATCTATAAGCAACCCACATACCACAGTAAAAATGTTTGGTATTATAGTTGTGTGATTCTGCAGTGGTTGTGGCCAGGGCCTAGAGTCTTGGGTGCATAGCCAAAGGCCATAGGCCGTAGTCCATGCACCCAAGACTCTAGGCCCTGGCCTCAACCACTGCAGCATAACCCACCCATAGAATCAAACACCTATCATATATCCACAACCCAAAAGTTTGTGTACTGTTTCATTTGTAGAGTTTTTAGGTGAAGTGTTGATTAGGTTATGCAGTTAAGATTGTAGAGTTTGTAACAAAGAGTGCAGTGTTTCTGAGTTTATTTATTGGATACTTACTGGTTGAGTTTTTTGTGGTTGTATGCAGTTTTCTCATGACATGGGTAACCGGACCAGCCTACTTTTTCGATCTCTGTGATAAAAGAAAAGATCATATGTTTGAGCAGGTAGTTCATAATGAGGTATTGCATTGCATAATAGACATTTCTGTATTTTCTTGACCCTAATATTTAGTACTTTACAAGTACTATAGTTCAAACCAGTGTACTTTGCTCAGTTTATGTGTTTGTTTTCTAAATCATTGGGTCTGTTGGAAAAAGAATCCATGCTGGATTAAAAAGAAAACCTTCTATGGTGTGGTTTAATACATTTCTTTCATTGTTTTACTGTTTATTTCTTGTTTCTTGCTAATATTCTATCTTTGGTGTGTTGTACATTTGTGGGGCAATTAGATACCTTTTGGCTTATTCTAATTGTTTATTTCTACTTTTATACTATTCATCTATCTGTTTGCTTGTTGCAGAATCTTGGGGCAGTTAGATACATGTTGGTGCACTCTGTGCACAGTTTTGAAGTTGAATTTTTGCATATGTTCATGCACAGATTAGGTATTAAATCTTGGTTTTAAGAATATTAAGTAAGCGTTTACAAGATTTGCTGGCAATCTCTGCTTTAGAGTAATGGTACTATCATTACATTCGAACCATCCACAATTCTTTTTTTATATATTTAGTGTGGTGACCTGCATTGGTTGTGGCTCCTGCGTTGTAGATTATACCTATTGTTGTGAAGGTTTTCTTACTAAGTGATACTTGGCCATGTGTGAATCCAGTCAGCTTACAGTTGTTTTTGGTACCATCCTGTAACGTAAAAGCATTACTATTACATATTTGCTATTTGTCTGTATGTGTAAGGCTGAGCGATTATCTGAATTGCAGGTAGTAAATAATCTGCCATGGTAGGTCCTTCCTCTTGAAGACATTTCCAATAATGCCAGTGCTGTATGGACTACCAAAAATTCACAAAAACAAAGAACACCCTCCGTTGAGACCTATTGTTGCCTGTACTGAAAGTATTTTAGATCCATTATCCAAATACGTAGACAGAATTTTGCAACCATTGGTTCAATCCATACCAACGTACTTGAGAGACACAACAGATTTTCTGTTGAATGTGAATGAATTTACTTGCTTGTCATCTGAATGTATACTGTTTTCAATGGTTGTATGCAGCTTGTATACCTCCATCCCCCATCAGGAGGGTATTGAAGCTGTAGAGTGGCTACTGTTACATTTGAATAATGTCAAGTGTGATCCACAGTTAATCATTCAATTCATTACTATTATTCTCCATAATAGTTTCTTTCGATACCAACGAGAATATTATTCACAAATATCTGGCACGGCAATGGGGTCAGCAATGGCCCCAGCATATGCAAACATATATATGTATTGGTTCGAGAAACGATTTGTGTTGGATAATATGGAATGGTCATCAAAGATTATAATGTGGAAAAGGTATATCAATGATATTTTTGGGGTGTGGTGTGGCTCCAAAAAAGAACTGGAAGGATTTCTCGATTATCTTAACTCTGTACATACACAAATTAAGTTCACCTTAGAAATTGGGGAACCTACACTTCATTTCCTAGATGTACAGTTATAGATTGTTGAAAACCAAATCAAAACATCTTTATATCACAAGGCTACTGACGTGAACAGTCTATTACATTACGCTAGTTTTCATCCTAAGGCAATGATGGCTAGCTTACCATATAGCCAAATGTTACATTTAAAGAGGATTATTACAGATGGTGATGTCCTACAAGATGAGTGTGGCACTTTGTCCAAGAGGTTCACCTCGAGAGGATATCCAATTGAAATTGTAGAAGAAGCACATGTGAGGTCACTTCCCATGACGAGAGAGCAACTATTGTCTCCCAAAATTAAAAAAGAGAATGCAGCTATTCTTCATATTTCTAAATATTTGAGACAATCATTTCACATCAAACGAATCATTCAAAAACATTGGTCCATCTTACATTATGACCCAATTACTTGAGTTATACCCTGAACCACCAATGATGGTGTATAAAAGGGGTACTAACATTCGAGATAAGATGGTGAAGGCAGAACGTCCACCGAAGGAAACTCAACTTACATTGGCCACTAGGAAAAAAGACATGTTCCCCTGTTTATCCTGCAGCCACTGTAATAATATGGCCAAAGGTGAATTCATCACCCAACCCCACACAGGGAAAAAAATCAAATTGAGAAACTTTGCTACTTGTCGATCAACTGGTGTCATTTACAGCGTTAAGTGCCCGTGTGGATTAATGTACATCGGTCAGAATGCTAGGTGGGCCCGAGAGAGGTGGACGGAACACAAATCTAATATTCGCTGTAACAACAACAAATCTCCAGTTGCGTGACACTTTGCAGAGGCACGTCACACCATAGCCCATATCAGGTTTACCATTTTGGAGGTTGTCAAACGTCCTACTAGGGGAGGTGACTACATGAGAACCCTTGCGCAAAGGGAGATGTTTTGGATAGATTTTCTCGATACCATTTCACCAAGGGGACTGAATGAGGAATTTTCACTCAACTGTTTTGTTTGATGTTGATCTTGACTTGGTGTTTTTAATTCCCTTGACTCTATTTTTCTGGTTCTGCCTTTGACACCCCATAGATTTGATTCTTTGACTTAGTGTGTCGCTGGTACTCCAGTCACACTCTGTGTTTATTGCATTTTGTTGACGTTGTTCTACCTATTCCTTGACTCTTTGACTTAGTGTACCTCTGGTTCTCCAGTCACACTTTGTTTTTATTTATTTTTATTTATTCCATTTACGTTGTTCTGCTTATTCCTTGACGTTACCGGTTATAATATTTATTTTATTTTATTTTTGGCATAGTTTTAGTGTTTTCACAGTTAGTTTATGGTGTATCCGGTTTGCGAGTAATATTTTGTCATCATTTATTTTTCTTTTGGCACCTTTATGTTTACAATCAATTTTCTTTGACTTTGTTTTCCCTATCTCTCATCCAGTCTTGATTTCGTTGAATCTTTTCATGCTCTATGGAGTCTGTAGTTGCTTGTATAGTTTTGGTTTCACGTGATTTTCCTTCACTTGATTAGGCTATTTGATTTGATTATTATTGTTTTTTTTACATACCTAATTTCCTTTCTGATTTGGCGTTGGCCACTTCATTCTTTAGGTGGCTTTATGTTTTATCTTTCGTTTATACCCCTTTCCCTTCCGCATTACGTCGGGTGGGACATCTCTCCACTCCTCACGTGACTTCGTATTAGCCACGTGTTCATTGTTCAGGTTTTGTCAAATGTTTTCACTCCATCTATGGCACTTTCGAGTGTACATGTATCTTGTTGTTTATATCCCTTTCCAATCCACATTATGGACCTGATCACGACTTGGCCGTTACCGCAGGCAGTACTACCGCCGGCGGTAATAGCCCTACTGCTGAACTCCCCGGCGCTAATAGCGCCGGATCACGAGTTCGGAGGTAAAGTAATTCCCCATTCCCCATTGAGCCCATTCGCGAATGCCCCATTCCCCATTGGGCTCAATGGGGAATTTTCACGCTCTTACCGCCAGCGGATTTCCCACCGACAGTAATAGCGCAAATTTTCAGCGGATTTCCCCCCAGCTCAGAGCTGGGGCGAAATCCGCCAAAGCCCTGATTCGGCGGACCCTTAAATCCGGCGGTATTAGCGCTACCGCCGGATTTAAGGGTTACTGCCGAAGTCGTGATCAGGCCCTATGTCTGGTGGGACTTCTTTCTACTTCTCACGCGACTTCGATTAGTTATGTGTCCATTGTACAGGTTTTGTACAATGGTTCCACTCTATCTATGGCACTTTTAAGGGTATATGTATCATGTTGCTTTTCACTTCCCTTATGTGATTGCCAGTCTTTTTTTTATGTTCATTTACATCACGTTTGACCATTTTACTTATTCAGCTGGTTTCGTTATTTCTAGTGTGTGTTTTTTTTTCATTTTTCTCCGTTGTTGCATTGTAATTTGAGATTTGTTTTTCAGCTGATTGTTCTTTTGCCAGATTGCCGACGGCAGCTCCGTTTCAACATGTTTTGTTGACACGTTATGTTACCTACGTTCTGAATCATGTGCTCTTGTCACATGATCTGTGACCAGGGTTAAATGGAACTTCATTGGCCGCATCGTACAAAGCCATTTGAGCTGTGACGTGCGTTGGAGTCCTCTTTGAATTTCGCAGTGAGTGACATGAACATATGTGCTATTCTCTGCTTCCGTTGGGAGTTTGTCCTTAGTTGTAATTCTTATTCGGGGCTCATTCATTGTAACTGCCCTTCCTTTCACTTACTAGGAATGCCATTGTTTGGGCATTTGTTCATTAGTTATATCAAGACATGCCTTGTATGTTATTTCTGTGCCTTTTCCCCTTGGGAGTTCATCCTTAGTTACATCGTTTACTTCGGGCGTGTTGTTTATTTTGCTTTCACTTTTATTTTCTTTGAATGCCGCTTTTCTTGGCATTTCAGTTCGTTAGTCATCCAAATGGATGAACTTCATGATAATTTCAGATTTTCCTTTTTTTCTCTTTTGTTTGGTATATACAGTGGAAAATGTGTCCTTACTCGTTTCTCAACTGCATTTCCCGGGTACACCTACTAGTGACATTGGAATCATCTGGGAATTTGTCCACACCTTTCCCGATGGTCCAAGTTGGACCCTCCATCATCCATCTATTGTTACAGTGATCATGGTTCTAATCATTGGTAAGCATCTTTCTTCAGTCCTTTGAATGGGCCTTTTGACCTTTTGACTATTAGGTTTACTACACAATAGAATTTTTTCAATTATATCTTTGCTTTTTTTCACAGGGCATTGACTTGGAATTAGTTTATATGCACCATAGCAGCAACTGGACCATTTAACCCATTAGACTTTCCTACACATCGCTGCCATCAATCTAGCATATTTACCTGTTCTTTCCTCAGGTATTTCTCATTTGGGTATTCCAATATATTTAAGTGCCCATTTGAGGTTCGTCCATGTTCTTCTTTTGGAGTCATATCTATGGGGAGTTTGATGGTCATGTCTATACAATTGTTTTTGATTTGTTGTAATCATATTAATGTGGATGTTCGTGTACATTGAATTACTTGTTTCATAAATTAGGTAACACTTGTTACATTGTATGCCTTGGATTTCTCTTATTCTTTGTATACTGTAAATGCAATATGGAGTTTATGATACTGATGTGTTTCTTTCAAATGCATATTAGTTCAGACTATTTTGCTCCTGAAGAAGGGGATGGTCCCCAAAACGTGTAGAGCATCTGAGTTCATCACAAGAACATAATTTTACTTGGATTATTCTTCATTATATGACTGAGCATTGTTTTATTTGTCTTTTTTTCAACAGTATTCTCGCTTCATTAATGGCCTTATTCAATTATATATCTATTTGTTAACTAGAAGTATTTTGTTAACGACATTTTGCATGTCTTGACTTAGTTTCATTTTTACCAATAATAAAATATAATTACATTTGACTGATTTTGTATCAGCTTTAATCAGCTTTAATGGTGTGCAGGGGATGGGAGTGTCTTTAGATGTAGACACTTTTTTCTGTTTAATGGTTTGCATTTTGCAAGTTGCTGAAATGGAATGGATTTACAGTTAGGTATGGAAACATACACAAAGCATTCATTAGGGACTTCTTCCTGTGCCACATGGTTGCAGAGAGTGCATGTATGTTTCGACATGTATGAAATCTGAAAGATTTCATTTATATGTTTGTTTTTGTTTTCCAGTGCTTGCAGTAAGTACAATCGAAATTCTTGTGGATCTTCTTGTGAGTTTATAGTGTATTTTAAAATTCCAGCACAGTAGTCCAATTCTTGTCTTATTCCATGAACACTGTAAGTGTTGTCGGGATTGATTGGTGGTTGCATTTCTATGAAGGACTAACATTTGCAAACACAATTGGTCTGTACTGTGTAAGTAAATGTTCTCAATAATTGGTGGCAATTGGAATAGAATATTTATTTCTACATTTGCGTAGCAATTTACAGCAGTTCCATTTGAACATTTGAATGGGCCTTACAGTTCTGTGTGGAAGTCATTTGTTTGGAGTTTGTGTTGCTTCTTTGAAAAGTAGATGAGTTACTTTGACCACTAGATTCTTGTTTGATTGTGGTACTTGAAGAAGTACTAGTTTCTTTTTTTTTCTTTGGAGGAATTGTAGTTATATCTTGTATCGTTTCAGTTCGAAGTAATTTTCTTTTATAACTTTGTGCCTTTTGTGGAACAAGCTAGGTTGTCAGATGGGAGTGTGGAGTGAACGCAGCCTATTGTTTTCTAGAATGCAAGGAATATCAGCATTTACTTTACTTGCATCAAAGTTGATTCGAAATAGCCTGTCAAGTGTACGTAAGCGTGATACTGCTATGTTGCTCATGCCTTCTTTGAAGACAGTGCTACCAATATCTATTTATGCTTTATCTAGGGTAAGACCTTGTGATTTGTGAATGGTTAGTGAAAATTGTTCTCTGCGTACATACATGTCTTCGAAAAGAAGGAAGCGGGATGTTGAGCATCCTATGCTTTTAACTTCTGATACTTTGTCAAAGAGAATATTGACAAATTGAATGTTGTCACGTGGGTATGGTTGAAAGCCAACAACTGTACCAAATGCTCCATTAACTAGTCATTACTCCATGTCAAGGTTACGTTTAAGCATTACTCTACAGTTTAAAGATAACTTTAATATTTTCTCCAAACCAGCTGTGTTGGAGATAGAGTTTTCTAGGGTATTTAGTCTTGTTGTGGCTTCTTGACACATGGGTAGTGTCATACCACGTACATCCAGTTTATCTGTGGAGCAAATTTCCATTATTGGTTGCATTTTTTTTTTCAATCAAATATTGTTTCATTGAATTTGGAACAGCTTGCAAGAGTTGGCATTAAGGACATACAATTGACATTTGCGTGTGCTAATTGTTGCATGACATCAGTAGCACATGAGTTATGGCCATACAGTGTATGGATGTGCCTGGTTTTTAATATTGATTGTGCTTCTTGAGATAGTACACTAACTCTAATACTTTTTAAAATGTTGGCATATGTGAGGTCTGCAGACTGGCACATGTTTTCAGTTAATTCTCTGTATAGGAAATGTTGCCAAATATTGTCGATTGTTAAAGGAACTTGCTGATGATTTTGATTAAGAATGTTTTGCCTGAACCAGCTTCACCACTCACGTACAGCAGTATAGGTTTGTAGTCTTATCAGGTACAGTTTTTATTTTCATGTTCCACACCATGTTCAATTTGTTTTGGTTTTTCTTGGAAAATGCTACGCTGTTCATTGTTCAGTTGTGATTTCAGTACAGCAAAGTCTTCTGTAGCTAGTTCATACTGACACATGGGGCCTCATTACGGGTTTGGCAGTATCCATGCCGCTATTGGTGGCACGGCTGCCTCCAACACCGGGTCCGGGTTCACTTAATGGGGAATTAAGCATTCTGAGCTTGGAGGGCCCGGTAATTCCTCCCTCAGGGAACCTGGCCCAGACCTTCTCCATTCCCATCGAAGCCCCGATAGGGCTCAATGGGAATGGGAGAGGGAGCTAACAATGGGCCGATCACGGCCGGCCCATTGGTAGCTCCCTGGACCCCTCGCGGGACCTGGTAAAACCAGGCGACCTCGTAATCAGGCGAAATGGGAATAACGGGTCCGTACCCATTAGCGGACCCCGTTAACCCATTCTACTTCTGTCATGGCTAATTCTGCCTCATTTGCTATTAGCGGCTGTCCAAGTGGTTCTTGGCTTCCTGTTACAGAAGAATGACTACTGTCAGGAGTGTCCACTTGTAGTTGGGCCTGGAGTTCTTCTTCGTGTTACTGTTCATTGTGCAACTTTGTTTGGAACTGTGTAAAGTTTATGTCTGTTATAGTGCTTTCATTTGCTTTGAAAGTGTCTTCATAGGAGTCATATGTATCCAGTAACTCTTCTTCTTTTCTTCTTTTCTCCATGGTTTAAAAAGTTGCAGCAGGGACATGTAATACAGTTCTTTATGTTGAGGAGTTTTTAATGACAATTTGATATGATTAATTAAGCTTCATTTTGCAAGTTTCACTAACCTGCCTTCACAATTTACCACTCTGTATCTACCTTTTCTTTCAACTGGTTAAACATTATTTTTGTATGTGAAGTTTTCTGCTATGTGGTAGAGACACATGGTTTCCAAAGTGGTACTCCTTTTTGGGTAGTATGTATCTAGTAAATAGTTTTTCAAAATGTCTTGAATGTTGGGATCATTTTTGGCTATTGTTTCTATGTCCTCATATGATTTGAGAACTCTTTCTCTAGATTTAGCAGGACCAAGACTTAGCCATATTATATTGTCAGATTTTCCATACAAGGCAGTACCGGTTAAGCGGTCTGCAGCTTCATAGAAGCCACATTCTCTATGAGAGAGCATTATTATCCCTAAACTCTACAATTTCTGTGATAGTGTTTTGGCAGATGATATGCCATCCCAGAAGTCTCGAAGCTTTGTTTTCTCTGCTTTGGTTAAGTAGGCTGTGACATATCATGCAACTGCAGTGGAATTGTCTGCAATGTACTGTACATCTATGTTTGCATTCCATAGGAGGGCAATGATTGCATTGTAATCATTGATGTATTTTCATTCTTTCATTTTGTTGTTTTTATGTAATATGTGTTCTTAGGTGATTTACTTTTGACACTATGTCTGACTGAAGACATGAAGTTGTTTACTTGACCTGTTGTTGAAACTGGTCTAGGGAAACCAAAGCAGCATTTGGTGTAGTATTTCCCTTTTATTTTATATTCGCGTCAACAATATTTCCCATATTTGTGTCTTTCAAATTGTAAAATTTGTGAATGAAGGTCACTATGTGTTGTTTGTGAAGGAATTTCACAAGTGACATATTTGTGGATGAACTGCAAAACAGTGGCATCACTGTCCTGACCAAATTTAGGAGCATCTTTAATCCATAATTGAATGTGGATGTGTGGCGCTCCTCTGGCTTGGTATTCTTTTCTCCATGACAAGTGTTGAACTTCTCCAAGGGGAGTAACAGTCTTATTACAAATAAAGTGTAGCATAGCAATAAAGCCAAGATGTAAATATCTTGATACATTTACAGGATCTAGAGAGCAGAGTTCTCCTGGTGTTATTATATCTATGTTTGTTTGTTTTATTTTTGTTCGCTACGCGTAGGAAATCGTGTAAATATTCCCATGCATGTTCTGCACAACTTATTGTTAAAAACCAAGTGGGTGGGCCAAGGTTTCTTATCATACAGCGTACATCTCCATGACGTTGGAACCAGTATTCTTTTGACCATGCATGTTTGCTAATAGATTTGTAATACTTGACTGTAAGACCTCATCTTTTTCTTGCACATTTTGTAATAATTGCGTAGCTGACATATTTTGAAAATGGGTACCCGATTTTAATGTATGTGCAATTCCGTAGCATAGAGTTGCTAGTTCACTTTCAAAGAGAAGGTGGAATGTGTATTCCATGTTTTGTCTGAATCTGGGGTCATCAGAATACATTCGTAGAGAGCGATATTCTGATGCTGCAATCCGTGTGGGTCTATCATCGTACCTTCCTTCTTTTCCAGTAGGAAAGAGTAGCGGAAAGGCCCGTGCTTCTATACTTTTTTCCCATATGGTGATTGGAGATCCTTTGGCTTGTAGCATTTGGTAGGTTTCAAGTGCATCATCTATATTGTCTTTACAGTCTAAAGGATAAATTGTATAATGGTCGAAAATATTGGATTCTGTAGTAGGATTTAGAAGTTCAAATTGACCAGTTTCTGGTGACTCTTGAATTATTTCAATGGTTTCTCTCAGGTTTTCTTCAATATTAATTTCTTTGTAGTATTCATTGTTGTTTTTTGTAATAATGCAGGGCTTGTCTAACTTTATGTAAGTCCACAAGTTGTTGGCAAATTTTTTTGTATTTTGTAGGTACGCCATTTACTAAGACTATTAAAGATTGATCTATTGGCCGTTGCACTCCTAGAGTGTGTACATTTTCTGTGAGTTCTAATGGTAAATACACTACTTTGCCACAAATGCATTTGATTAATTCAGAGAGAGGTAATTATGCTGTTTTTGGTTGGAGGCGTATTATTGCTTGATATGGGTGCACTGTTTGAATTATGATACTCTCATATAAATTTAGTTGTTGCAGGGGTTTTGGTAGTTGGAATAATTCCAAGTTATTTGTGATAGCAGGCAGAGGCATTTGGTTGTTGTCTAGTTTTGAAGTGCAGTAATTGCAAAGTATTAATGGGTCGGTAATGTCGTATTTGTTTTCTGCTATAAGGTAGAAAGCTAATTGGAACTGTTTCGAATCTTAATTGTCTTCTATTTTGTACATTATGTTTATAGTTTTTGTGGTACTTTCATAATAAGTTCTACAGCAACACACACACACATGGTTTGGTACTTCAGCGGAGGTACTTTTAAACTTTACTATTTCTTTATTTATGTGTTTAATAGAAGGTGGCTTTTTGTACAGAAGTTGCTAGTTTGTTGTACATCTATTTCATTTTGTAAGTGGCTTTCAATTCCAAAATATTTTCTTTGGATATAGTCTATTTCGTCAAGTAGTTGTTTGGCTGTACCATGTAGAAGATTGTTTTTTAAGTTGGCGAATGCTAAAGCAGGACTTTTAGCATAGTTTTTGACTAGATTTCTTATAGTTGAATGATGTGTTTGATATCATTTTGATATGATGGAAGGTGCTTTTGCAAATAGGTCCTGAAATGCAGGCTAATGAATGTCCTTGTAGTCCTCCTCATTTGTGCACTGGACAGGCATCCATATTTTGTAGTAGTTTCATTTTGAATTCGTCTTTGCTTTTTACATACTGATTGAGGAACTGGCGTAAAGATTTGAAAGATTTTTTGGCAATGTTACACATTGATGTGCACGGCCATTTGTAGACTGGACGTTTTGGTTCAGGAGATTGGGGAGGTGATACTGAGTTTTCTGGGGATATTTTTGTGAGCAGAGTTTCTTGTTCCATAATGGTTTTATGTTCATGGCTATGTATGGCAATTGGGTTTGTTTGCTTTTGTTTATATGCTTCTTCATTAAAATGTGGTTCTGTGGTCGTGGTGTGACTCCATTGTCCTTCACAGATGTTTAAGAAGCTATTTTTGGTGATATTCCGTTTATTGAGAAGTCTTTTTTGTAGTTTAGTATTTAGTTTTGTTAGTGGTTTCATCCTGTTTAAAACTAAAATAAATGAGAAGGATGGCACTGTCTACGAGAGCTTCTAGAATTAATTTCCATGGTAGGTTTTAAGGTTTGTGCATGATTTTTCTCCTGTTTTAAAAGGTTCTGAAGGACTCTGTGGTGGAACATTTTTTGTAAAACTTTTTTTTGGTATGCTTACTTGTCACAACATCAAAATTTATAGATCCAGTTTTAGCAGTAGTGGTAGCTGAAGTCTTGTTAATCACTTTCTGTTTGGTTTTACATTTTGATAGAGGAGGGAAAGTTTATGTACTGAAAACTTGTTTTGTTTAGCTTAATGACTGTATTAGCTGTTTTCTTTGAACTTTTTGTACAAAATCTGCTAGAGATGGATGCTTATTTTGGACACTTTTATTTTGATTTGCTGTACTTCTGCGTTGCTTTCTACGGAGTTGCTTTTTGGTATGCATTCTTTGGGGTCTGTTGGAGAAAAAAAAAGTGTTGGTTGGGCTGTTGTGCAGTGTATGCGTGCTTTGTGCATGACTGTCTAAGTATGATGGTTAGTATGATTGTGGAGGTGTGTGATTGTGCAATGGGCAGGTACATCAAGTTGGGAGGCTATTCTTGTATTTGTGTGTTACTATAGTGGGTTTTAGATGACTCTATAAAGTATGTAGCTGGCAAGGGGAAGCACTAATACTACATCTAATGGTAAAGGGTTAATATATTTGTTTGTTCTACAACACTAAAATGCTAGTGTATTTGAGCAACATTTAGAACATGATGTTAGTTTTGTACTTACTTTTTTGTATGGAAAGAGTAGGTTTCTTCTAAATCCTTCTTCATACTTCAGACGCTGCTGCATTTCAGGAGAATCGTGTTCACTGAAAGTGTAAAAGAAAGACGTTAGTGCATGTGTGTGTTTATAGCAGTTTTGTTAATGTAGACATTGTTTTGCACTTTTCTTTGCCTATGTGCAGTCTGTATATTTTATTTAGAATCTGTTAGTTGAATATGTTTTTCGAATGAGTCTAATAGTAAACGTATAGAGCACACTTGTTTTTTTAATGTTATGTTTATGGATGTTAAGAGATAGACGAAATAATCATATGCATTTTGTGCTATTTTTACAGGGTAAAGAGATTGTACAGAAAAGCATTCAATGCATGCCTTTGTGAAGGTGTGGGTAATAACGCAGAAGGATTTGATATAGAGGCAGTGGTGTTGTTTGATCTGGGAGCCTTTCTAATGATATTGTCTGTGTGTGTGCTTGAATGAAGACGTATGTACTCATCCTGGCTGCGTTTAATTTTATAACACAGTGGACAGTCTTTTTCATAATTATACTGTTATTTTTCACATTTTATAATATGAAACAATATTTTTTTAAATCGGTTTGTGTATAAACAAATATTTGGAGAGCTGAAAGATTTGCAAGTGACACTTCATCATAGCAGATGGGAGAAATGACAGTAACTTCTTTTTACAGTTCATACAGGGTCAGTGGCATTTACTCTGTTCATATTTTTATTTATTTTGTTTTACATTTTTAAAGCGCTTATACAGTCCGTGGGCAATGAGACACTGATACAGGAATGGTTTGTTTTTTAGTCGCGTAATTATTTTGTCTTAGTTGCATATTTATAACAAGTTTAAACACCCATAGGTTTCTAAGCGCGGACCAGGGGATCGAATCTGTGTTGCTTCCTGTCGTCTTGCTTTCAAGGTGCGCACGTTGCCGCTGAGCTATGCTCCCGGGATGTATTGTATTTCTAGAAGAAGTGTACATGTACTGTGTAGAAAATATTCATGCCTGTAGTCTGTGTTCATGCATGTGCATCAATCTGTAAGTGGAAATGTGGGAAGTTTTATAGTAGTAGTTGCTCTAGGTCCTTTGCAGTCACAGCTGAATTGTACTGAGAGTGATCAATAGTACATCTAAAGTGCTGATCTGTGATGACAGAGTTAGATGTAGAGTTCTTGGATGTGATTGGTGGATGATTGTGTGACTGCTTAACAGTAGCCAATGAGGGAAGGGTGCAGAGAGTGCAGTGGAAAGGGTAGAAAGTCTGCCCTCAGGGTTACTTACGAGCTCTGCGAACAGTGCGGCTGTTCGAAGACAGGCTATGCTACATCCTGGGTTTCCGAGCCTGAAGTGGGAGTGTATTTTGAGTAATAGCCAATCAGGTGTTGAGGTTCTGCTTCATATTGAGAGAGGCTGTGTGTAGTGAAGATGGTGGAGGTGCAGAAAGTCAGGGTGTTGGTTGTTGGAGATTGTTTTTTGATGGTTTGGAGTAGTATGCAAAATCTAGAAATGTGGCTAACCATTTTGACACAAAAGCAGTGGATGTGGTGTGGAGCACTGTGCCTGATTTGAGTTTGCAGGCAATTCTAGTAGTTTGTCAGGAGGTGGCTAGGTTTCATAGTCCACATGTATTTGTCTTACACTGTGGTGCTGTGCATTTGGGCTATGTTAGTGGTCCTACTGTGTTGCAAGATTTGAAACATTTGGTTCAGCAAATCATGAAAGTCCTTCCAAATGCCAAGGTTATTTTTTATGGGTTGACACCTAGGGCAGTATGGGACAATAGTTCTGTTTTTTGTCCTCAGCAAAATGTTGCTAGGTGCTTAGTCAACCGAGACATGTTTGGTTTTATGACTAGATCGGGCATTTTGTTTTGCAACAATGACAACATTGACTCATCCCCTACGCTCACATTTTTCGATTTTGTTCGCAGACAGCGCGGTTGTTCGAGGACAGTGCCTATTACATAGAGGGATTTTGGGGTTGAGTGGCATGCAAATGAAACTGAGCAGAGCAAGGGATTGGTCAATAAGGATTACTGGTGTGTTGTATATATATATATATATATATTCAATGTAAAAACTCTTTGTTAAAGGGACCTTATGGTTAAGTGCACTAATAAAAACCTATGAAATTCAGTTTAAAAAACATTGTTAAAGGGACGTTATGGTTACAAGTAAAATCGAAAAAACCCTGAAAGTCGCCAGTTATGATATGCTAAGCAACCATAACTCGCGCCACCACCATGCACTGCTAAGACTAACACCCAGGACATCAAAGATGACATCACAAATATCATTGATGACATCACTGATGACATCACATGCTTAGCCCCTTCTTTTTTGTTCACTGCCTTATCTAGGCCAGGTGGTTTTATTTACTGACAGTCGGAAACTTAACTTTCAAAAGGTATTACATTTATAGATATTGCTATTCTCACATGTTCTTACACTACTTTCCTTAGAATTTAATCGCATCTTATGATGTACATATGTAGGGGAAGAAGCAGGCCTGAAACACAGCAATCATTTTTGTGCGTGAATACAATCATGTAGATTATTTATTTATTTACTTGCATTTGTTAAGCGCACTTGCAGCCAAGAGGCATCGAGGCGCTGTTACAGAATGTGAGAGGAACTTGTGATTAGCAGAGTGGATGACCATACGTCTCATAGTTACACATAGATATACAGTGATGTAAACATAGAAGTACAGTGGTATACAGTGATATACACATAGATCTACATCGGTATGCAGAAGCAGGAATAGTGCAAAAGGAGAATCACATTGGGAGGCCTTTTAGACAAAGAGCCTGGTTTTGATGGCCTTACGAAAGGCTAGGTGTGACTCAATCAATCTGTGATGAGGTGGCAGGGCATTCCAATGCATGGCAGCTTGGGTGGGGAAGCTAGAGCCACCAGCGCGCACTTTACGCGCGGTGGGCGTGACAATTGTGTTGATATAGTGTGACCTTACGGGTCTTGTGGCCGTGTGCTTGGTGATTCTGTGTGTTAGGTAAGGGGGGGCAAGTTCATGCAGGCATTTGTGGGTGATAGCGAGGGTCTTAAAGACAATTCTCTGTTTGACTGGGAGCCAGTGAGCCTGCCTCCTGATTTCAGAGACATGGGGCCTCATTACGACCCAGGCGGAGGACCATGGTGCTGTTAGCACCATGGTCCATGCCGGTGTCCGCCATGGCGGAATGGGGAATTACCACCCCATTCAGAGGTTGGTGGGGCGGTAATTCCCCATGCCGCCATGGCCCTTCCCCATTCCCATTTTTGCCCCATAGGGCTCAATGGAAATGGGGAAGGCACTAATAACGGTACCGCAAATTGCAGTACCATTATTAGCACCAAAGTACCTTTGCGGGTCCCTACTTTAACGGCTGGAAAAAACAGCCGTTAAGGTCGGGTCCCGCAAAGGGACCTCGTAATCAGGCATTAAGGGTTTAACGGTGCCGACACCTTTTACGGCGCCGTTAAACCCTTAATGCCAGGGTCGTAATGAGGCCCATGGTCTCTTCTGGCGGTACCTGTGGCTGCCCTCAGAGCGTTGTTCTGGACTAGCTGCAATTTGGCAATGTTTTTGTTGGAGGTCCCAACGAAGAGGGCATTACAATAGTCTAGCCTTGTCCCGATAATTGCCCTAGCAATGCTAAGGCAGTTATGGGGGGACTGGAAGGGCCTGGCAGCGTTGAGGACTTTGGAGTAGTACGCTGAGGAGGCGGCAATAGCATTCACCTGTCTGTCCATGGATAGGTTGGAATCCAGGTAGACTCTGAGCATCTTCACGTAGTTGGAGACCTTAATGGGGATGTTATCGATGGTGAAGGAGGTGTATTGATCACTGAGGTTGCCCAGCGTCAGTGGGGAGCCTATGAGGAGGAGTTCCGTTTTATCACTGTTAAGGCAGGGCCAGTTCTCTGCCATCCAGGATTGGATGGTGGAGTAGATGGAGGTGGGGGTTTTAGTGTCGGCTAGGTAATCTCCGGTGTGTGGGATAAGGACCTGTGTGTCATCCGCGTAGTTGGTATACGAGATGCCAAGGGAGTCGAGGCTGTTGAACATAGGCCTAGTGAAGAGGTTGTAAAGCGTAGGCACGATACAAGAGCCCTGAGGGACACCGCAGGTGATGAGGCTGGGAGAGGTGGCTGCTGAGTCAGAGAAGGCCTTCATGGCTCTTTCTTGGAGAAAGGAGGTGATCCGTTGACATGCTTTGGTGGAGAAATTGGCTTGGGTGGCTAGCAGGTGGCACAGGGTGTCGTGGTCCACCAAATCAATGGCGGCGGAAAGATCCAGGAGCAATAGGAGAGCAGGTTTGCCTTTGTCTCTGAGATCGTCCATTTGGTTCTTTAGATCAAGGAGGGCTGTCTCGGTGACGTGGCGTGGGCGGAACCCAGATTGCCGCAGGCCGAGGAGACGGTTGTCTTCCAGGAATTTTTGGACTTGCAGGTAGGCTGCTTTGTCCAGTATTTTAAGCAGGAACGGAACAGTGGTGATGGGTCTGTAGTTCCCAGGGACTGATGGGTCGAGAGAGGGTTTTTTAAGGAGTGGGTGTACCCAGGCTTCCTTAAGTCCAGACGGGACATGGCCTGACTGGAAGGAGGAGTTAATAAATTCAGTAAGGAATGGGGCCAGGATGTGTGCCGAGTCTTTGATGAGACTAGCTGGCAGGCATCGCCCTTACAGTTGGAAGGTTTAATGGAGTTGAGCAGGGCAATGACCTCCAACTCCGAGACATCTTTGAAGTCAAAAGGCGGGCAGGGGGTAGTCTTGTTGGGTGGTTTGGCGTGCAGATTGGCTATAAGGGTAGAGAGTGCTTTTTGGTGTCCGCGAATTTTGGTTTGGAGAGTGTTGAGCTTCTCTAACATGGCGGATCAGATGTTATTACACCACTTGGCATCCTTGAGGACTGAGGAAGGGGGAGCAGGTGGTTTTTCCAATTCCCTAAAGATGGTGAATAGTTCTTTGGAGCCCGACTTGGTGGCTTCAGAGGGGTTGGCTTTCCATGCAGATAGGGCAGTCCTCTTTAGGGTTCGTTGGTCAAGGAGTTCTTTAGTGAACCTAGCATTAGCATGTTTGGCCTTTTTGGCTTTTTTGAGGGTCAAAAGGGCGATGGTGTCCACGGCTGATGTGATGACTTCCCTGAAAGTGTTGGCTAATGTTTCAGGGTTATTGGAGGAAGGGGCCTGTAGGGCAGAGTGAAGAAGGTAGGGTGCTAGATTATCTGATGTGAGTAGACGTGAGCTCCTTGTGTAGGAGGCATGGCACGGTGGGGGGGTGAGAGGGCAACTTTCTTGGTTCCAAGGTTGAATTGGATGTAGTGGTGGTCGGACCAAGGGATGGAGGTGTTTGCGGTGATGAGGATGGAGCAGTTATGGTGGCTGTTCCAGTCAAGGGTGAGCCCTTTGATGTGTGTAGGGTCAGAAATAGATCACGAGAAGCTGAGGTTAGATAGTGCCTTCTTGATTGACAGGGGAGTCCTTAGGTTCATTGAGTCCTAGATTGAAATCTCCTAGAAGTATAACCTGTGACGTCTTTTTGATGTTGTTGGAGAGTGCAGGGATGAGGGTGTCGTGGAAGTCAAGGCTCGGGCCTGGGGGTCTATACACGATGTGCATAGTTATGGTGCAGTTAGGGGAGACGTTAATTTTTAGTGGGAGTTAGTCACAGTTGCTAATGATACTGCCTCTTGTTTGCTTACTTTACTCTCCATATATAAGCCCCATATTTGTATGCATTGTATTCTATTCATGTTTTGTGTGTCTTAGTAGAAACATGTAGTAAGTGACGCATTATTAGCTACTTAGTACATGTTTCACAGTAAGTAAAAGTCTGATACAGAAGCATTCACTGTTTTATTATATAACTTTGGAAAATTACAAATATAGCAACTCTGCAGTGTATGCTGCAGCCAATACCTACATTTCTATATGAGTAGGTTCCTGTACTAGGAAGAACACTGCAATGGAATGTTTTTTAGAACACTACATTGCGTAATGAAGTATGTAGTTTATTACACATCTCCCGATAATCCCTGATACTTTTTTGCCAACATTACATTCAAAACCCCTTGTATGAAAATTAAATGCAGATGTGATGTCATCAGTGATGTCATCTTTGATATTTGTGATGTCATCTTTGATGTCCTGGGTGTTAGACTTAGCAGTGCACGGTGCTGGAATGAGTTATGGTTGCTTAGCTTACCATAACTTGCACATTTCAGGAGTTTTTCGATTTTACTTGTAACCATAACATGCTTTTAACAATATTTTTTTACTGAATTTCATAGGTTTTTATTAATGCAACTTAACCATAACGTCCTTTTAACACATTTTTATGTTGAATTTCATAGGTTTTCATTAGTCCAACTTAACCATAATGTCCCTTTAACAAAGTTTTTTCAGTGAATTTCATAGGTTTTTATTAGTGCAACTTAACCATACCGTCCCCTTAACAAAGTTTTTTCATTGAATTTCATAGGTTTTTATTAGTGCAAATTAACCATAACGTCCCTTTAACACAGTTGTTTCATTGAATTTCATAGGTTTTTACTAGTCCAACTTAACCATAATGTCCCTTTAACAATGTTTTTTCAGTGAATTTCATGGGTTTTTACCAGTGCATGCTATTTTCCTACAACTTACTAATATCATACTTACCAAATATAACAATATTTGTGTCCAATTTACAAAGTGTCACCTTTAAACTCTGCCATTTCCCACCTTCTAGAATCATTTTTAACACTTCTATACACTTTTTGCAACTATTTCAACTAGTTTTACATCAGCAGACGTCTACGAACATCTGACTTCATTGCGGACCTTCCGGACAGTGCCACATGAACATGCGCAGGAGTGAGGCATGATGACGTGTCCGAGAACCTGTCCGCACGTCACAATAAGACCATGCTTCGCGGACAGTTCGGAACTGCATTTTCTACTGATCTAGAAACTTTCAACTTCAAAATTTACCTTGCACACCTCCTACACAGTTTCATACTCACTATCCATTACCAATCTAGTACACAGTACATATTTGGAAGAATTTTATCAAAACTGCTATTTATCTTAAAAATGGCATCAGTAATTGCCATCCCTCCTACCCAAGAGCCACCACCACCACCAGCTGGAGGACCTTCACAACAAAAAAAGTGCAGTACTTTCAAAGACAATGAAGAGGACCAAGAAGATGAGGTAGAGGAAGTGCCTACTTCTAGCACCAAGATCGAATCATGGGTGTGCCAGTTCTTTGCTACTGTTAGGGGTGTACCAAAGGCTAAAGCTACCAAAATGAAATGCGCTGAGTGCAATTTTGTACTCAGTTTCAGACTACCTGGACAGTACTCCTAAAGGAACACCTCCATTCGCCGCCACACCAAATCCAATGGTTGTTCCTTTCTCAGCAAGTATTAACCTGTCTTCCTCCACCTATTCTTCCTCAACAAATACTGAAACCATACATCCTGATGTCTGCGGGCATTGGTGCGTTATAAATAAATAAATAAATAAATAAATAAATAAATAAATAAATAAATAAGGAGGGCTATGGACCATTATCGTCCATTGTAGCCCCTGAAATGGGGCATAAAGGCCATTAGCACCCCTGGTTCCCAAAGTGGGAACCCAGGGTGCTAAAACATAGATGTGTCTTCCTATGGTGGAACACCTGTCCGTATTCTTCGCAGGTGAGTTGAAACTGTCCTAAGAACACAGGCAGTATCCTGAAATGTTCATAAATAAACAAAATGGGAGTGTCCTAAGGATGCTATACCTGTCCGTATTGTTTGGAGGCAAGCTGAAACTGTTCTAAGAACACACACAGTGTCCTAAAATATGAGTAAATAAACAAAAAAGGGGTGTCCTGAGGATGCTAGACCTGTTTGTGCTGTTCGTAAGCATGTTCAAACTGTTCTGAGAACACATCCAGTGTCCCGGGATGTTCGCAAATAAACAAAATGGGGTGTCCTGAGGATTCCATGCCTGTCCGTATTGTTCGCAAGCGAGTTAAAACTGTTCTAAGAACAAACACCTGTTCGTAATTGTTCGTTTCACTTGTGACGCACTTTTAATTAGTTTCAGGACCCAAACAGTGTCCATAGAACACCAACGCGCATGCGCAAAACAGTTTCAGTGCATTTGATGTGCTGCGGACACCCGCTCCCTTCACGGACATGTTCGCGAAGCTATCATATGACCGTACCCACGCTGAGTGTATGTTCTGACTGCGAACACTGTTCTTGTCCCGGAACAATTTAAAACTACCTTTTCAAGCAATCCCCTATAAAAGGCCACACCCTACAGGTCATTCTCATTGTGTTTCTGGCTACCTTACAGAACACAGTACATTTTCCAGCCAACTTTCCAGATTTTAATCGGAAACCTGATGGCATCCATGGCTGCAGTACTGCCACCTGGTGCTACATCTGCCTCAGCACCACCCCCACCCCCTCCACCACCACCACCTCCCCAAGGGCCTGACTAGGGGAACAGGAGTGAGGATGCAGAGGAGGATGAAGAGGATGATGAGAATGAGGTAGAGGAACTCCCTACTACCAGCACTCGGCGTGAGTCTTGGGTGTGGCGGTTATTTACCATTCATGGGAATGTTCCTAAGGCGCGTGCAAACCGAGTCACCTGCAAAGAGTGCAGAATGGTACTTAGTCACGGGAGGCCTGGTTCATACAGCTTTGGGACAACTACCATGAAGCGACACCTAAAGTCATTCCACACTGGGGCCATTTGCAAGGATGTACCTTGCGAGGAGTGTAGTAGGTTGACTTCCTCTACTTCATCCTCCGTTTCCGATCCTGTCACCACAAGGAACACTCCTGTGGGACAGCGTATTCCTCAAACTGCCTCGCAGGCCATACGCAATACTGATGACCCTTACCTTTCGAGGGTCACAGTTATGTGTATGTACTGCGACGCAGTACTCTGCAGGGGGGAGAGACTTCGAAGTGCTTTTGAGGCTCTGGTCTCAGAGCACGAGAAGATCTGCTCACTACCCAAGTAAAACCCACTCTACATCTTCCTCTCTCCACCCGCCCTTTCTTATCCCCATGGTTGGTGTCCCCCCCTTACCCTCCTTTTCCTTCCTCTCCTAGTGTGTCATCTATAAAAAACCAAAAAAAATATAAATCAGCAAAAATAAAAGAAAAGGCTCTTTTCAGAGCCGCCTTTCACAGTTTAAAAATAGAAGTGAAAATAAATGAAGCAGGGCCCTGTGTATTTTTTAGAAATCCGCAGACAGTCCGCGAACATCTAAAATGTTGGGGTGCTGCCCTATCATAACGATTGCAGTTTTGTCTGAGTGGAAGTGGTGGCTCTGAAAAGAGCCTTTTGGTGGTGTTTGTTTGTGTTTGAAAAATTTTAAATGCTCAACACCTACTACAAAATGGATGCTGTAATTGCAAAAAAAGGTTGCAATGCATTTTGTACATTTCTCAGAAAAATCTGATTGCCAGCATAAGTAAGATGGACTCCATCTCTGTGAAAAATGTATGTGCTACGAAACATAATATTTCATTGTGAAAAGATGACATGCCACAATCTCTTAGAAAGGCACAAACAGCCTTATTGACATTGCGCCTTGCTTTCTCCATTTGTGGACCAAATGAAGAAGAACAAAGCCACATTTGTTTCTGCGCAATCCATGAAAAAATTACTTGAGAATTTGGAAACATGTCCATGACCTTCCCAAGTCCTTCTTTCATTGCAAATTGCAAAGAAATTCCAGACACATGTCCTAAACTGTTCCCTCCACAATGAATTACAATTATGTCTGGATGTTGCTCTGTCTCCAAAGTAGCACAGAGAGGTAGCAAGTCCAACCACTTCATGCCACATACTCCATGCCAGTGCATTTCCACATGTGGGAATCCAAGATCTACAGCTACTCCACAGCTATCTGCATGCACCTTCAAACAATGTATCCACGAGTCTCCCAAAATCCAAACAATCTGTTTTCTGAAACATACCGCCATAGCTATCTGTTCTTCTCTCAGCAAAAAGAGTATCTGAGAAACTCTCTCCTGGCAAAACACACCCACTAAACTTTACTGACCAATCCCTTGGTCTGCTCATTCTCATTTGCATGCCTCCCCACCCCAAAATCCCCGGATGTAACATGTCATGTCCGCAGACTACCGCCATGTCTGCGGACATATCGTAACATGGACAGTCCTTCTACCATTTTCATTTCACTTTCTGTGCTATTCCCTCATTGGATATAGCTAAGAAGTTACACGACCATCCACCAATCACATCCAAGACCTCAACATCTAACAGCATCATCATAGATCAGCACTTCAAATGTACTGTTAATCTCTCTGAGTACAAGTGTCATATCATTGGAAAGCACCTTCTACAAGAAATACTGTACAAGTCTCCAAGATTTCTACTTGCAGCTGCATGCATATCCATATGCATGAACACAAACTACAGGTATGCATATTTTCTGTATAGTACATGTACAATTCTTATAGATTCATATAAACAGATTAACTGACTTTTAGCTTGTATAATCTATAAAAATTAATTTACTGACATTTTTTCCATCTCCTATAATCAACTGTCACTTACAAACCTATCTGCTATTTAATTTCATTTTACACACACATTTGCAAAACATGTTGAACTAACATATTTAAGGTACAATATAAAGAGTTAACATACTCTACAAAATTGCATGCACACAGTATGTTCAAATATCAAACAACAATACTTGTACAAAAGCATGAAAATGTATTTATTTATTTATTTATTTATATTTATATAGCACGCAAGCAGCCCATGGGCATTGAGGCGCTGTTACTTGCAAGAGCTTAGTTACAGGAATAGTGGCATTCAGTGGTACATTATGAATTCCACAAGGCATAGAACTGATATTTTGGTTGGTACAGTTAGTCATTACAATACAGCTTATGCATTAAGAACATATGATATGTATTCAATGTCAATTAAAAAAAAATCAATGTCTAAATTAAAAACAGTGCTATATACAAACACAATTACTAATTTGTTTCCTTTACAATTGCAGTGAAGATCCAGAAAAGAAGTAGATGAATTTGAAGTACAAAGAACAACTAAGAAGAAACCTGCTCATTCCAGAAAAAAGAAGAATACCACCATAATATTTGTACTATTACTCAAACACACTGTAAGGTTAATTCCTGCTATTTCTGCCCCTAAAAATAGAGATTGTGCACCATTCTGCCCACAAATCCCCATTATTTAAACAGAGATTTACAAGCAGAATGGTGCATAAATTCCTATTTTTCGGCACACAAATGACCCAACTCAGCCCTAGAATTTTGATATTATAGAACAAACAACTGTTTTAATTGTATATCATTAGATTTACTATTTGTACTTCTCCACACCATTAGCTTACTTTCTACTGTCATCTGAACTCCAGTTTAGTAGCACATAAATTCAAGAATACACATCCCAATGAGTTGTAGTTGCCCAATGCATAATCACACACCATCACATACATCTTTATCATCTTACTCAGACACTTATGCACACAGCACACATACATTGCAGAACACCGCAACCCATGCCTTCTTTATTTTTTTCAACAGACCCTAAAGAATGCTTACCAAAAATCAAGTCTGTAGAAAGCAACGCAGAAGCAGAGCAAATGAAAATAGAAGTGTACAAAATAAGCATCCATCTCTAGCAGAAATTGTAAAAAACAGTTCAAACAAAACAGCTAATACAGTCATTTAGCGAAACAAAACAAGCTTCAAGTACAGAAACTTTGCCTCCTCTATCAAAATGTAAAACGAACCAGAAAACAATTTACAAAAATTCAGCTACCACTACAGATAAAACTGCTCCTATAAATCTTGATATAGTGCAAAGTAAGCATACCAAAAAAAGTATTTTAGCAAAAATGTTCCATCACAGAGTCCTTCAAAATCTTATGAAAACAGGAGAGAAATCAGGCACATCCCTTAAAACCTATCGTAGGAAATTAATCTTAGAAGCGTTGATAGACAGTGCAATCAATCTCAAAAGAAAATTATTTATTTTAATGTTAAACAAAATGAAACCACTAACACAACTAATGACTAAATTACAAAAAAGACTTCTCAATAAACAAAATGTCAACAGAAATAACTTCTTAAGTATCTGTGGAGGTGAGTGGAGTCACACTACAAGCACAGAACCATATTTTAATGAAGAAGCATACAAACAAAAGCAAACAAATACAATTGCCATGCATAGCAGTGGACAAGGTTATGAAAATGTTAATAATACCATAATGGAACAAGAAATACTGCTTACAAAAATAACCCCAGAAAACTTAGAATTACCTCTCCATTCAACTAAATCAGAACATCTAGTATACAAATGGCCATGCAGGTCAATCTGTAACATTCCCAAAAAATCTTTCAAGTCTTTACACCAATTCCTCAATCAATATGTGAAAGGCAAAGACAAAATCAAAATTAAACTACTGCAAAATATTGATACTTGTCCAGTGCGCAAGTACACATGACTACAAGGACATTCATTGGCCTGCATTTCAGGACCTACTTGCAAAACCACCTTCCATTATATCAAAATAATATCAGCACATCATTCAACTATGAGAAATCTAGTCTATAAACTGTATTATGCTAAAAGTCCTGCTTTAGAAATAGCCAATTTAAATAACATTCTTCTACATGGTACAGCAAAAGACCTACTTGAAGAAATCGACTATATCCAGAAAAAATATTTTGGCAAATTAGCAACAATTCTATGCATGGCAACCTTCTACTACACACATACAAAAAGAAATACTGAAATTTAAAAGTACATCTGCTGAAGTACCAAACCATATGTGTGTATGTTGCCGTATAACTTTTGATAAAAGTAACACAAAAACTGTAGACCTACCATACAAAATAGAAGACAATGAAGATTCTAATCCATTCAAAACATCCTCTGAGCTTAGTTGTGTTATAGGAGTGTAAATCAATAATACATTTAATAGGGCCTCAGGAAACACCAGCTCCCCTAATGTAACCCAAAGTTTGCTTCTGTTAACATGGTGAAACACAGCTGTCAATTCCATGAAGGCCACGTACAATACATAACCTACACCAAATATATATTTAGAGAAAATAATAAAAGGGTTAAAGTATGGTGTACTGTACCTGGCCTACTCCGAAGTCCAACTGCATATAATATAGGATACTATTATTGGTGATCCAATGAGTAAGTCTACTATGGATCCCTCTATCAGGAATCTTAGCCATGGTTAAACAAGTCTTAATAATAGGGTAAAACAGGGGACCCATAGAACGTTTTTCATTTTGAAAATATCTATTGGAACTCTGTCATACTCCACACCCTCTAACCATTGCTGGATTCAAAAAGCATGTTCAACCACCTTCCAGCTAAAAGCTATGAGGTTAAAGACGTTATAAGTTGTACCAAGCTTATCATGTTGAACATCAACTATATTAGTCAGGCCTCTTTTAGTTGCCAACTCATAAGGACAAAAGTGGAACTCCACCCACTGCTATCCTTGATTGTGCCCTTTTATAATATTGTCACTTTTTGAAACTATCATCACATGCAATAATTTTCCAAAATGATGAAGACTCTTTCGAACTTGTTGCATCCATAAACTAGTCCATCGTTCCTCCTTTAGAGAAAATGTCTTCTGCCTTGTAAACCAATCTTATAGGATGATCTGGTCAAGCAAACGTTATCCTGGTCCCTTTGTACCTAAGAAGATTTCTCCTCATTTGTTGACATTGTTGCTCCACCCAGGATTTGATCGATTTACACCTACGGCTTTTAAGTTTCAATAACCCCCAAAAGACTAATCTGGTTTTCAAAGGCATTATCACACCCCAACTTCCAAATGTTCTCCTGTAAGCATAATATAATTGGGTCACTCCACACCAAGCATTATAATGTTAACTTTGGCAACATTAATATGGCATTGTTGAAAGTGGCACAACACCGTCAATATGATAAATGTGGAGGTTTGACACTAAGGGCCTCATTCATAGAAGCGTTTCCTAATGGCAAACCCCAATTGAAAAACACTCTTTGAATCAGGCCCTTAGTAGCAATGTGGTTATTTCCAAAGCAATATTTAAATGTTGACATTGGTACATTGGTTTGAACTTTGTCAGATAGCAGAGTTTTGTGTTGTACATGAGCACTGCACTTGAACCTAAAGAGGGAAGCTCTAATTATCCTGTTGGCATTGACTAGGGCTCCATATAATTAATTTTAAAAAAACCCAGCCAAAACCAATTTAGGAAATTTAAGAACACTTGCAGAACCCTCTCAACTGGTATCTACAACAGGAATTTATAATACGTATATAAAAGAATTAATCAGATATGAGCCAACACAAAGTGATTCACACAATTAGACCATATAAAGTTAAATGTAAAAAAGGAGGACTTCAAATATTGATCTCCATCACAACATGCCATACTAGTAGGGTAGATATCCTACTTGATAAGATAGCATCACCTGACAAAGAACCAAAGTGAATGATTATACATAAATTGCTTAGTTCATTGAAAGCCTCACCATGCCCTTTCAGTAAAAAAAGTAACAATAACAAAGGAGACAACCATGCCCAGCATGTTAAAATCCCTTCAGAATGAATATGGGATCTTCCTCAAGGGTAAAAAAACAAATGTATGTGATGCAAAAAAAGAAAAGTGTTTGAAGAATGTATAGTGATGCAAGAAAAAAACATGGTTTTCAGAACAAACTTCTGTCCCCTAATTATCTCAAAAGTAGATAAGGACCTGAAGAAACAGATATATAATTATACATATGGCCATTTTATAGTTAATATACTGTTGTCTCAGTAACACTCGGACAGAAGAGTGGTAGGGTGGTACCTAAAATATCTTATTACCATCAACTGCTTCCATTAACTAGATTATGTTTAACCTGTCATCTGATGTCAGCTCGGTGGAAGCACTTTTAGAGCTAAACCTGGCATTATATTTTGCCAGTTCTGTTTATACCCAATTAACTTTCCTCAGACCAATTGCTGCAATTTCAACTGTTCTGTTGGTGGCACACAGTGTTAGATACTGTTCAGTGGCTCACAGAACACATGAATACGCTGTGCATCCATTGTTTCTCAGACACTAAGGGGCCGATTCATGGAACAAACGTGCGCCGAAAATCTTCGCGCAAGCAGGCGCAAGCGAAAAAAAACAGGCGATTCAATGAAGTCCCTGCGCGTGTTCACCTCGAGATGTGCGCCAAACCCGTGCATGGCGCACAAGTCACTGCAACATCCCGAAAGGCGTGCGCGACGCACACAGTGATAGCGCACAACCTCGGCGCATACACCAGAAAGTGGGCGGGACACGGGGCGTAACGTGCGGAATGGGGAACAACGCGCGAAAATAAGGGCGTAACTGGGGATGTACTGCAGGGAAGCAGACGGAACACCCACACGCACTCGAACCACACGTATTCATGGAATCGAATAGGGCAAAGCCACGCACAGCCAAAGACACGCACAAGCTGAAACACGTCCGCCACACGAAGGCAGGCGGTAGAGTCCCAGCGCATCACAAAAGTGGCAACATACAGCAATTGGGCCTGTGCGAGCGGGGCACGTGTATTGTGGGGGTGCGCGGGAAGCAACACACGCGATCGAGCAGGGTACGTGTATTTCGGGGGTGCGTGGGAAGTTACACACGCGATTGAGCGGGGTATGTGTATTTCGGGGGTGCGCGGGAAGTTACACACGCAATTGAGCGGGGTACGTGTATTTCGGGGGTGCGCGGGAAATTAAATACGCAATTGAACGGGGTACGTGTATTTCGGAGGTGCGCGGGAAGTTACACATGCGATTGAGCGAGGTACGTGTATTTCGGGGGTGCGCGGGAAGTTACACACGCGATTGAGCGGGGTACGTGTATTTCTGGGGTGCGCGGGAAGTTACACACGCGATTGAGCGGGGTACGTGTATTTCGGGGGTGCGCGGGAAGTATCCCACGTAACATCAGCAGGGTACGTGTATTCCAGGGGTGCGCGGGAAGTTCCACACGCAATTCCATCAGGGTACGTGTATTACAGGGGTGCGCGGGACGTTCCACACGCGATATCATCTGTGTATGTGTATTACAGGGGTGCGCGGGGAGCAGCACACGTGAATTGCACGTGTGGGTCCTCCCAAGTGTTCCCTCAAACCCTCCACGGCCCCTGCAGGTGGCTCACACCACAGGGGCCTACCCAGCACATGTCATGCAGGCACCCCATCCACCATGGCCATGCCCACCAGCCAACCCACATGTCAATTTGCACTACTGCCCACCAACGCATGTCCCCCTGCACCCCCAGCCACCAGGGGCACCCTCCACCAGGCCCCCACCCATGTCTCCCACCACCCCCACCCCCCAGCAGTGCAGGGGCAGCCTCCACCAGGCCCCCACCCATGTCTCCCACCACCCCCACCCCCCAGCCACCAGGGGCACCCACCACCAGGCCCCAACCCATGTCTCCCACCACCCCCACCCCCCAGCAGTGCAGGGGCAGCCTCCACCAGGCCCCCACCCATGTCTCCCAGCACCCCCACCCCCAGCCACCAGGGGCAGCCTCCACCAGGCCCCCACCCATGTCTCCCAGCACCCCCACCCCCCAGCAGTGCAGGGGCAGCCTCCACCAGGCCCCCACCCATGTCTCCCAGCACCCCCACCCCCAACCACCAGGGGCAGCCTCCACCAGGCCCCCACCCATGTCTCCCACCACCCCCACCCCCCAGCACTGTGGGGCACCTGCCAGTAGGCCCCCACCCATGTCCAACTCATGTTCCCCACCACACCCCCCCCAGCAGTGCAGGGGCACCCACCACCAGGCCCCCACCCATGTCTCCCACCACCCCCATCCCCCAGCACTGTGGGGCACCTGCCAGCAGGCCCCACCCATGTCCAACGCATGTTCCCCACCACCCCCACCCCCCAGCAGTGCAGGGGCAGCCTCCACCAGGCCCCCACCCATGTCTCACACCACCCCCACCCCCCAGCACTGTGGGGCACCTGCCAGCAGGCCCCCACCCATGTCCAACTCATGTTCCCCACCACCCCCACCCCCCAGCACTGTGGGGCACCTGCCAGCAGGCCCCCACCTATGTCCAACTCATGTTCCCCACCACCCCCACCCCCCAGCACTGTAGGGCACCTGCCAGCAGGCCCCACCATGTCCAATGCATGTTCCCCACCACCCCCACCCCCCAGCAGTGCAGGGGCAGCCACCACCAGGCCCCCACCCATGTCTCCCAGCACCCCCACCCCCCAGCCACCAGGGGCAGCCTCCACCAGGCCCCCACCCATGTCTCCCACCACCCCCATCCCTCCAGTCACCAGGGCAGCCTCCATCAGGCCCCCACCCATGTCTCCCACCACCCCCACCCCCCAGCAGTGCAGGGGCACCCAACACCAGGCCCCCACCCATGTCTCCCACCACCCCCACCCCCCAGCAGTGCAGGGGCAGCCTCCACCAGGCCCCCACCCATGTCTCCCAGCACCCCCACCCCCCAGCACTGTGGGGCACCTGCCAGCAGGCCCCCACCCATGTCCAACGCATGTTCCCCACCACCCCCAACCCCCAGCAGTGCAGGGGCAGCCTCCACCAGGCCCCCACCCATGTCTCACACCACCACCACCCCCCAGCACTGTGGGGCACCTGCCAGCAGGCCCCACCCATGTCCAACGCATGTTCCCCACCACCCCCACCCCCCAGCAGTGCAGGGGCAGCCACCACCAGGCCCCCACCCATGTCTCCCAGCACCCCCACCCCCCAGCCACCAGGGGCAGCCTCCACCAGGCCCCCACCCATGTCTACCACCACCCCACCCCCCAGTCACCAGGGGCAACCTCCACCAGGCCCCCACCCATGTCTCCCACCACCCCCACCCTCCAGCAGTGCAGGGGCAGTCTCCACCAGGCCCCCACCCATGTTTCACAACACCCCCACCCCCCAGCCACCAGGGGCAGCCTCCACCAGGCCCCCACCCATGTCTCCCACCACCCCCACCCCCCAGCAGTGCAGGGGCACCCACCACCAGGCCCCCACCCATGTCTCCCACCACCCCCACCCCCCAGCAGTGCAGGGGCAGCCTCCACCAGGCCCCCACCCATGTCTCCCAGCACCCCCACCCCCCAGCAGTGCAGGGGCAGCCTCCACCAGGCCCCCACCCATGTCTCCCAGCACCCCCACCCCCCAGCACTGTGGGGCACCTGCCAGCAGGCCCCCACCCATGTCCAACGCATGTTCCCCACCACCCCCACCCCCCAGCAGTGCAGGGGCAGCCTGCACCAGGCCCCCACCCATGTCTCACACCACCCTCACCCCCCAGCACTGTGGGGCACCTGCCAGCAGGCCCCACCCATGTACAACGAATGTTCCCCACCACCCCCACCCCCCAGCAGTGCAGGGGCAGCCACCACCAGGCCCCCACCCATGTCTCCCAGCACCCCCACCCTCCAGCCACCAGGGGCAGCCTCCACCAGGCCCCCACCCATGTGTCCCACCACCCCCACACCCCAGCAGTGCAGGGGCAGCCTCCACCAGGCCCCCACCCATGTTTCACACCACCCCCACCCCCCAGCCACCAGGGGCAGCCTCCACCAGGCCCCCACCAATGTCTCCCACCACCCCTACCCCCCAGGTCACCAGGGGCAGCCTCCACCTTGCCCCCACCCATGTCTCCCACCACCCCCACCCCCCAGCAGTGCAGGGGCACCCACCACCAGGCCCCCACCCATGTCTCCTACCACCCCCACCCCCAGCAGTACAGGGGCAGCCTCCACCAGGCCCCCACCCATGTCTCCCAGCACCCCCACCCCCCAGCACTGTGGGGCACCTACCAGCAGGCCCCCACCCATGTCCAACTCATGTTCCCCACCACCCCCACCCCCCTGCACTGTGGGGCACCTGTCAGCAGGCCCCCACCCATGTCCAACTCATGTTCCCCACCACCCCCACCCCCAGCACTGTGGGGCACCTGCCAGCAGGCCCCCACCCATGTCCAACTCATGTTCCCCACCACCCCCACCCCCCAGCAGTGCAGGGGCACCCACCACCAGGCCCCCACCCATGTCTCCCAGCACCCCCACCCCCCAGCCACCAGGAGCAGCCTCCACCAGGCCCCCACCCATGTCTCCCAGCACCCCCACCCCCCAGCACTATGGGGCACCTGCCAGCAGGCCCCCACCCATGTCCAACTCATGTTCCCCACCACCCCCACCCCCCAGCACCGTGGGGCACCTGCCAGCAGGCCCCCACCCATGTCCAACTCATGTTCCCCACCACCCCCACCCCCCAGCACTGTGGGGCACCTGCCAGCAGGCCCCACCATGTCCAACGCATGTTCCCCACCACCCCCACCACCCAGCAGTGCAGGGGCAGCCTCCACCAGGCCCCCACCCATGTCTCACACCACCCCCACCACCCAGCACTGTGGGGCACCTGCCAGCAGGCCCCCACCCATGTCCAACTCATGTTCCCCACCACCCCCACCCCCCAACACTGTGGGGCACCTGCCAGCAGGCCCCCACCCATGTCCATTGCATGTTCCCCACCACCCCCACCCCCCAGCAGTGCAGGGGCACCCACCACCAGGCCCCCACCCATGTCTCCCACCACCCCCACCCCCAGCACTGTGGGGCACCTGCCAGCAGGCCCCACCCATGTCCAACGCATGTTCCCCACCACCCCCACCCCCCAGCAGTGCAGGGGTAGCCACCACCAGGCCCCACCCATGTCTCCCAGCACCCCCACCACCCAGCCACCAGGGGCAGCCTCCACCAGGCCACCACCCATGTCCCCCACCACCCCCACCCCCCCAGTCACCAGGGGCAGCCTCCACCAGGGATCCACCCATGTCTCCCACCAACCCCACCCCCCAGCAGTGCAGGGGCAGCCTCCACCAGGCCCCCACCCATGTCTCCCACCACCCCCACCCCCCAGCACTGTGGGGCACCTGCCAGCAGGCCCCCACCCATATCCAACTCATGTTCCCCACCACCCCCACCCCCCAGCACTGTGGGGCACCTGCCAACAGGCCCCCACCCATGTGCAACTCATGTTCCCCAGCCAACATGTCATCACAATCTAGTTCCCTGGTCCCTATGGTCAGCCTCCAAATGCAAAACACCCACCCGAGTATTGCATCCACCCACTCATAATTTGCAATTACATCACAGAACACCAATTGCAAGTTCCGAAACAAACACATTTCCCTCACATACACCCAATGGGTGTCAGTGAATCTCAAAACACATATCATGAAATGCATGAAACCAATGAGATACCACACATTGAAGTTCACCAAAAAAAATATGTAATAAAGGAAACATAAATAGAATAAAAAATGAAGAAACAGAAACGTGAATGTACAAAAATGAAAAGAAGCATGTCCGTTAAAAAAAGCAAAACCAAAAATAAAATTCCAAAGTAATGTTGTCCAAAGTCAATGTCCACAAAACAAAATCCAATGGGAAGTAAAAAAGAAAGCCATTGCTCCATGGTCAAAAAGTGAAAAAAAAAATACAATCCAACTGTGAACTATGTACATGGGAACAAGCCAGGGTCCATTATCCCAACAAAATAAAGGAAACCTATCTAACTACACTAACTAATAAAATAATCTATATACAAAAATGTGGCCAATGTCCGAAAGGTCCAAATAAAATAAAAACAAAAATGAAACCTAACACTACCTACATAACTATGTTCAAGGGCAGCGGGCTAGTTTCACGGCTCATTTGTGGATGTCCCGGGCCAGGGCATCATCGAACTCCTCCTCAATGTCCCGGAGGCGGTCCCGGAGGCGGTCCTCCTCCATGGCCCCGAGGGTCCGCAGGGCCGTCGACGTCTCCACCTCCAAACCCCTGCGGATTGCCTCGAGGCACTCGGCCCGCCCTGACCATTGTGAGCCGTGCCTCTTCCGCCCGCTGCCGCTCCGCATCTATGGCGTGGCCCAACCGCTTCCACACGGAAGACACTCTCTGTCCTGGGTCCTCCTGCCCTCCGGCCGATGCCTGCCCCTCCGATGGTGAAGGCCCCAAGCCTTCATGGCTCCCACCACGTTGCTGCTGCTGCTGTGCCTCTGCCCGTGCACTGCCTCCTGCTGCCTGCACATCCTCCGCCGGCTGGGGTGCAGTCGTAGATGTGGCCACCCCTGCTGGACGTCCGACTCAAGACTGTGGCAGGGATGCCTCCTCCACCAGCCTGGCCGCACCGTCAGAGGAAGCTCCACAGGGCACCCAGGTGACTGATGGGTGGGAAGATGGCACAGAGGACGACTGGCACGTAGGGGGTCCAGTTGAAGAGGGGGTCAGAGCAAGCCCCATCAGGAATCCGGCCTTGGTGACCTGTCCCAGCAGGCTGACGTGGTCAACGAGCCATTCGAGATGACGTGCAGTCTCTTCATGAAAAGACTGCAGGTCACCTTGCATGGCCCGTTGACGCAACGCCACACCAGCCAGGACAGGCTCAACTCAGACCTGGATAGCCACGTCCGCAGGCAGAGGAAGACCAGTTGACGTGAGCTCATCCCCTGCCTGAAAACGGGTCTGGACGTAGGCATCCCTGCTGGTGCAAGATGATGCAGGGACAGGATCAGGGACAGGATTGCACACAGGCACCTCCACGGCGGCCTGTGCTGCCTCCTGTCTCTGGTCCTGCACTGCACCACTAGCACCAGTGGGATCCCCACCTCCAGACCCCGTCTCTGGTGCTTGCACGGCCTCCTCCTCCACCAAACCCCCCACCAACCTGGATGACTCCGTGCCATCTTCCCCTGTTGGGCCCTGTGGGGTCCCAGCTGCCCCTTCTGCTGCCGAGGAGTCCAACTCCAACCTCCGCCTCTTGGACCTCCCCCCCGCAGCTGCGGCCTGGGATGCGGCACCGGACTCCTCACTCCCCGACGAGATGACAACATGGGAGGGGAGCCGGGCCTTGCGTCTCCGGCTGGCGGTGGGATCCCCGCCGCTGTGCTCCACAGCACCTTCTCCGCCCTCTTCATCAGTTGACGCTGCAGACAGGGAGAAACAAAACACAGGCATCAGGGCACTGTACAATGGACACATACACACATGACAGTTGTACATGAGTGGCATTGGCAAACCTCAGACATGTCATCACAATCCCCAACACACATGTCATTACAACTCGCACACATGAGCCATACCACAGCCATATCGCAACTGCCACCACCATCCATACACATACAACAGCATGAGCAGCCAAAGGTGAGCCAGACATCACATGCAACACAGGAAGTGTACCACACATGTACACACACCACCACACTTGCATGCATGTGTACACCTCTGCCAAGTGTCGCACTGTTCAGACGGGCATCCATGTCACATCTGCCAATCAGGCTTCCACATACCGCTGTCACATGCATCCATGTTGCATCACTGTGGCACTCTTGTCAAATACACACACATGCACATGTACACAGTGCTGATACATGCAGCCAAACACAACATACATGCGTGACATCACGGACATGTCTACTTACATACACATTCATCCAAACATGTGTGCCCACACAACTGCATTTGGCATGCAAGCCTACACACACAAGCACCATCCATGTCTCACACATTACATCCCTCGCATGTGTCAGCCCCACAGCCCTGTACACCCCCACCCATACTCGACCCCATACAAACAGATGTGCAACCTGCACACTACTGAATAATCACCACACGCACTGCTCACAATCAGGATGCATGTACACTCACCGCTCGACTCCAGAAGGGTCTGCTTCTCAAGGACCTGGATGTGGAGCGCTGGGGATATGCGTTCCAGGACCCTCATCTGTTCTTCCGACAAGTGGCCCCGGCGCCCCTTGGCATCAGCTGCCTTCAAGAGGCGCCGGGCCTTGTTCAGGGTCCTGGACCTGAAGTCCTCCCAGCGCTTCTTGACATGTTGTAAGTCGCGGACTGCCACCCCCTCCGCGTTGATGGCAGTCACAATGTCAGTCCAGATCCGAGTCTGTCCTTCCTTGTCGGCGCGGGAACTTCCGAAGAGGGCATCATACTGCCCCAGGACTTGCTCCACCAGGACACCAACTTCGGTGGCACTGAAGCTGGTGCCCCTCTGCCTCTCTGGCCGGGGGTTGTCAGTGGTCCCAGATGGTGTTTGCCCCGACATGACAACCCCAGAGGCAGGAGTGGGTGGGCAACTGGGTCCTGGGGCTGGGCTGTGGAGCGATGGAATCCCAGTCGGGAGTCTTTGGTTCCAGCAGGGGTGGTCACAGCAACAGCACCCCTGGCTGATGTGCAGGCAGCACATGGCAGGGCACGTGGGCAGCAGGCAGTCAGGCAGCAGCAGATGGCAGGTGGGATCGTGCTCGGGGCTCTGGGGGGCAGTAGTTCGGCCTTCTGGGCAGGATCGTGGTCTTCCGTGTGCTTACGTGTGGCCAGCTTGATACGGAGTGATTTGGCACGTGAAAAATCTGCACGTCAGCGTGTAATTCGAGGTAAGGCCCTTAGCGCGTAAGCGCGTCTGCACGCATACACATTTTCATTGGACAGAAGGCCCCTCAAGCGCAAGCGCCCCTGTGACGTGACGCGTACAGACATGCATGGGCATTTCAGCGCGCGTGAAAAACTGCACGTCCGCGTGTAATACGAGGAAAGGGCCCATGCGCGTAAGCGCGTGTGGAAAACTGCACGTCCGCGTGTAATACGAGGAACGGGCCCATGCGCGTAAGCGCGCGTGGAAAACTGCACGTCCGCGTGTAATACGAGGAAAGGCCCTTAGCGCGTATGCACGGCAGCACGCATATGCGATTTCATTGGACCAAAGGCCCTTAGCGTGTGAGCACGTCTGTGACGTGACGCCCGCAGGTGTTTCCCTCATTGCACGTGATGACAGAACACACATGGATTTCCACCAATTGCGTGTGAAAGTTCCCGGCACCCCGGAACACACGTACCCAGGCGAAACGCGTGTGGAACTTCCCGCGCACCCCGAAACACACGTACCCAGGACAGTTGCGTGTACGCTCACTCCCCTCCGATCACACGCGATGACACTCGGGCCGTATCCGAATACGGGAAACCCGCGCACGGCAAAAGACGTGCACAGGCGTCAACGCGTCCACCCAGACGAAGGCAGGCGGAGCCGCCCCCGCGCACAGCATAAAAGTGCGCACAAACAACAAACGCGTATATACAGCTACGATGAATGCCCCATTTGTCGCTGCACTGATCGTGGGACACCGCAGGAGGAGGAGAATAGCCAGGTCACGCATTTTCGCACCACGGACAAGCCTTTTTGGGATGCCTGACGACCAGGTCTATGGCAGGTATAGGTTTCCACCCCATATCATCCTAGACCTGGTCAGGGAGTGGGAAGATGACCTCACATTCCCCACCCTTTGCTCCCAAGCATTGAGCCCCTTGGAGAAGCTGCTCAATGTCCTGCATTTTTTGGCCACTGGGTCATTTCAGCGGACCACTGCCATAGTGGGGGGGGGTCTCACAGGCCACGCAGTCACGCTGCCTACACCAGGTACTGGCAATCATGACAGCGCGCCCCTTAGTCCAGAACACCCGCAGAAAGGCAGGCCGTTGTCCTGGATTTTTTCAGGGTGGCACACTTCCCCAAAGTGCTCGGTGCCATAGATTGCACCCATGTGGCCCTACGTCCACCTAGGGCCATTGAGCACATCTACCGAAACCGCAAGCACTGGCATTCCATCAATGAACAGGTGGTATGTGATGCAAAGGGAATCATCACCTCTGTCTATGCAAACTACCCTGGCTCCACCCATGACAGTTTCATATACAGAATGTCCGCCCTGAGCCGGGCCCTGGAAGCTGGGCAGCATGACGACACATAGCTCCTAGGTCAGTACAAATGCCCTTGCACATGCATGCAAGTCACACACAGACAAATATCCAAACCCTAATAATCTCAACTATTATCACCTCCCCAGGGGACAGTGCCTACCCTCTGAGCAACCACATGATGATGCCAATCCGGAACCCCACCACACCACCCCAGGTAAGATACAACGCCGCCCATATTGCAACCAGGGGCATAGTGGAGCGCACATTCGGAGTGCTCAAGTCACGTTTCCGCTCCCTTGACCGCTCTGGTGGGCAACTACTCTATGCACCACCAGTAGTGTGCAGGATCATTGTGGCAGCATGTGTCCTGCACAATGTTGCAACACGGCAGGGCGTCCCGGTGGACATGGTGGTGCCCTCACATCCCCAACCACAGGCACAGGCGCTGCCCATGGGAGGGGACAGGGCACGTGGCGAGGAAGCCCGGACCCAGCTTGTGGTCACATTTTTCACCTAAACTACCACCCCTGCGGAGTGCACACAGGCCTGGCACATACCAGGTGACAATCGATGATGACAAAGAGACAGTTAACTGTCACAACCCTACCACCCTGAGATAGTTGCCATGGAAGTGCCACATTGTCTGCATCCCTAGCTACTTAAACACAAGCTATCCTGTGTGACCAAAAGGCACACACATGACATATGACATGATATGGGCCATACACAAGTATTCCAAGGCGCAATGAGGCAGGGAGGGGGGAACAAGGGAACACAGAGAACGGTACTACTAGGCCAGGTGTCATTGAGATCGTGCAAGTTCAGGGGTTGGGGGAATGGGAAAAGTGCAAGGGGAAGGGTGGGGGGGAGTCCAGTACAGGGGAAGTAGCCCAAAAAAATAATACATAGGTCGCCTGGTGGCAACTACAAAGGTAAGTGCAGACAAGTGCTGGGAAGGGAGGGCTGTAGTGATAGAGAGACAGTACTGCAGTGCAGGGGTTGCCAGGGAGGCAGTGCAAGTGGAGAGTGGCTGGGCCAGGGACCGAGGTCGGTGAGAGTGGCCCAGTTGCAGCTCCTGTGCAGTTCCAGTGGAGAATTCTGCAAGGGAGAGGCAGTCAGTAAGCAGAAGCAAAGAGGAAGGTCTTGAGGTGCTTCCAGAACTGGAGATGATTCCCCTCAAGTTCAAGTCAGGCCGGAAGTCTGTTCCAGGGGGAGGGCCCTGCTGCGGAGAGAAATCTACCCCCAGCTAGTTGCTCTGAGAAGCGGATGACCCGGATATGCAAGGTGTGCATCACACACACCTGCAAAACAGGCCATGGCCATCACTGTCATGTCACTCAAACCCTCCCAAACATCAACATGACATGGCACGCAATACCCATACACCAATGCAGTAACGATAAGGTACACATTGCCATGTCCTGAATGTACAGTGGCATCGGACACTGCTGCCTGACCCGGAATCAGATGAATTGACAGACCAACAAAATCTCCCACCCAAAATAAGTAATTTCCAAATGCATTACAACAGTCGTAGACGTAACATCACAATGAATGCCTGTCTACATGCACATTATGCATTGCAAAATCAACACTGCAGCTCATGTGTGCAGTGTCCTACTCCTGCATCACACTGCTCAGCACACAGCACAGTGAACAGCCATTGTGTGTGATGCACACCCTGAGCATCACGTCTAAGTGACAGACCACGTCAAACATCAAATTAGGCATGTACTGGATCCATGATCGGTCACAGAACATGTGCTGCCGGGACACAGTGGGCACCAGAAGGCAAACAGTGTACACGTGGATATGCAAGGGTGGGAGTACATGTAGTGCATCAGAGTGCAAGTGTGTGGTTCTGCAAGGACATGCACTCCACATATGCATGTGCACTCAAGTGACCATCAGTGTTCCCTACACATTACATGTGAACATCCACCATGTGTACACCCCAGCATGTCAAACCACAACTATCCCCTCGCACCTGAAAGGAAAACACAACACATGAACAGGCATTGATCAGCAGAACACAACATGTACATAGGATACCACCATTACTATGTCAGAGTTCCCATCACACTGCAGGGCAGGGCAACTATCAACAACACCCCCCCCCCTCCCTCACAAATGACCATGACCCACTGAACAACTGCACCTGGGTCATGGAGCCTCCAAACCTCAATTCCACCTGGCCACAGGATCACCTTTACCCTTCGTCACCATCTCCCACCTTGTGTGTAAAAAGATGCCTGAACCCTCAGAATCCACACTCATTTCCAAAATCACAAAATCCAAGGCATAAAAACGAACCCGAACACCCTCCAGTAGATGACTTGACGTAGCAGTACCTCACAAAGGCCAAGTACTACCACAATGATGCAACAACCAAGGTAGCACAGCAAAACAATGTCACGACAGGATGTGAGACATGTGTGGTACATGACATAGGATGATGCACCATGAATGGATGTGTACTGTCACAGGTCCCCTGTACAGGCGCGGGAGTGTCACGAAACAACCACCCCCACCATGTCCCGGGTGCCTGCAAGGTCAAACTCACACAGGCCCCTGAGACCCTGGTGGGGAATGAGGTTCAGGGATATGCAGTCGGGACAGGTGTTGACACACTGGATGACTGGAATGAGTGGCAGGAGAGGGGAGGAGGAATGACACATGAAACTAGGGAATGCACGAAAATGTACAACCTGCATGAACACATACACAATCCAAACAAACTTGGACATCATTGTCATGGCCTTCTGTAGTCCAGGCTCAGGAGTGGTACGAACCAACCACCCCCTGTAGGGTTTTGGTGCCTGCAAGTTCAGGGCTTACACAGGCATCCGCAACCCCAGTGGGGAAAGAGGGTCAGGGAACGTTGCTTGGATAGGCACGGGAAGCAGGAACACCGGGTAGAGGGTACAGGTTTCAAAATTGCATAGGATCACGGGTGATTAGAGAGAAATAAACATACCAAATTGAACCACACATACATCCATGCATCAGTACACTCCCCAGCAAGCCTATGCAGAGCAGTTCGTAAGAAAAACAACAAGACACTTAGCTCTGGTTTTGAGTGCTGGCCTCCTGCCTGCGCACTCTCAGGTCCGGTTACAGGAGCACTGCAATGCTGCAAAGAGAGCCACAGTCAACAACCTGTACGTGCCAATTACAAAAAAACACAACACCAAACATGCCCCATAGCAACAAACTACTCTACAAACAGACAATCTGTGGTTGATGCTTTGTACCCATATATAACATCACCCCTGTGACGGGTCATACACAGTCAATGCAGTAAGGCGGCCGCTGGTGGGTGCGTGGCAAATGGAACACCAATGTGTCACAATTCACACAACATGCAATGTTCCCTGGGAAGCAGACAGACCCATATAGCAAGCCATGACTACAGAGCAAGTTGCGTACCACCATGACCGAAACAAAGTTTGCAGTGCATTTATCATGAAGTACGTGGAAAAGACATGCACTGCACCTGAGTATGTCCCTTGCTGTATGTCCCTGTGAGCTGCCCCTTTCCATGTCTCGGAAGGCTACATGGTTGATACAAGTGCCTCAATGGACCTTGGTGTACCGGAGGGTATGTGCCACTGCCTCTGCATGTGTCCCAGACAACCCTACTATCAACAGCCATCAGTCCACAAACACATCTGAGCTGCATTGTGTGCTTCAACACCAATATTCGTCTAAGCTCACCCTCAGTGCTGTGACTAAGCCTGCATGTGCAACTCGCCTGGTGCAAGCTTTGCTGTGTTGTGGCCCCCCTGTGATGCTCACCTTGCCTGGAGTTCCTTGGAACATGTCAGCAGTTCTAGGATGTGGGTCTGCAATCACTGTGCATCTGCTTCTGCACACATGTGCATGTGGGCACCAACAAACGGGTCCAGAATTCCGTCATCCAATGGGCCATGTCTGCTGGCAAAGGTGCTCTGGAGGCTCATCCCCCTGCAGAAAGGGCATGAAACACATGATTAATGCTTCAAAGTCATCTGTGTGTGTCTCATCAGGCATCTCATTACTTGACCATGTCAGAGAGTCACATCACAAATCACACCATCAGTCCGTCTTTCACCTCCAAAGTGTGGAACACTATCTACAGCATGATTTGCAACAAGCACATGTACAGGAAAGATATGAAACATACTACACAATGCATAGCAATCAATGTCCACATTAATCATGACACACCCCATCTAGCAAAAGCTGAACAGTGGACAATGACACCTAAATCATCCCCACTAGGGGTGTCAACACAAGTCACACAGCACCAGACATGCCACAGATATGACAGTCCAAAGCCCTTGTGTAAAATGCTGTAACACCGAACCATCCTTGCGAGCCCATGGATAAGGGAGGCAGGATTGGCATATGTGAGTCAAGGACCCCAAGCAGCAAACACATACACAAGACAACCATGAAGGGCCCAGCTGGAACAGACAGTGGATGCCTTCAAACGCCACAAAGCACCGCACCGTCACATGAAAGCACAATAGACTAGCAATTTTAAACTAAATCAACTATTAACTAATTACACTAACTATGGAAAACCTACATTACCTATTTAAACTAACTATCAAACAGAAACTTAACTAACTAAACTAAAAGAAAAATCAAAAATGGCCACATACGACCCAGGGGGGAGGGGAGGCACCCAGGAGGGGGGAGGTACAGGGTGCTGCTCAACATCCACATGCGATGATGCTGAGCCAAAAAAAATCCTCCATGGGCTCAACGCCTGCACAGCACGACCTATGTGGGAGATAGATGGTCGTCCGAGTCTGGCTCATCCTGGAAAGGAGGACGTGGCACAGTAGCCTGGCCACGCCTAGCCGCAGCTTGCCCCTCGTCGGCAGCAAGTCTGCCGGATGGGTGAGCCTGGTTCTGTGTGGCGATGTGACGTAGGTCTGCATGCAGAACCTCCCGTGATACACGTGCTTCCTCTTGCAAGGTAGCACGTGTAACACGGAGTTCCTCCTGCAAGGCCTGGCTGGACAACCGCTGCACCTCCCGGCAAGCCTGTAGCTCAGCCGAGATGGTACGCTCAAGCTGTGCAAACCTCTCCTCTGCCTGCTGCCTCTGGGACATCATAAGGACACCCAGAGTGGATCTGAGGGAAGCATACTCCTCCCTCAGGGCATCCATGTGCGCCTCTGCGTGAGCAGCAATTGCTTGACGCAGAGACGACATTTCAGCCTGGCGTGCCCTGTCTGAGGCCGCCATGCCCAGCCTGAGCGAGCGGGCCGTGGACCGTGCCGCCTGCTGCTGGAGAAGCACCTGCCTAGCAGTGGGGAGCACAGATCGGGCCACATGCTCCATGCTCTCAGCGATGTTCTCCATTGCTGCCCCCTGCCGTTCGGAATTGGCAATCATGTCTTGCTCCCACTCAGTATACAGCGGTTGCGCGCGCCGACCGCGTTGCCGGGCTTGACCCCTGCGGGACCCAAGGACCGGGGGTCCTCGCTGTGTTGGCACCGCCTGCGGCTGCACGACTACATGCCCCCGTCGACGTGATGTCCCAGGCACATCAGTGACTGGTGTGGAGGGTGACCCTGCGTCCCGATCCACCACGGGCGGAGGAACCAAGACTGTCTGATCCCTCAGTGCAGGTGTCGCAGACAGAGGAGTGTCCACATCAGAATCACTCACCCCTGACACATGGACTTGATGCTCATCCAACTCAACATGGACGTCAGAGTCGTCATCAAGGCTGGACTCATAGGCAGCCAGAGACAAGATGGACTGCAGCACTTGGGGGTTTTCGTGGCCTACCACCCCACGACCCCCACTAGTGCTGGGTTGATGTGGTGTTACCAACCCTGTGTCTGGCATGACAACACCATCCTCCGCCTCCATTGCGTCATCACCTGAAAAATAGAGAGAAAAAGGTCAATACACATGTCAGAAGCACACGACACACACACACAAACCGACAGCAAAGGCATCCGGCAGACATGTGACACACAACATATGACCTAGCATGCATGCTGGGTATACTTTGAATAGCTTCTGTGATCAGACCTGTTGAAAGGTGGCAGTTTCCATGGAAATGGGTCTATGCACTGCAGAAAATGTGTACGCCACTCACTACCTACATGTACAAGCACTACATGGTGTGTGCCAGGAAATGTGAAGGCAGTGCAATGTCAAATTCAGACATCACGTGCATTGTGCATTCAATGTGTACCATGTCTAGAAGCCAAGCACCCCTCCACCCCAGTACCAAAGCAGGGATGCCTAGCATGGTATCAAAAGGCTGACCATACACCTGTGTATTGACAGGCAGTGTTGACTGGCATCAACAGCTTAATGTGATTGAAATCACAACACTGCAAATGATGCTGGGACAGTGGGCAGGACACATGATGGAAACTCCGGAGGCCACCCACGTGTGAAGAAGACACAACAAGAGTTGGACAGAGTCATTGGCCATTGAACAGGCTGAGGCCTGTGAGCCACACAGATTGTCAGAGCCTAAACATGTGTGCAACGCAGGATTAAGCCACAGTTGACATGGGAAGGCTGATGAGATGGCAGGCAATGTATGTAACCAAGGACTTATATTACAGTGATCATCCAGTCAAGGACACATAGGGGCATGCGTGCAATGCACATGGAGCATGAATGGGCACTCATGTTCCTGCGGGACATCTGACCCATGCACAGTACAAGTGAGATACCCTGCATCGAGTACTAAGGCTGTACCACACGGCATATGTCTGGCAGATTCTACGCTGGAAGTTAGCATCTACACAGGACACATGAACAAGAAAGTAAACATTGGCAAGATTGAGGCAGACCAGTGCAAAGGTGGAACTGGGGTGCAGAGTGGCGGAGGAGGGGCAAGGGAGCATGCCTACATGGAGTCCCGCATGCAGGCAGAGGAGACATGCATGACGGTAGCATTGCATTTCTTACACATCAGAACCATGTACACGTCACATGTAGCAGCAATCATGCACAACACATTCCACAAGTGAAACACACACGTCCTCAACAAACACGCATCAACACTCACTGGACTGGGCATCAAAGTCCAGCTTCTCTCCCACTCCTTCGACCAATTCAGGTGGTATGAACTCCGCAACGAGAGCCTCATGCGGAGTGAGTTCTTCCTCCTCTGGTGCAGGCCCACCGCCAGTCACCAGAGTCAAGTTGTAATTTGAGGCACGCTTGGCCTTAGTGCTGCGCTTGATGTCATTCCAACGCTTTTTGCACTCCTGCGCCTTGCGCACCTCATGGCCGAATGAACTGACATGTTCCGCAACATGCTTCCAGTGGGTGTCACGTTGGGCAGCCGTAGTCTGACTATTGGCACCCACTAGCATGTCACGACTGTGGCCCCGCACGTAGTCCATGAGGAAGTCCAGTTCCTGCTTACAGAAAGGCTTCTTCCTCGACGTGCAGGAGGTCGTGGCTGTGTGTGGGGTCCCAGCCTGTGCTGGAGGTGCAACCTTCCTCCTCTTGGACTGTGGCGCAGACCCTGGCTGGCTAATGCCGCCCTGACCAGTATGGCCAGTGGGTTCGGTGGATTGAGCCAAGGGAGTGGCAGGTGGAGGGATGACCAAAGGCCTGACTTGTGTCAGTGGCAGCTGGGTGCCCACTAATGGAACCTGTGCAGCAACATCAGCTGTGGCAGGGTCATTGACCGCAACGGTCCTGGTTGGCAGACTCACAACCGGGGTGCTGTTGGGTGCATCTGCCCCTGCACTTGCCAACACCCGGCTGTTCGGGGCAGCAGATGACATGACTGCCCCAGGGACACGTGTCTTGGTCTGAGCAGCCCGGCCTGCCCCTATGGTTTCCCCCCTGGCCAGTTGGAGATCTACCAAGGGCTCTTCAAGTGCCAACGCAGCCTGTGCTGGCAGACCCTGAGCCTGGGTGGCGGTGTCCACAGCTGCACCTGCAGCTACCACTACCCTTGGGCCCGTGGCAGTCGATGGAACGGATTGCCGGGTCATATGGGTGCAAGTGCCAGATGCAGGAGCTGCATCCCCCGGAGCCACAGGGGGTGGTGGCATGGCTGCACCGACACATGGTACAACATTGTGCTCACTTGGCGCACCCCTGCCTCTTCCCCCGCTGTGTGGCTGCCCTGGACACCCTGGAGTCCCCCTACTCCCTGGTCACCACGGCCACGTCCCCGACCACGCCCGCCACGAGGAGTACGCCCAGCTGAGGCGCCCCTCACCTTTGGTGGCCTCCCAACCATGGCACAGATGTAGTAGTGCTGGCACAGATGGAGTGGTGCCAATGGGAGGTGTACACCACAATTGACCTGGGCAATTGGGGTGAAGGGGGTGGGAAGCAAGATGTTAAAAGCCACCCTGCACCTGCAAGGCTGTATGTGACCCCGGTGATGTGGTGACGGGTCACGCAACGCTCAGGCACCCCAAAACTGCAGTAAAACCGTGCACGCAACCCTGCAGCCTACGTGCATGGATTCAACCTCCCGCAGTACGCGGTGGCACCCAGTAACACGAATAACGCGTACGCGTGGGACACACAGGCTACTATGACATCAAAAATGGGTGCGATACACAGGGGCACCCGCAGTGGGAAAAAGAGCGTGTGCGACTCACCGTCTGACTAGCGATACAGAAAAACACGCGTAGCCAATACCCCGCCAAAAGAAGAGATACATCCTTGATAGCTGTGAAACAACAGGAAGCAGCAACACACGTCGGTCTCCACGAAAGGCACGTACAGTGAACTGCTGGGCCCGCTCACCTTTAACCCGTGCTGAGGGAAACGCACGCGCGCGTCATGTCACTTACGCGCATTGGCCCTTTCCTCGTATTACATGCGGACGTGCAGTTTTTCACGCGCGCTTACGTGCATGGGCCCTTTCCTCGTATTACACGCGGACGTGCAGTTTCCACGCACACTTAGGCGCATGGGCCCTTTCCTCGTATTACACACAGATATGCAGTTTTTCACGTGCGCTGAAATGCCGTTGCACGTACGCGTCACGTCACGGGGCGCTTGCGCTTGAGGGGCCTTCTGTCCAATGAAAATGCGTATGCGTGCAGACACGCTTACGCGCTAAGGGCCTTTCCTCAAATTACACACTGACGTGCAGATTTTTCACGTGCCAAATCACTCCGTATCAAGCTGGCCACCCGTAAGCACACGGAAGACCACGCTCCTGCCCAGAAGGCTGAACTACTGGCCCCAAGAGCCCCGAGCACGCTCCCACCTGCCATCTGCTGCTGCCTGACTGCCTGCTGCCCACGTGCCCTGCCATTTGCTGCCTGCACATCTGCCAGGGGTGCTGTTGCTGTGACCACCCCTGCTGGAACCAAAGACTCCCGACTGGGATTCCATCGCTCCACAGCCCAGCCCCAGGACCCAGTTGCCCACCCACTCCTGCCTCTGGGGTTGTCATGTCGGGGCAAACACCACCTGGGACCACTGACAACCCCCGGCCAGAGAGGCAGAGGGGCACCAGCTTCAGTGCCACCGAAGTTGGTGTCCTGGTGGAGCAAGTCCTGGGGCAGTATGATGCCCTCTTCGGAGGTTCCCGCGCCGACAAGGAAGGACGGACTCGTATCTGGACTGACATCATGACTGCCATCAACGCGGAGACGGTGGCAGTCCGCGACTTACAACATGTCAAGAAGCGCTGGGAGGACTTCAGGTCCAGGACCCTGAACAAGGCCCGGCGCCTCTTGAAGGCAGCGGATGCCAAGGGGCGCCGGGGCCACTTGTCGGAAGAACAGATGAGGGTCCTGGAATGCATATCCCCAGCGCTCCACGTCCAGGTCCTTGAGAAGCAGACCCGTCTGGAGTCGAGCGGTGAGTGTACATGCATCCTGATTGTGAGCAGTGCGTGTGGTGATTATTCAATAGTGTGCAGGTTGCACATCTGTTTGTATGGGCTCGAGTATGGGTGGGGGTGTACAGGGCCGTGGGGCTGACACAAGCGAGGGCTGTAATGTGTGAGACATGGATGGTGCTTGTGTGTGTAGGCTTGCATGCCAAATGCAGTTGTGTGGGCACACATGTTTGGATGAATGTGTACGTAAGTAGACATGTCCGTGATGTCACGCATGTATGTTGTTTTCGTCTGCATGTATCAGCACTGTGTACATGTGCATGTGTGTGTATTTGACAAGGGTGCAACAGTGATGCAACATGGATGCATGTGACAGCGGTATGTGGAAGCCTGATTGGCAGATGTGACATGGATGCCCGTCTGAACAGTGCGACACTTGGCAGAGGTGTACACATGCATGCAAGTGTGGTGGTGTGTGTACATGTGTGGTGCACTTCCTGTGTTGCATGTGATGTCTGGCTCACCTTTGGCTGCTCATGCTGTTGTATGTGTATGGATGGTGGTGGCAGTTGCGATATGGCTGTGGTATGGCTCATGTGTGCGAGTTGTAATGACATGTCTGTTGGGGATTGTGATGACATGTCTGAGGTTAGCCAATGCCACTCATGTACAACTGTCATGTGTGTATGTGTCCATTGTACAGTGCCCTGATGCCTGTGTTTTGTTTCTCCTTGTCTGCAGCGTCAACTGATGAAGAGGGCGGAGAAGGTGCTGTGGAGCACAGCGGCGGGGATCCCACCGCCAGCCGGAGACACAAGGCCCGGCTCCCCTCCCATCTTGTCATCTCGTCGGGGAGTGAGGAGTCCGGTGCCGCGTCCCAGGCCGCAGCTGCCGGGGGGAGGTCCAAGAGGCAGAGGTTGGAGTTGGACTCCTCGGCAGCAGAAGGGGCAGCTGGGATCCCACAGGGCCCAACAGGGGAAGATGGCACGGAGTCATCCAGGTTGGTGGGGGGTTTGGTGGAGGAGGAGGCCGTGCAAGCACCAGAGACGGGGTCTGGAGGTGGGGATCCCACTGGTGCTAGTGGTGCAGTGCAGGACCAGGGACAGGATGCAGCACAGGCCGCGGCGGAGGTTCCTGGGTGCAATCCTGTCCCTGATCCTGTCCCTGCATCATCTTGCACCAGCAGGGATGCCTACGTCCAGACCCGTTTTCAGGCAGGGGATGAGCTCATGTCAACTGGCCTTCCTCTGCCTGCGGACGTGGCTATCCAGGTCCGGGTTGAGCCTGTCCTGGCTGGTGTGGCGTTGCGTCAACGGGCCATGCGAGGTGACCTGCAGTCTTTTCATGAAGAGACTGCAAGTCATCTCGAAAGGCTCGTTGACCACGTCAGCCTGCTGGGACAGGTCACCCAGGCCGGATTCCTCCATCTGATGGGGCTTGCTCCGACCCCCTCCTCAACTGGACCCCCTACGCGCCAGTCGTCCTCTGTGCCATCTTCCCACCCATCAGTCACCTGGGTGCCCTGTGGATCTGCCTCTGACGGTGCGGCCAGGCTGGTGGAGGAGGCATCCCTGCCACAGTCGGGAGTCGGACGTCCAGCAGGGGTGGCCACATCAACGACTGCACCCCAGCCGGCGGAGGATGTGCAGGCAGCAGGAGGCAGTGCACGGGCAGAGGCACAGCAGCAGCAGCAACGTGGTGGGAGCCATGAAGGCTCGGGGCCTTCAACATCGGAGGGGCAGGCATCGGCCGGAGGGCAGGAGGACCCAGGACAGAGAGTGTCTTCCGTGTGGCAGCGGTTGGGCCACGCCATAGATGCGGAGCGGCAGCGGGCGGAAGAGGCACGGCTCACAATGGTCAGGGCGGAGAACTCCATGCGGAGGGCCCTGAGGCGGGCCGAGTGCCTCGAGGCAATCCGCAGGGGTTTGGAGGTGGAGACGTCGACGGCCCTGCGGACCCTCGGGGTCATGGAGAAAGGTCCGCGTCCGGGACATTGAGGAGGAGTTCGATGATGCCCTGGCCCGGGACATCCACAAGTGAGCCGTGAAACTAGCCCGCTGCCCTTGTACATAGTTATGTAGGTAGTGTTAGGTTTCATTTTTGTTTTTATTTTATTTGGACCTTTCGGACATTGGCCACATTTTTGTATATAGTTTATTTTATTAGTTAGTGTAGTTAGATAGGTTTCCTTTATTTTGTTGGGATAATGGACCCTGGCTTGTTCCCATGTACATAGTTCACAATTGGATTGTATTTTTTTTTCACTTTTTAACCATGGAGCAATGGCTTTCTTTTTTATTTCCCATTGGATTTTGTTTTGTGGACATTGACTTTGGACAACATTACTTTGGAATTTTATTTTTGGTTTTGCTTTTTTAACGGACATGCTTCTTTTCATTTTTGTACATTCACGTTTCTGTTTCTTCATTTTTTATTCTATTTATGTTTCCTTTAATACATATTTTTTTTGGTGAACTTCAATGTGTGGTATCTCATTGGTTTCATGCATTTCATGATATGTGTTTTGAGATTCACTGACACCCATTGGGTGTATGTGAAGGAAATGTGTTTGTTTCGGAACTTGCAATTGGTGTTCTGTGATGTAATTGCAAATTATGAGTGGGTGGATGCAATACTCGGGTGGGTGTTTTGCATTTGGAGGCTGACCATAGGGACCAGGGATCTAGATTGTGATGACATGTTGGCTGGGGAACATGAGTTGCACATGGGTGGGGGCCTGCTGGCAGGTGCCCCACAGTGCTGGGGGGTGGGGGTGGTGGGGAACATGAGTTGGACATGGGTGGGTGCTCTGGCAGGTGCCCCACAGTGCTGGGGGGTGGCGGTGGTGGGAGACATGGGTGGGGGCCTGGTGGAGGCTGCCCCTGCACTGCTGGGGGGTGGGGGTGGTGGGAGACATGGGTGGGGGCCTGGTGGTGGGTGCCCCTGCACTGCTGGGGGGTGGGGGTGGTGGGAGACATCGGTGGGGGCCTGGTGGAGGCTGCCCCTGGTGACTGGGGGGGGGGGTGGGGGTGGTTGGAGACATGGGTGGGGGCCTGGTGGAGGCTGCCCGTGGTGGCTGGGGGGTGGGGGTGCTGGGAGACATGGGTGGGGGCCTGGTGGTGGGTGCCCCACAGTGCTGGGGGTGGCGGTGGTGGGAGACATGCGTGGGGGCCTGGTGGAGGCTGCCCCTGGTGGCTGCTGGGTGGGGGTGGTGTGAGACATGGGTGGGGGCCTGGTGGAGGCTGCCCCTGCACTGCTGGGGGGTGGGGGTGGTGGGAGACATGGGTGGGGGCCTGGTGGAGGCTGCCCCTGCACTGCTGGGGGTTAGGGGTGGTGGGGAACATGCGTTGGACATGGGTGGGGCCTGCTGGCAGGTGCCCCACAGTGCTGGGGGTGGCGGTGGTGGGAGACATGCGTGGGGGCCTGGTGGAGGCTGCCCCTGGTGGCTGCTGGGTGGGGGTGGTGTGAGACATGGGTGGGGGCCTGGTGGAGGCTGCCCCTGCACTGCTGGGGGGTGGGGGTGGTGGGAGACATGGGTGGGGGCCTGGTGGAGGCTGCCCCTGCACTGCTGGGGGTTAGGGGTGGTGGGGAACATGCGTTGGACATGGCTGGGGCCTGCTGGCAGGTGCCCCACAGTGCTGGGGGATGGGGGTGGTGGGAGACATGGGTGGGGGCCTGGTGGAGGCTGCCCCTGGTGACTGGGGGGGTGGGGGCGGTGGGAGACATGGGTGGGGGCCTGGTGGAGGCTGACCCTGGTGGCTGAGGGGTGGGGGTGGTGTGAGACATGGGTGGGGGCCTGGTGGAGGCTGCCCATGCACTGCTGGGGGGTGGGGGTGGTGGGGAACATGGGTTGGACATGGGTGGGGGCCTGCTGGCAGGTGCCCCACAGTGCTGTGGGGTAGAGGTGGTGGGGAACATGAGTTGGACATGGGTGGGGGCCTGCTGGCAGGTGCCCCACAGTGCTGGGGGGTGGGGGTGGTGGGAGACATGAGTTGGACATGGGTGGGGGCCTGGTGGAGGCTTCCCCTGCACTGCTGGGGGGTGGGGTTGGTGGGAGACATGGGTGGGGGCCTGGTGGTGGGTGCCCCTGGTGGCTGGGGGGTGGGGGTGGTGGGAGACATGGGTGGGGCCTGGTGGTGGGTGCCCCTGCACTGCTGGGGGGTGGGGGTGCTGGGAGACATGGGTGGGGCCTGGTGGAGGGTACCCCTGGTTACTGGGGGTGCAGGGGGACATGTGTTGGTGGGCAGTAGTGCAAGTTGACATGTGGGTTGGCTGGGGGTCATGGCCATGGTGGATGGTGTGCCTGCAGGACATGTGCAGGGTAGGCCCCTGTGGTGTGAGCCACCTGCAGGGGCTGTGGAGGGTGTACAGGGAACACCTGGGAGGACCCACACGTGCAATTCACGTGTGGTGCTCCCCGCGCACCCCTGTAATACAAGTACCCTGATGGAATCGCGTGTGGAACTTCCTGCGCACCCCTGGAATACACGTACCCTGCTGAAATTGCGTGTGGCACTTCCTGCACACCCCTGAGATACGCGTACCCTGCTCGCACGGGCCTAACCGCATGTGGAAATTCCTGCGCACCCCTGAGATACGCGTACCCTGCGGAAATCGCGTGTGGCACTTCCCGCGCACCCCTGAGATACACGTACCCCCAATCGCGTGTGGAAATTCCCACGCACCCCTGAAATACACGTACCCTGCTGAAATCGCGTGTGGCACTTCCTGCGCACCCCTGAGATACGCGTACCCTGCTCGCACGTGCCCAATCGTGTGTGGAAATTCCCACGCACCCCTGAGATACGCGTACCTTACGGAAATCGCGTGTGGTACTTCCCGCGCACCCCTGAAATACGCGTACCCTGCTCGCACGGGGCCAATCGCATGAGGTACTTCCCGCGCACCCCAGTGATACACGTAGCCCGCTTGCCGTGCTGGTACAGGGTTAGCGCAGCCCTTTGCACTGGATTGGGTATATTGATGGCTTTTCCCTGCGCGAGAGGCGTTCTTGGGGGCGTAACTGGCGCTGCTGCAGGGTCGCTGCACCACTGTGCGCCACGGCTTGTTTTGGTGGCTGGAATCCATGAATACACTGTGTCCGCGGAAATGGATTTTAGCGCATGCGGCTGGCGCAGGGATTCGCACGCGCACACTGTGCGCCAGCCGCGTGCGCCACTTGTGCGCTGAATTCTATGAATTACCCCCTAAGGGCGTGATTTACAAACATGTTTTCATAGGCACTTTCTGTTAAATCAGGCCCTAAGTACATATGTCTTGAAACATGATTACATTTCCAAAAATCTCCTGTGCACTATTGGTGACTTTGCATTTGATCTATTGGAATGTTTAATTTGTTCACGCACACAACTGACTGTAGGTCAAATGGATTTCAAAACACGTTCTATAAAAATGGGTCTGTAAAATGCTCAAATTTGGTTTCTTATTGTATTAATGTTCATGGCAGCAAACCACTGCAAATGTTGCTTCTGCAGGAGGTGGATTGGGCTTACTGGCACACAAATCTGAGGCATGTTCATGCGGATGCATAAAGATTTCAAAATTGACTAGACAACACTACTTGATCTTTGCACAACTGGCATTTGGTAAGCAATGTATGGCTAACCTGCAGGTTGTCTGGTGCCACAGGATGAAATCCAGGCCTCACAGGAAAGGAACATACTTTTGAATCACTTTAAAAAAGACATTAGATAAAAAATGAAAAGCATTTGCAAATTTAGAGGGTAAGCCTTTTTCTCTTGTGTGGGCTTTGCAAAAATGTCTTACCATCTAAATTTACAAAGCCAAACCTATTGGCTTTGCCAATGCATGATTTTCATAGTCACACGCCCATAGTATTGCCCTTGGTACACACACATAGAACAAAGGTGAAACGTGTCTCCCTGCTATGTGGACGGGTGTTAGCAGCAGCTTCTGGCAGGCCCGTGTTCCACAACTCGGATATGATTGTGTTTTCTTCCTAATGAATGCATCTCAATGCACAGTTACAGAAAAACCTTTTTTTTATTTGATATTTTTTATTTGATTTAGCTGATGAATCAACTTTTCAAATATACTTATTAAATTTCCATATAATCACAAAACAAATATAATTATAGAACATAAAATAACATGATTATTTCATTCACAATAGCTTATCAAAACATTATATACAGACTAAGATACAGATTATAAAACACATATTTCAGTTTAAGAAATTTCATCATTTTCTTCAGGAAATACTTAATCTAAAAATCGTACTATTGATTTCCATACAGTGGATTTAAGACTTTGAAAAAGCACGATCCAGATTTCATTATCCTCAGCTGCACGAAAAAGATTTAACTTGTTGGATAAATGTTTCTCACGAAGTACATTCAGTCGAGGACAAGAGATTATGACGTGTTGTAAAGTTTCCTTTTCTGTTTGATTTTTACAAAATCTACAGAAATTCATATTCAATGATAGGATTTCTCTCCTCACAAGTATTTCTCTAGTGGGCCACTGATTGAGTCTGAAACGTAAGTATTTCTTCCTTATTATTGGAGATGGACATTTCAACAAATAGGAAGAGATCCAAAGTAATGGTGTGGGTCCCAAAATCCTTGTATTTTAGACAGGTTCCTCTGTTTATTATCCAGTCCCAAGGATAGAATGTACTCTTAGCACAAATTTGATTTTCTAGCAGAAGTTTGATGGTGATGTCTGCCTCAGTTAGCATATTCAGAACCAAATTGTGCCATCTATTTGGAAAATGAGATTTAGATATAATTAATTGGCGGGCTACCACACTCAACATATTGTTAGTTTCAAGGCCCATGAGGCATTTCTTAAAAAAGGTGCATATTCGCCACTTGACTCGAGTGGCTAAGGAAATTATGCCCAGTTCAAATCTTATAATTGGCATCGGGGTGCAATCAGGAAGGCATAGCATGTTTCACCAAAAGCGTGCCTCAAGTTTGTTCCATACATTATCAGAGAAGTATAGCATTGATTCAATACCATAGGTTAGTATGGGAATTTCCTTCTGCTCACAGAATAGGAGTAGATGTTTATATGTGAATTTCCCAAATTTATAGATCAAGATTTTTGCTTGGGAAGTCAAGGAAAGTCTAATTCATTTAGATTGTATATTAATAAGAAATACAGTGTTTGTTGTTGTATTCGGGATTATTATTCCTAGATACTTGTATTCTTTTACTATTTCCAAGGGTTTATCACACAGGGTCCATTTTTTCAGGGAAAGCTTCTGTGGTTTCTTCGAATTCTTACAAACCATAATCTGAGATTTTTCTGTATTCACTATCAAGTTGTTTTTAGTAACATAGGATGTTAACACTGTTAGAAGGTTTTGGAGTCCACGTGGTGTCTGGGATATCAAAACTAAATCATCAGCATAAAGTAACCAAGCTAGGTGCTGTATTCCAGGTTTAGGAGCATCTGAAATAGTATCCGCAAAAGCAGCTCCCATGTCCAGAATAAAAAGATTAAACAAAATAGAGGCCATTATGCAACCCTTTTTGAGTCCTAAATAGGTGTTAAATTTCACAGTTAAATAGCTGATCATTGAGAGACGAACTTGCATTGATATCTCTGAGTGTAATTGTTTTTATCAAAGCCAGTAGGGACGCAGGACAGCCAAATGATTTTAATTTATCAAATAATAAGGTTCGATCTATTGAATCGAAAGCCATGCGGAAATCAATGAAAGCAAAATAAAGTGGTTGCTTACAGGTAACATATTCTGATTTCAGGAAGTCGATGGCAATCAGATTTGGTAATGTTCCAAGGCCCTGTACAAAACCTGACTGAAAGGGAACTCTTTTGAGATTTAGTTTGGACCATTCATTCAGATCTCTGAGTATAATACGACAGAATATCTTGCTGAGGGCATCAAGCAAGGATATTGGCCTATAGCTTGCCAGGTTAGCTCAATCTCCTTTTTTGAACACTGGAATAGTGATTGAATGCTTCCAGGAGATTGGAATGTGTTGCCTATGGAGAATATTTTTAAACATGATGTTTAGTTTGTCTGCCCATAGTTCAGGAGATTGTTTCATAACCTGGTTTGATAATCTGTCAGGACAGGAGCCCGTGATCTGCTGGACTTATGAATAAAATAAAGAATGTCATCTCTCTCAAACTTCAGGTGTATCTTATCATCTCTGGCAATAGTTGGACAAAGATCTTCAAGGGTAGATTTGGAGTATATGGAAGAATAGTATTTAATCCATGTCTCCTCTTTTACATCACTTGTCTCGACAGCTATTTGATGTCCTGCTGTTGCCTGATTGATGATTCTCCAGGATTCAGCTGAATTTTTGGAAGCCAGTATTTTTAACATATTGCGCCCATCATTTTGATATAGTTTGGCTTTCATGCTCGTCAACCAATTCCTGAATTTAGTTTTAATTTGTTTAAGAGCAGGAAATTGGCTGGCTTTTGGCAGTTTCAAAACAGCTCTTTTTTCTGATCGCACTTGCGATTTCATGGTTCTAATGTTATGGTTATATATATGTAAATGTGGCATTTTTTTTAACTTTGTGCCTAATAGAATCTGGTTGGAACAGATGCATCCTTCTATTCCCTCTAAGTAGGGAATAGAAGGATCCTGGGTGTTGGTTTCTTGTTTATTGATCTGCAAGCTATACCAGTCTTTGAATGCTTCAAGAGATTTTTCTGACCAAATTAGTCTATTACGAGCGGTGTTAATGGTAATAGGACCATCTTTATATACAATCTGTTTTCTCCCTCCACAATTATCAACCCAAACAGCATTCAATTGATTGTGATCGCTTACATTAGAATATTGTACCTGAAAAGTTTCAATTAGATACAGCCATTCGCTGTTTGCATAAATGTAATCTATAATCACAGTGCTATTTCCTCTATGCCAAGTTGGATTTGGTGGGAGATCTGACGAGCAGGAACCGTTCAGCATGAAGAGATTTCTGGATATTACAAAATGTGTCCATTTCATTAATCTGATTGAATTCTTTTGTTTCTCGGGTGCCAGACAATGTAAGTTCAAATCACCAGCTAATACTAATCTGATAGGTTGCTTTTCATATGATATTAAATCCAGAGCCTCATTCATGCTTTTGAGAAACATCGCGTCAGAAATCCCAGAGGGGTTCCAATACACATTTATCAGCACATGTAATATATCATTTCTGTAAAATTTAAGCATCTGTACATAAGGATTTGGTGCATACCATAGTTGTGGATTGGTAAATATACCTTACTTAATGGCAATTAGTAAACCTGAAACTGATCTCCCTGCAATGCCCTTGATAGCTGGATTCAGAAAAACATCATAACTGTCCCAAGATGGAATAGACATTAAGCAAGTCTCCTGCAACATGATAATATCATGGCGATGGAGATTTGAGCTCACATTGTTAATTAGATGTGTAAATCCTCTTGAATTCCAGCTAGTTATTGATAGTCTGTGTGTGCCAACTTTAGATAGCTAACATTGGTCAGTTTGATGATTACAATTACATGCTTTATTGCTGGATGATTGATTTAATGGTACTGATTTGTTTGATGGTTTTATTAGCATGTTATTGATCTTAACATCAGAAGAGGAGGGTCCAGATAGAAGAACAAAGCCTAAGTCAAAAAGTTCAGCTTTAACCGCCCAAATGGTGTTAAAAACTACACGAGAGTTAAGCCATAAAGTGACAGATGATCTGTTTGAAGCATCAGTAAATTCAACCTGTTCTATATCAATAGAACCTATGTCGTCTAGAGGAGGTAACTCGCTAAATATTGAGAGAATCAACGCTCGATTCAAGTTATATTGGATAACAGGAGGGGGACAACAGATCAAGGTTAAAGAGTGAAGCACTGGACGCTTTACTGTGGAGATGACAGGTTTAGTGCATTTATCCTGACTAAATAGAACTTGGTTTATCTCGCCATTCTGAGTGGTATCATTTGCTGGTTCTTTCTCATGTAAATTTTTTGTTAATCCAGATTGTATTAAGTTTTTTAGTTCATTGTCAGAGGCTGTTTGACAATGGTGGGCAGAGCCCACTTGACCTGAAGTGGGAGAATGGAACAACAGACTCCCGCCAATCCCCTCTCGCCCTTGGCCTAGAGGATCACGGCCTAGGCACCCGCCACGAGATGAGTTTTCCCATCTACCAGACGACCAAATACCTTGGTACAGGAACCTACGGATGTGCCCACCTACCTGCACTACCTGCCCAGCCGCCCGTCCTACCCAGGCCGACACATGTAACATGGATCAACTCGACTAAACCAACACATCGTTAGAGATGCCATGACGACCTAGCCAACGGTCACACCTGTACGACCCTGCACACTGGACACTCCTACACCAACCTACACGAAGAATATACTCAGCGCTATGACATAGGTGACGGACACATCCACGGACGAGCATCTTTATTATTTTTCACATAGGCTTTAAGATGCAGAAACGCAAGACGCACGATGAACCTGATCTAAACGGCTTGCTTACGCTTCACATAAACCTTATAACCTAAAGCACCTGTACATTCAACGGCTCCAGTTATGCGCCTGATTCAAGTAGGCCGCAAGCAAGAGCTTCCATGAACATTAAAATGAACAAGAGTCCGGTTGCTGATCCTGCAGAATGAGCCCGGCGAAAGGCAGACAGCCAAGCCACAATGTTGCAAATCTCGCACGCCGCACACCAACGTCAAGGTCGCACCTGCAAATTAAACAAGGCACACAGTGGAAAAAACAATATTAATTGTGCAGAATTCAGCCTCAAACACGGTCCCGCATCACGTGACCAAGCCACACCTGAACGAATGCCAAGGCTAGGAGAATGGAGGCGCCTGGATCCCTCGTTACGAGACACAAGCAGATACACATGAAAGACTCAATGGACATCTGCGACAGGAGGAGTAGTCGGCCTTCCAGTCCATGAATAAGTCCTCGCATTGTCTACACGTACCCATAGTGAAACATTGTTGCAAATGACAGGTGCACCGCGAGCTGGGAACGGCGATGGTCCCAGGCTGGGAGGCTCGCGACTGCACCAATCAGAACATGGGGCTCTTATCACTGACGCCATTAACATTGACCAATCCTCAGGGGTCTTCATGTAACAATTCTCATGTATCTAATTGTAGGGACAACCCAGGTATACCACCTGACTGACCCTCAGCCACTAATATTCTTCTCTATATGTATGCTATACTAACCCTACCACTCGAGTAACCAATCCAGAGTGGAGATAGGTTTTTTGATAACTTTTCGAGGTGACGCAAGTAGCGCGTCATACCAAGGTAAAAAGGGCCTGCGAGCCCCACGATTGTGTGTGTGTCAGGACGGACGCGTACGCTCCTTGACCCATCCCTGCCGTTTGTATAATAAACAGCAGAACCACTTTGCTTCTTGTGTGCGTCTCATACTCATTTTTGTGACACACGGGAGGAGTTGGGGCCTCCCTGCCCGGAGGTCTGCGGACGGCCCAGCCGACCCCGGCAGAATTTCCCCCGACAGACCGTTATCAGAGTGCTCAAATTCACGGATGTGTTTGAAATGTGTGTCTGAAAGTTTTGGGCTGTTCTCTTGAGGGGTGGGAATTGGAAGTTTGAAGTCTACCTTTTTCACTCGCTCTTTGCATGCTGGGGTTTGCAGTTGTTTCTGAGCAGGAATGGTAGACATGTACTCATCTACTGCATGTCGAATTTCGTTATGACACTCAATGAGTTTTTGATCTGCAGACACAAACTTACAAGTTTGCTGATCAGAATTGTCTTGAGAGGAGGTTTCCTCTGGTGACTGATTTGATACAGCTTCGAGAAACTTGTTAAGAAGACTATAAGATTCTATTTGTCGAGTTTGTACTAGTGAAGGCTGATTTTTTTTGGTGTAAGTTTGTTGTACATATTTTTTTGCTATTGCTTTGGACACTGCAACAGCAGCTGTCCTTGGCTGAGTTACATTTTTCACAAAGAGTTTCGTTTGCGACGAGGATTTTGTTTTGCCTTTTACTTGATTTTTAGTCTTTTTCACTGGGTTAATTATGCTTTGTTTATTTTTAGAAGGCAATTCAGGAGCATGAATAGTAAAGCCACCAAAAAGAGCATCATTTGTTTTTATCTCGGGTTCAATCATAATTTTGCCTCCCGTACATTGATTACATTCTTTAGGATCACTGTGAACTAAATCAATGATTGGTTCTAATATCAAAGGAAGCCGATGTTCACAATTATTGGAAACAGATGTGTGTTTTAAAGACCCATCAGTTTCAATACTAATTGAACGTTTAGTAGTTAAATGAGAAACCTTAGGGGCCGATTCATGGAACAAACGTGCGCCGAAAATCTACGCGCAAGTAGGCGCAAGCAGGCGCAAGCAGGCGCAAGCGGAAAAAAACAGGCGCACGCGCACGCGCGCGATTCATGGAAGTCCCTGCGCGTGTTCACCGCGCGATGTGCGCCAAACCCGTGCATGGCGCACAAGTCACTGCAACATCGCGAAAGGCGTGCGCGACGGTGCGCGACGCGCACAGTGAAAGCGCACAACCTCAGCGCACACAGCAGAAAGTGGGCGTGACATGGGGCGTAACGCGCGGAATGGGGAACAACACGCGAAAATAAGGGCGTAACTGGGGATGCACTGCACGGAAGCAGAGGTAACGCCCACACGCACACGAACCACACGTATTCATGGAATGGAATAGGGCAAACCCACGCACAGCCAAAGCCGCGCACAAGCTGAAACACGTCCGCCACACGAAGGCAGGCGGTAGAGTCCCAGCGCATCAAAAAAGTGGCGCCGCGGGAAGTAAAATACGCGATTGAGCGGGGTACGTGTATTCCGGGGGTGCGCGGGAAGTTACACACGCGAATGAGCGGGCTACGTGTATTCCGGGGGTGCGCGGGAAGTGACACACGCGATTGAGCGGGGTACGTGTATTTCGGGGGTGTGCGGGAAGTTCCACACGCGATTTGGCCGGGTACGTGGATATCAGGGGTGCGCGGGAAGTTCCACACGCGATTTGGCCGGGTACGTGGATTTCGGGGGTGCGCGGGAAGTTCCACACGCGATTTGGCCGGGTACGTGTATTTCGGGGGTGCGCGGGAAGTTCCACACGCGATTTGGCCGGGTACGTGGATATCAGGGGTGCGCGGGAAGTTCCACACGCGATTTGGCCGGGTACGTGGATTTCATGGGTGCGCAGGAAGTTCCACACGCGATTGAGCGGGGTACGTGTATTTCGGGTGTGCGCGGGAAGTTCCACACGCGATTTGGCCGGGTACGTGGATTTCAGGGGTGCGCGGGAAGTTCCACACGCGATTTGGCCGGGTACGTGGATATCAGGGGTGCGCGGGAAGTTCCACACGCGATTTGGCCGGGTACGTGGATTTCAGGGGTGCGCGGGAAGTTCCACACGCGATTGAGCGGGGTACGTGTATTTCGGGGGTGCGCGGGAAGTTCCACACGCGATTTGGCCGGGTACGTGGATATCAGGGGTGCGCGGGAAGTTCCACACGCGATTGAGCGGGGTACGTGTATTTCGGGGGTGCGCGGGAAGTTCCACACGCGATTTGGCCGGGTACGTGGATATCAGGGTGCGCGGGAAGTTCCACACGCGATTTGGCCGGGTACGTGGATTTCAGGGGTGCGCGGGAAGTTCCACACGCGATTGAGCGGGGTACGTGTATTTCGGGGGTGCGCGGGAAGTTCCACACGCGATTTGGCCGGGTACGTGGATATCAGGGGTGCGCGGGAAGTTCCACACGCGATTTGGCCGGGTACGTGGATTTCGGGGGTGCGCGGGAAGTTCCACACGCGATTTGGCCGGGTACGTGTATTTCGGGGGTGCGCGGGAAGTTCCACACGCGATTTGGCCGGGTACGTGGATATCAGGGGTGCGCGGGAAGTTCCACACGCGATTTGGCCGGGTACGTGGATTTCATGGGTGCGCAGGAAGTTCCACACGCGATTGAGCGGGGTACGTGTATTTCGGGGGTGCGCGGGAAGTTCCACACGCGATTTGGCCGGGTACGTGGATTTCAGGGGTGCGCGGGAAGTTCCACACGCGATTGAGCGGGGTACGTGTATTTCGGGGGTGCGCGGGAAGTTCCACACGCGATTTGGCCGGGTACGTGGATATCAGGGGTGCGCGGGAAGTTCCACACGCGATTTGGCCGGGTACGTGGATTTCATGGGTGCGCAGGAAGTTCCACACGCGATTGAGCGGGGTACGTGTATTTCGGGGGTGCGCGGGAAGTTCCACACGCGATTTGGCCGGGTACGTGGATTTCAGGGGTGCGCGGGAAGTTCCACACGCGATTGAGCGGGGTACGTGTATTTCGGGGGTGCGCGGGAAGTTCCACACGCGATTTGGCCGGGTACGTGGATTTCAGGGGTGCGCGGGAAGTTCCACACGCGATTGAGCGGGGTACGTGTATTTCGGGGGTGCGCGGGAAGTTCCACACGCGATTCGGCCTGGTACGTGGATATCAGGGGTGCGCGGGAAGTTCCACACGCGATTTGGCCGGGTACGTGGATTTCAGGGGTGCGCGGGAAGTTCCACACGCGATTTGGCCGGGTACGTGGATTTCAGGGGTGCGCGGGAAGTTCCACACGCGATTGAGCGGGGTACGTGTATTTCGGGGGTGCGCGGGAAGTGACACACGCGATTTGGCCGGGTACGTGGATATCAGGGGTGCGCGGGAAGTTCCACACGCGATTGAGCGGGGTACGTGTATTTCGGGGGTGCGCGGGGAGCAGCACACCCTCTACAGTGTACCCTCTACACCCTCCACGGCCCCTGCAGGTGGCTCACACCACAGGGGCCTACCCAGCACATGTCCTGCAGGCACCCCATCCACCATGGCCATGCCCACCAGCCAACCCACATATCAACTAGCACTACTGCCCACCAACGCATGTCCCCCTGCACCCCCAGCCACCAGGGGCAGCCTCCAGCAGGCCCCCACCCATGTCTCCCCCCACCCCCCACCCCCCAGCAGTGCAGGGGCAGCCTCAAACAGGCCCCCACTCATGTCCCCCTGCACCCCCACCCCCTAGCATCCAGGGGCACCCTCCACCAGGCCCCCACTCATGTCTCCCACCCCCCAGCACTGTGGGGCACCTGCCAGCAGGCCCCCACCCATGTCTCCCACCACCCCCACCCCCCCAGCATCCAGGGGCACCCTCCACCAGGCCCCCACTCATGTCTCCCACCCCCCAGCACTGTGGGGCACCTGCCAGCAGGCCCCCACCCATGTCTCCCACCACCCCCACCCCCCCAGCATCCAGGGGCACCCTCCACCAGGCCCCCACTCATGTCTCCCCCCACCCCCACCCCCCAGCAGTGCAGGGGCAGCCTCAAACAGGCCCCCACTCATGTCTCCCACCACCCCCACCCCCCCAGCATCCAGGGGCACCCTCCACCAGGCCCCCACACATGTCTCCCAGCACACCCACCCCCCCAGCATCCAGGGGCACCCTCCACCAGGCCCCCACACATGTCTCCCAGCACACCCACCCCCCAGCATCCAGGGGCACCCTCCACCAGGCCCCCACTCATGTCTCCCACCACCCCCACCCCCCCAGCATCCAGGGGCACCCTCCACCAGGCCCCCACTCATGTCTCCCACCACCCCCACCCCCCCAGCATCCAGGGGCACCCTCCACCAGGCCCCCACACATGTCTCCCAGCACCCCCACCCCCTAGCATCCAGGGGCACCCTCCACCAGGCCCCCACTCATGTCTCCCACCACCCCCACCCCCCAGCCACCAGGGGCACCCTCCACCAGGCCCCCACTCATGTCTCCCCCCACCCCCACCCCCCAGCAGTGCAGGGGCAGCCACAAACAGGCCCCCACTCATGTCCCCCTGCACCCCCACCCCCTAGCATCCAGGGGCACCCTCCACCAGGCCCCCACTCATGTCTCCCACCCCCCAGCATTGTGGGGCACCTGCCAGCAGGCCCCCACCCATGTCTCCCACCACCCCCACCCCCCCAGCATCCACGGGCACCCTCCACCTGGCACCCACTCATGTCTCCCATCACCCCCACTCCCCAGCAGTGCAGGGCACCCTCCACCAGGCCCCCACTCATGTCTCCCACCACCCCCACCCCCCCAGCATCCAGGGGCACCCTCCACCAGGCCCCCACTCATGTCTCCCCCCACCCCCACCCCCCAGCAGTGCAGGGGCAGCCTCAAACAGGCCCCCACTCATGTCCCCCTGCACCCCCACCCCCTAGCATCCAGGGGCACCCTCCACCAGGCCCCCACTCATGTCTCCCACCCCCCAGCACTGTGGGGCACCTGCCAGCAGGCCCCCACCCATGTCCAACTCATGTTCCCCACCCAACATGTCATCACAGTCCAGATCCCTGGTCTCTATGGTCAGCCCCCAAATGCAAAACACCCACCCGAGTATTGCATCCACCCACTCATATTCTGCAATTACATCACAGAACACCAATTGCAAGTTCCAAAACAAACACATGTCCCTCACATACACCCAATGGGTGTCAGTGAATCTCAAAACACATAACATGAAATGCATGAAAACAATGAGACACCACACATTGAAGTGCAACAAATAAATAATGTATTAAAGGAAAGATGAATAGAAACAAAAATGAAGAAACTGAAATGTGAATGGAAAAAAATGAAAAGAAGCATGTCCGTCCAAAAAAAAGAAAAAATCAAAGAATATAGAAATCCAAAGTAATGTACTACAAAGTCAATGTCCACCAAACAAAATCCAATGTGAAAATAAAACATAAGCCATTGATCCATGGATAATTCAAAAAAAAAAATATGTACAAGTCCACAACTATGTACAAAGCAAGAAGCCAGGGTCCATCATCCCAACAAAATAAAGGAAACCTAACTAACTACACTAACTAATAAAAAAAACTATATACAAAAATGTGGCCAATGTCCAAAAGGTCCAAATGAAATAAAAACAAAAATGAAACTTAACACTACCTACATAACTATGTACAAGGGCAGCGGGCTAGTTCCACGGCTCACTTCTGGATGTGCCGGGCCAGGGCATCATCGAACTCCTCCTCTATGTCCCGGAGGCGGTCCACCTCCATGGCCCCGAGGGTCCGCAGGGCCGTCGACGTGTCCACCTCCAAAGCCCTGCGGATTGCCTCGAGGCACTCGACCCGCCTCAGGGCCCTCTGCATGGAGTTCTCCGCCCTGACCATTGAGAGCCGTGCCTCTTCCGCCCGCTGCCGCTCCGCATCTATGGCGTGGCCCAACCGCTGCCACACGGAAGACACTTTTTGTCCTGGGTCCTCCTGCCCTCCGGCCGATGCCTGCCCCTCCGATGTCGAAGGCCCCGAGCCTTCATGGCTCCCACCATGGAGCTGCTGCTGCTGTGCCTCTGCCCCTGCACTGCCTCCTGCTGCCTGCACATCCTCCGCCGGCTGGGGTGCAGTCGTTGACGTGGCCACCCCTGCTGGACGTCCGACTCCCGACTGTGGCAGGGATGCCTCCTCCACCAGCCTGGCCGCACCGTCAGAGGCAGCTCCACAGGGCACCCAGGTGACTGATGGGTGGGAAGATGGCACAGAGGACGACTGGCGCGTAGGGGGTCCAGCTGAGGAGGGGGTCGTGGCAAGCCCCATCAGACGGAGGAATCCGGCCTGGGTGACCTGTCCCAGCAGGCTGACGTGGTCAACGAGCCATTCGAGATGACCTGCAGTCTCTTCATGAAAAGACTGCAGGTCGCCTCGCATGGCCCGTTGACGCAACGCCACTCCAGCCAGGACAGGCTCAACCCGGGCCTGGATAGCCACGTCCGCAGGCAGGGGAAGGCCAGTTGACGTCAGCTCATCCCCTGCCTGAAAACTGGTCTGGACATGGGCATCCCTGCTGGTGCAAGATGATGCAGGGACAGGATCAGAGACAGGATTGCACACAGGCACCTCCGCGGCGGCCTGTGCTGCCTCCTGTCCCTGGTCCTGCACTGCACCACTAGCACCAGTGGGATCCCCACCCCCAGACCCCGTCTCCGGTGCTTGCACGGCCTCCTCCTCCACCAAACCCCCCACCAACCTGGATGACTCTGTGCCATCTTCCCCCGTTGGGCCCTGTGGGGTCCCAGCTGCCCCTTCTGCTGCCGAGGAGTCCAACTGCAACCTCCGCCTCTTGGACCTCCCCCCGGCAGCTGCGGCCTGGGACGCGGCACCGGACTCCTCACTCCCCGACGAGATGACAACCTGGGAGGGGAGCCGGGCCTTGCGTCTCCGGCTGGCGGTCGGATCCCCGCCGCTGTGCTCCACAGCACCTTCTCCGCCCTCTTCATCAGTTGACGCTGCAGACAGGGAGAAACAAAACACAGGCATCAGGGCACTGTACAATGTACACATACACACATGACAGTTGTACATGAGTGGCATTGGCAAACCTCTGACATGTCATCACAATCCCCAACACACATGTCATTACAACTTGCACACACGAGCCATACCACAGCCATGTTGCAACTGCCAACACCATCCATACACATACAACAGCATCAGCAGGCAAAGGTGAGCCAGACATCACATGCAACACAGGAAGTGCACCACACATGTACACACACCACCACACTTGCATGCATGTGTACACCTCTGCTAAGTGTCGCAGTGTTCAGACGGGCATCCATGTCACATCTGCCAATCAGGCTTCCACATACCGCTGTCACATGCATCCATGTTGCATCACTGTTGCACCCTTGTCAAATACACACACATGCACATGTACACAGCGCTGATACAATCAGCTGAAAACAACATACATGCGTGACATCACGGACATGTCTACTCACATACACATTCATACAGACTTGTGTGCCCACACAACTGCATTTGGCATGCAAGCCCACACACACAGGCACCATCCATGTCTCACACATTACAGCCCTCGCATGTGTCAGCCCCACGGCCCTGTACACCCGCACCCATATTCGACCCCATACAAACAGATGTGCAACCTGCACACTACTGAACAATCACCACACGCACTGCTCACAATCAGGATGCATGTACACTCACCGCTCGACTCCAGACGGGTCTGCCTCTCAAGGACCTGGACGTGGAGCGCTGGGGATATGTGTTCCAGGACCCTCATCTGTTCTTCCGACAAGTGGCCCCGGCGCCCCTTGGCATCCGCTGCCTTCAAGAGGCGCCGGGCCTTGGTCAGGGTCCTGGACCTGAAGTCCTCCCAGCGCTTCTTGACATGTTGGAAGTCGCGGACTGCCACCCCCTCCGCGTTGATGGCAGTCACGATGTCAGTCCAGATCCGAGTCCGTCCTTCCTTGTCGGCGCGGCAACTTCCGAAGAGGGCATCATACTGGCCCAGGACTTGCTCCACCAGGACACCAACTTCGGTGGCACTGAAGCTGGTGCCCCTCTGCCTCTCTGGCTGGGGGTTGTCAGTGGTCACAGATGGAGTTGGCCCCGACATGACAACCCCAGAGGCAGGAGTGGGTGGGCAACTGGGTCCTGGGGCTGGGCTGTGGAGCGATGGAATCCCAGTCGGGAGTCTTTGGTTCCAGCAGGGGTGGTCACACCAACAGCACCCCTGGCTGATGTGCAGGCAGCAAATGGCAGGGCACGTGGGCAGCAGGCAGTCAGGCAGCAGCAGATGGCAGGTGGGAGCGTGCTCGGGGCTCTGGGGGGCAGTAGTTCGGCCTTCTGGGCAGGAGCGTGGTCTTCCGTGTGCTTACGCGTGGCCAGCTTGATACGGAGTGATTAGGCACGTGAAAATTCTGCACGTCAGCGTGTAATTCGAGGAAAGGCCCTTAGCGCGTAAGCGCGTCTGCACGCATACGCATTTTCATTGGACCAAAGGCCCTCAGCGCGTGAGCGCGTCTGTGACGTGACGTGCGAGGGAGTATCCCTCATTGCACGTGATGACAGTACACACGTGGATCCCAACCAATCGCGTGTGAAAGTTCACGGGACCCCGAAACACACGTACCCCGGCCAATCGCGTGTGGAACTTCCCGCGCACCCCGAAACACGTACCCCGGCCAATCGCGTGTGGAACTTCCCGCGCACCCCGAAACACGTACCCAGGCCAATCGCGTGTGGAAATACCCGCGCACCCCGAAACACACGTACCCAGGCCAATCGCGTGTAGATTTTCTCGCGCACCCCTGTAATACACGTACCCAGGCTAATCGCGTGTAGAATTTCTCGCGCACCCCTGAAATCCACGTACCCAGGCCAATCGCGTGTAGATTTTCTCGCGCACCCCTGAAATCCACGTACCCAGGCCAATCGCGTGTAGATTTTCTCGCGCACCCCTGTAATACACGTACCCAGGCTAATCGCGTGTAGAATTTCTCGCGCACCCCTGTAATACACGTACCCAGGCCAATCGCGTGTAGAATTTCTCGCGCACCCCTGAAATCCACGTACCCAGGCCAATCGCGTGTAGATTTTCTCGCGCACCCCTGTAATACACGTACCCAGGCTAATCGCGTGTAGAATTTCTCGCGCACCCCTGAAATCCACGTACCCAGGCCAATCGCGTGTAGATTTTCTCGCGCACCCCTGAAATCCACGTACCCAGGCCAATCGCGTGTAGAATTTCTCGCGCACCCCTGAAATCCACGTAGCCAGGCCAATCGCGTGTAGAATTTCTCGCGCACCCCTGAAATCCACGTACCCAGGCCAATCGCGTGTAGATTTTCTCGCGCACCCCTGTAATACACGTACCCAGGCTAATCGCGTGTAGAATTTCTCGCGCACCCCTGAAATCCACGTACCCAGGCCAATCGCGTGTAGATTTTCTCGCGCACCCCTGAAATCCACGTACCCAGGCCAATCGCGTGTAGATTTTCTCGCGCACCCCTGTAATACACGTACCCAGGCTAATCGCGTGTAGAATTTCTCGCGCACCCCTGTAATACACGTACCCAGGCCAATCGCGTGTAGAATTTCTCGCGCACCCCTGAAATCCACGTACCCAGGCCAATCGCGTGTAGATTTTCTCGCGCACCCCTGTAATACACGTACCCAGGCTAATCGCGTGTAGAATTTCTAGCGCACCCCTGAAATCCACGTACCCAGGCCAATCGCGTGTAGATTTTCTCGCGCACCCCTGTAATACACGTACCCAGGCTAATCGCGTGTAGAATTTCTCGCGCACCCCTGAAATCCACGTACCCAGGCCAATCGCGTGTAGAATTTCTCGCGCACCCCTGAAATCCACGTACCCAGGCCAATCGCGTGTAGATTTTCTCGCGCACCCCTGAAATCCACGTACCCAGGCCAATCGCGTGTAGATTTTCTCGCGCACCCCTGTAATACACGTACCCAGGCTAATCGCGTGTAGAATTTCTCGCGCACCCCTGAAATCCACGTACCCAGGCCAATCGCGTGTAGATTTTCTCGCGCACCCCTGTAATACACGTACCCAGGCCTATCGCGTGTGGGGACTCCCGCACACCCCTGAAATACACGCTCCCCGCACTGCGTTTGCTGCTGCCCTTTGCGCTGGATTGGGGATTTTGATGGCTTTTTCCTGCGCAAGGGGCGTTCTTGGGGGCGTAACTGACGCTGCTGCAGGGTCGCTGCGCCACTCTGCGCCACGGCTGGTTGTGGATGTTGGAATCCATGAATACGCTGTGCGCCTGAATGTGTTTCGGCGCACGCGGCTGGCGCAGCCTACCGCACGCGCACACTGTGCGCCAGCCGCGTGCGCCACTTGTGCGCCGAATTCTATGAATTGGCCCCTTAGTATTCATTTGGTTAGACAATTCTTGTTGCCAAGTGGCAATGTGATCTAACTGATGGGAGTGTTTATCTGATTTCGTGTTTAAAGTCTCGAATAATCTGGCTAATGAATGAATAGCGGTATTCATAGATTTCAGAGCAATTTCAGTCAAGGGATTCTCGTTACTTTCGTGAGCATCTGATTCAGGAGTTAGATCATATATCACTGGTTTACGTGGTGTTGGAGCTATAAATGATAGTTTTTCAATGGAATTTGAATTTGTATCACTTATATTTATTTGAATGTTATGAGATTTCGACAAATTTTCAGATAAGGTCTGTGATGAAAAACATGAGTTATTTACATCTATTTCAATAACTGCCAAGTTATTAGTAGCATTCAGACGTGGGGAAGTACAATCTTGAGCATCGGCACATGTCAATGCATTGCATAGCAATATGCTGTCCGTGACAGAAACATTTTCATTGGCAAAAACAGTAGATGATTCTATAGCTGTATTTTCCTTCTCGGATCTAAATTGTTCCTTTGAGGTTACATAGTTTTCAGATTCAATTTTTTCGTGGTGATGATTAGTTGTAGTAGGCAGATGAGAAACTACTTTCAGTGTAGAAGGTGGTGTTAGAGTAGAAGTGACCCCAACTCTACTCAAGTTGGTATGCCCCAAAATGTGCTCCTTACAAAAGGGCCGAATGTCCTTGCAAACTGCTTTGTGGAACTTCAGGCAAGATTTTGAGTTTGTCGCCCCCGGGCGAGGTGTTGAGCTTGGTCGCATTTTCTTGTTTGGGCATGGCGATACATTGCTTCCACACATGACGCTTTTAGTGTCAAGGGCTAAGTGAACTGGTGGCATGCCCGATTTTTAAAGTTGGTAGTGTTCTCTTCATTATTTTAGCCAATCAATGAAGGAAAGTAAAAAAGAGTTAGAGGGGAAATTTAGAGCTAAACTCTGGACTATGAAATGGGACCGGAAAGTAACCTCCAAACTCGCCAACCGCAACAAACGCGGCAAAGCGGCTAGGCGGGACTTTCCGGGGCTTTCGTGGGCTTTCACTGTGCGGATGAGCTCGACTGCTCAAAGGGTCGGGCCCCGCAGTCATAGTCGAGCAGAGTAGAATAAACAAGGGTCAACAGCTAGCTCCTCAGGTACATAGACAGTTAGTTTGAGTCACTGTGTGAATGAGCTTGACTGCTCAAAGGGTTACAGGGCTTATCACTCTTATCACACTAAGCTCTCGGGCTTCACCAGTACTCCTCACTTGATGTAGCAAGGAGGCGATCACGACCTTCTTGGGCACTCAGAAGACAGGCAGCTGTCTTTCAGTTATGTTCAGCTGCCAATGCCACCAGAGCCAAACAGCAGCCTACCAGCTTTCTTGCCACAAACACACCGCCCTTTACATCACAGCCGGGCTTCACGCCAAGGGGGCTGGGTGGGTCGTTTTTACTTCCTGATTGCTCTAGGGGGCGTGGCTTTGCTCTCCGTCGGTCTCAAAAGAAAAGGCAAATCCTGATGGAATAGACGTGATCGAGTGAAATGACACTCACAGTTCAGGCCACAGAATATACGGTCCAAATGTCAGAAATATGCAAATACAAGTGCGCACAGCATAAGGCAGAGCCGCAACCGCCTAACAGCTTTCTTGCCACAAACACACCGCCCTTTACACCACAGCCAGGCTTCACACCACGAGGGCTGGGTGTGTTGTTTTTACTTCCTGATTGCTCTAGGGGCGTGACTTTGCGCTCCATCAGTCTCAAAGGAAAAGACAAATCCTGGTGGAATAGACGTGATTGAGTGAAATGACACTCACAGTTCAGGCCACAGAATATACGGTCCAAATGTCAAAAACGTGCAAATACAAGTGCGCACAGCAAAAGGCAGAGCCACAGCAGCCTAACAGCTTTCTTGCACAAACACACCGCCCTTTACACCACAGCCGGGCAAAACATTTGTATTAGGAATGTCTGAGCATATGCAGTGAAGAGTCATGCGGAGGGCATGCACCTTCACTCAATCACCTTGTTAATTGAGGACCATTTCACAAATTAATACCTGAGGAGCAAATATCATGGAACTCGAGAGATAATCCAATCTGAGATATGCACACGTTTGTTTAAAATCTTGGCTTCGAGAAGAGTGTAAGTGGGAAAGAGGAAGGTTCAAGGAAAATGTTCAAATGTTATTTAAAACCCACTTTGATAGTTGATTGATAGCGGCAAGATGTTTGCTGATGTTATCCTATAATAAGGGTCATCAGCCTTTGGCTCTACTGATGTTTTGGACTAAATCTCTCATCAGTCCTAGCCAACATAGGCAATGGAGAGTTATAATGGGAGTTACAGTCCAACCTCACTGAAAGGCCACAGCCTGGGGACCCGTGAAATAGGAGATGCCATAGTCACTGGCAGAATTTTGATTAATTATACTTTATTTCAGACTTTTTTATTTGCACTATCCCATGGTGCCTTCAATTTTTCCTTGAATCATACACTCCTTAGGGACGTTATACACTCGGCAGTTTTGTGCTAACCAATTCATGCTTGCAATCAAAGGTTGATGTCCTCCAATAATTAATTAATGCCCTCTAAAATGCTCTATGTTGTAGTCTAGTCTTTGCTTTGTTCTCCTATTCATTAGCAGTTTAGCATACATTGGAACAAATTGTCCCGCGTGGATGATACAGAGCTAATTAAAATGCAAAAAATGATAAATGGCTGTGTTTCTTTTTATTTACGCCACTTTTTAAAACATATTTTTGTACTGGATTTACTTAATCTTTATTCTTTATCACTCATCATTATATTGGACTTTCTTACAGAAGGATATAGTTATAAAAGTATTCAACATAAGCCAAACATTTAAATGAATGCAATGTAATTTTAAGCAACATTAATGTGTATTCATGGGTGCACCAGTCCCTTTTCAACAAACCGGGGATGTAGTATTTGTTTTTATTTCTGTACAGTAAACTCAGGATCTTGCCGTGGGCTACAGTCATTTGAACTGTGTCGGAAGATAAACTGGAAGATGAATGGGAGATGGCTTTCAGAAACAAAGTGCTGGGGGCTTAATTGAGCATGCACAGAGAATAGTGGTGTCTACACGAAGAGCCGCCCTTAGACAATCCTGGCAAGGCAACAGGAAGGTCTGCTGTAAATCCGCAGTGTCTGTCGGGAATCTGTCAACAAGCATTGTCAGCCCTGGGTGACACTTACTGACACGTCCATTGTTGCTCATACAGTAGGGGGCAAGCATGTCTATGCCTGGCACCTCTCTCCAAAGTAGCTCCGAAAAGGGGTTCCTGTGTATTGCAATAAAGATCGTCCTAAGGTATAGAATCAGTGTTATAAATATGCATATGTATTATCACTATTATTTTTACAACACACTAGTTATGTTGTGCATTTATATTAAACACCACATTTCCAGTTGTATTGCATAGAATTTTTAAAAAGATGCAACTTGGCACATTATCAATAATTAACAGTTCTACCTTATACAAGCTATATATCCTACCTCATCCTAAAGCCTTTTAGTATATGACATTTCTTCTTACGACTAGCAGCTACACGCGTGGAAGCAATGTCATTGTTTAGCATTGTGCATGGTACAACATTCCAAATAAATAAACAACCACCCATCCACTTCAATTCAACACTACATCTAGGAACGCATCCTTTGCACGTTTTGCACGCACGTGCACACACACTGTTCACGCACAACCACAATTTGTAAATTCAGGCAGGTAACACACACCTTCAACTGGACTGCACCTATCATGAATGACACTGTCCCAGACCTTCCGACCTTCCTGAGAGCACTCTAACAGGATAGACGGTTTCTTTTTCTTCATTTGTCTTCTGTCTTTCCATTCTCTCGACTCTCCCCGGCCCCACTTAACACAGTGTACCATTCAGACCTGAATACCGCAATGTGTGGGGGAGTTCAACATCTATTGTGTGCCTCTCTGAGCAAAGCTACAAATCATGTACACAGACAGGCACAGATAAAGAAGTATTTCCAGGAAGGGCTATTTATCTGTAATGCTGTAATATTTTTCTAGGTCTTCATTTCATTCCTGCCTGAGGAAGTGTGGAAATACCACAAGAGATTGCAAATACATCACTTAGTTAGCCTAATTAAAGTATTGCCTCGTTTCCTTCTGAATCCACATTCTATTCAACCCTTGGCTAACACACTACAAGCAAACTCAGCATATATTACACGGCCCACAGTAGTGGCCTTGTAGTTATGGTTAAATTGCTAATCCCATAGGAAGAGCACTTATTGGGCGGCTTATAACTTTGCGCTCCCTGGGCGAATCCTCACTAAACTTTGCAAAAAAAGTATATAGCCCACTCTGAATCGTTTTGTAAAGTGTGCTGAGGTTTGGTCCAGGGGGGGCAAAGTTATAGGGGCGGTCCCAAAATGCCTTTTTTTCCCATAGACTGAATGGGGAAAAAACTTTGCTCATGTCTACATTCCAAACCGCTGGACGGATTTTCACCAAGGAGCAGCGGCTTGGTCTCAAAAGCGTGCTTTTGTAAATTGGGTGAAAATCCATCAAGTAGTTTTTTTAAAAATGACCAAAAAGTAGGTCACCAAAAATTAGTGATATCTATGTCCGGTCCGTGGACACACTTCCCTGTTCGGTCCGCGGACAGTGTCCTGATTGGCTGATCGGCTTGCGTCATGTCCGTGGACATGTGACGTGTTCAATGATTGGATGGTGAAGAGCGTGAAGTGCGTCAGATTTTTGGAAACGCCCGCCATCTTGTATCCGCGGACGTCCGCGGACAGCACAGTGTCAAATGGTGGGCAAATACAATTTTGGCAAGTGTGTTGGTCTGTAAGACTGTTTGGGGATGGTGGGGGGGTAAGAGATGGTTCGTATTTTGTATCTATTTAGGTGGTAGGCACAGCTGTTGTGTTTGTTGTGTCCACGGACAGTAGCGCTGTCCTTGGTATCCGTAATCGTTCCATATGGGAATGTCCTAAGGACACTATACCTGTCTGTTATGTTCGCAGGCAAGTTGAAACTGTTCCAAGAACACGCGCCGTGTCCGGGATGTCCACAAATAAATGAAAATGGGGGTGTCCTAAGGACAGTATACCTGTCCGTATTGTTCGTAGGCAAGTTGAAACTGTTCGAAGAACACACGCAGTGTCCGGATGTCTGCAAATAAATGAAAATGGAGGTGTTCTGAGGATACTATACCTGTCCGTACTGTTCGCAGGCAAGTTGAAACTGTTCTAAGAACACATTTGGTGTTCGGGATGTCCTCCATTAATCAAAATGGAGGTGTTCTAAGGACACTATACCTGTCCGTACTGTTCGCAGGCAAGTTGAAATTGTTCTAAGAACACACCCGGTGTTCGGGATGACCGCCATTAATCAAAATGGAGGTGTCCTAAGGACACTATACCTGTCCGTACTGTTCGCAGGCAAGTTGAAAATGTTCTAAGAACACACGTGGTGTTCTGGATGTCCGTACTGTTCACAGGCAAGTTGAAACTGTTCTAAGAACACACGTGGTGTTTGGGATGTCCGCAAATAAATGAAAATGGAGGTGTCCTTAGTACACTATACTTGTCCGTATTGTTCGCAGGCAAGTAGAAACTGTTCTAATGACATCCAAGGTGTCCGCGGACAATAAAAATGCCATGAGGCCTAGTTAAAAATGTTTGATTGTATGGGTGTCATCACAGTTAATTATGTTCGATTATATGGGTGTGATCTATGGGTGTGATATGCTGCGGTGGTTGCTTCCAGGGCCTAGAGTCTTGGGTGCATGGTTGAAGGCCCTGGCGGCAACCACCGCAGCATATCACACCCATAGATCACACCCATAGAATCAAACATGGGTGTGATATGTTTTGGGGTTGTGGCCAGACTGTACCGAAGACCGAAGATATAAGTACTGAAGTTATGAGCTACTATGGGTTTGATATGTTTTGGTGGTTGTGACAGTGTGCATGGGTGAAGGCTGTAGGCTGTATACTCAATACTCTAGGTCCTGACCACAACCACTGCACAATATCACAGCCATAGATCATACCTATAGATTTCATTATCTTTCAAATGGTTTCAATTATACTTACTGCATGATTTGTTGACATTCGATACATTTTTTACATGAGTTTGATACCTGAAGGAAGTATTCTTTTTCAAGTTCTGTGATAAAAGAAAAGAGCATGTTATTGTATGTATTCTGTAAAGACTTATTACATTTCATAATAGATATTTCAGCTTTTTTTTACCCTCATATTTGGTTTACAAACAAGTGTATTGTGCATTTTGCTCAGTTTCTGTGTTTGTTTTTGAAATCATTGGGTGTGTGGGAAAAAAAAATCCTTCTCGGATTAAAAAAACGTTTTTTGTTTTGCTACAGTCTATTTGTTTGTTTCCTTTCAGTGTTTACTTCTTGTTTCTGTTGCATTGTTGCAGATTTCTGAAACAGTTACATACCTGATGGTGTATTTTAACAGTCTATTTTTAGTTGTTATACAATCTTGGGCTAGTTAGATACCTATTGGCGTATTCTAACAGTTTATAGTTTTTTCATTTTTTTTTAATGTTGAAGTACAGATTAGTTATTACATTTTGGTTTTAAGAAGATTAAAAAGCATTTGTAAGATTTGCTGGTAATCTCTGCTTTAGAGTAACCATCCACATTTTTGTTGCAGATTTCTGAAGCAGTTAGATACCTAATGGCGTATTCTAACTGTAATTATTATTATTTTTTTAAAATGTAGTGATATTGATTTATCTGGTTGGTTGTTATAGAATCTTGGGGTATTAGGATTACTGTTGGTGTATTCTAACAGTTTATAGTTTTCTAATTGAAGTTTTGTTAATGTTTAAGTACAGATTACTTATTAAATTTCGGTTTTAAGAAGATTAAATAAGCGTTTGTAAAATATGCTGGTAATCTCTGCTTTAGAGTAATGGGACTATCATTACATTCGAACCATCCACATTTCTTTTTGATATATATGCAGTGTAGTGACCTGCATTGGTTGTGGCTTCTGCGTGGTAGATTATACCTATTGTTGTGAAGGTTTTTCTACCAAGTGATACTTGACCATGTGTGAATCCAGTTAGCTTGCAGTTGTTTTTGGTACCATCTGCATTGTAACATAGAAGCATTAGTATTAAGTATTTACTATGTGTTTGTATTAGTAAGGAGGAGCAATTATCTGAATTGCAGTTAGTACATAATCTGCCATGGTTTGCATGTTGTACAAGTTTCTGAAATGGAATGGATTCACAATTTGGTATGGATACATACACAAAGTGCTCATTAGGGATTTCTTCGTGTGTAACATTGTTGCAGAGAGTGCAGGTATGTTTCCACATGTATGAAATCTGGAAGATTTAATTTATATGTATGTTTTTGTTTTCCAATACTTATAGTAAGTACATTAGAAATTCGTGTGGATCTTCTTGTGAGTTTATAGTGAATTTCACCATTGCAGGACAGTAATCCAATTCTTGTCTTATTCCGTGAACACTATACGTGTTGTCAGGATTGTTTTTTGCGTTTCTATGAAGGACTAACATTTGCAAACACAGTTGGTCTGTACTGTGTAAGTAAATCTTGTCAACAATTGGTGGCAATTGAAATAGAATATTAATTTCTACATTTGCGTAACAACTTAACACCAGTTACATTTGAAAATTTGAATGGACCAGGTAGTTCTGTGTCCAAGTCATTTTTTGGAGTGTATGTTGCCTTTCTGAAGAAGTACCTAAGTTACTTTGACTAATAGGTTCTTCTTTACTTATTGTGAATGATGAAGTATTGGCTTCTTTTACTCTCTTTGGAGGATTTGCAGTCAGATTCTGTTGCATTTCTGTTTGAATTAGTTTTCTTTTACGTTTTATTTTTTGTGGAACAGGATATGCTTTTAGATTGGGGGTGTATAGTGAATGTAGTCTACTGTATTCTAGAATGCAAGGAATATCAGCGTTGACTTTACTTGCATCAAAGTTGATTAGGAATAGACCTTCAAGTGTACGTAAGTGTGATAGTGCTACGTAGCTCATACCTTTTTAAAGACTGTGGGCCTCATTACATGGACGCAGTAAGGGTTAACGGTCACCGTTAATGGTACCGGTGACCATTAACCCTTACCGCCTTACTACGAGGTCCCTTTGTGGGTTGGAGAATTTAACACCTGCTTTTTGCAGGCGTTAAAAACCAACCCGCAAAGGGACCAGGGAGCTAATTACGGTACCGCAATTTGCGGTGCCGTAATTAGCACCTTCCCCATTCCCATTATGCCCTATGGCGCAAAAATGGGAATGAGGAAGGGCAATAGGGGAAGGGGGAATTACCGCCCCACCAACCTTAGAATAGGGCGGTAATTCCCCTTTCCACCAAGGCGGTGCCGGTATTTTACCGGCATGGACCAAAGTGCTAATAGCACCTTGGTCCACCGACGTCCGTGTAATGAGGCCCTGTGTTACCAATATCTATCAATGCTTTGTCTAGGATAAGACTTTGGGATTTATGAATGGTGACTGCATATGCAAGAGTTAGAGAAAATTGTTCTCTACGTACATACATGTCTTTGAAGAGAAGGAATCGAGCTGTTGAGCCCCCTATCCTTTTTACTGATGAAAGTTTGTCAAAGAGTATATTGACAAACTGAATTTTCTTTTCACGTGGGTATGTTTGAAAGCCAACAACTGTACCCAGTGCTCCATTAACTAGTCCTTGCTCCACGTCCAGGTTACGTTTAAGCATGAGTCTACAGTTTAAGGATAATTTTAATATTTTTTCCAAGCCAGCTGTGTTTGCGATTGAATTTTCTAAGGTATTTAGTCTTGTTGTGGCTTGTTGACACATAGGTAGTGTAATACCATGTAAGTCCAGTTTGTCTGTGGAACAAATTTCAATTATTGGTTGCATTTCTTTTTTTAACATTGTTTCATTGAATTTGGAACAACTTGCAAGAGTTGGCATTAAGGCCATACAATTGACATTTTTTGTGCTAATTGTTCCATAACATCAGTAGCACAGGAGTTATCGCCATAAAGTGCATGGATGTGCCAGGTTTTTAATATTGTTTGTGCTTCTTGAGATACACCAACTCTACTACTTTTTAAAATGTTGGCGTAGGTGAGTTCTGTAGATTGGCGCATGTTCTCTGTTAATTCTGTGTATTGGAAATGTTGCCAAAGGTTGACATTTCCTATGCTGCCAATAGTTTTACGGCAGAGTTTGTGTCCTAAGGTTTTAAAAATAGGTTCACCTTTTACTGGTGTCAATTGAAGAAGATCTCCGAAAACAACCATGTGTTTTCCTCCAAGGAGTTCTTCGTAGTTTGTTTTAAGTACTTATTGCAATCTGAGATGAATCAAAGACAACATTATGTTGGAGACAATGCTCACTTCATCTATAAGTAGCATTTTCCTTTGTTTCAAAACTCTGCATAGGTCCATTGCAGCTTCTGTAGAAAGTTTGTAATAATCTAATTTGTTTTGGTGTTCTACTGGAAGGAGTAGTAATCGGAGTAAAGTGACACCACCTATGTTGTGGCAGCTAAACCTGTGGGGGCAGTTAAAACAGCTGACAGTTTGTTGTTTGTCAATTGTTGAAGGAACTTGCTGATGGTTTTGATTAAGAATGTTTTACCTGAACCAGCTTCACCACTGACATATAGTAGTATAGGTTTGTAATGTTAGCAGGTACATTCTTTATTTTCATCTTGTACATGATGTGCAATTTCTTTTGTTACTTCTTCAAAATGGTGCACTGCTCTATGTTTAGTTTTGATTGTAGTGCAGTTAAGTCTTCTGCATCTTCTTCATAGTGACACTTCTGTCATAGCTAATTCTGCCTCATTTGCTATTAGTGGCTGTCCCAGTGGTTCTTGGCTTCCTGTTATAGAAGGTTGACTACTGTCAGGAGTGTCCTTATCTAGTTGGGTTCTTCTTCATTTTGCTGTTCATTTTGCAACATTGTTTTGTACTGCATAAAGTTCACATCGGTGATAGTGCTTTCATTTGTTTTGAAAGCATCTTCGTGGCAGTCATAGTTATCTAGTAACTCTTCATCTTTTATCCATTGTTTAAACAGTTGTAGGAGGGACATTTATAGTTCTTTCTGTTGAGGAGTTTTTAATGACAATTTGATATGATTAATTCAACTTGGTTTGGTAAGTTTTACTAAGCTGCCTTCACAATCAGTCACTGTATATCTACCTTTGCTTTCATCGGGTTTTATATTATTTTTGTATGCAAAGTTTTGGGCTATGTGGTATAGACACATGTTTTCCAAAGTGGTACTCCTGTTCGGGTAGTATGTGTCTAGTAAATTGTTTTTCAAAATGTCTTGGCTGTTTGGATCATTTTTAGCTATTGTTTCTATGTCGTCATATGATTTGAGAACTCTTTTTCTAGATTTAGCAGGACCAAGACATAGCCATACTATATTTTCATATTTTCCATACAAAGCAGTACTGGTTAAACGATCTGCAGCTTCGTAGGCCCCACATTCTCTATGAGAGAGCATTTTTATGCCTAAGCTGAACAATTTCTGAGATAGTGTTTTGTCTGATGATAGGTCATTCCAGAGGTCTTCAAGCTCTGTTTTTTCTGCTTTTGTTAAGTATGCTGTAACATATTTTGCAACTGCAGTGGAATTGTCTCTAATGTACTGCACATCCATGTTTGCATTTCATAAGTGGGCAATGATTGCATTGTAATCATTGATATAATTTGATTCTTCTGTTCTTTTTATGTAATATGTGTTCTTGGGTGATTTACCTTTAACATTATGGCCCTCATTACGACCTTGGCGGTTGCCATGCCGCTATTGGTGGCATGGCTGCCGCCAAAATCGCGTCCGGGTCTTCAGAATGAGGAATTACCGGGCCTTTCCGAGTTTGGAAGGCCCGGTAAATCCTCCCTCCAAGGACCCGGACCCGGTCCTTCTCCATTCCCATTTCAGTCCCCATAGTGCTAAATGGGAATGGGAGAGGGAGCAAACAACGTGCCATTACGAGTTCGCCCGTTGTTTGCTCCCTCTTCCCCTCGCGGGACCCGGTAAGCACACCTGGTTTGACCAGGCGTTACTTACTGGGTCTTACGAGGGGGCCTCGTAATGAGACGGTACGGGGTAAATGGCGCCTGCACCTTTTACGGCACCGTTAACCCCGTACCACCAGGTAATCACCTCCTTCTGTAACTGGTCTAGGAAAACCAAACCAGCATTTGGTGTAGTATTTCCCTTTATGTTTGTATTTGCAACGACAATATTGGCCACATTTGTGTCTTTGAAATTGTACAATTTGTGCATGAAGGTCACTATTTGTCGTTTGTGAAGGGATTTCACAATTGACATATTTTTGGATGAACTGCAAAACAGTGGCATCACTGTCCTGACCAAATTTAGGAGCATCTTTAATCCATAAAAGCATGTGGATCTGTGGTGCTCCTCTGGCTTGATATTCTTTTCTCCAAAAGAAGTGTTCCACTTCTCTGAGGGGAGGAACAGTTTTATTACAAATAAAGTGTAGCGTAGCAATGAAATGATGATGGAAATATCTTGAAACATTAACAGGATCTAGAGAGCATAGTTCTCCAGGTGTTAGTATATCTATGTTTGTTTTGTTTTTGTTTGATATGCATAGGAAATCATGTAAATCTTCCCATGCATATTCTTCACAACTTAATGTAACAAGCGAAGTGGGTGGTCCAAGGTTTCTAATCATACAACGTACATCTCCATGACGTCGGAACCAGTATTCTTTCGTACCACGCATGTTTGCAAACAGATCTGTAATACTTGATTGTAAAACCTCATCTTTTTCTTGCACTTTTTGTATTAATTGTGCACCGACAATTTTGAAACTGTGTTCCCGATTTCAATATGGGTGCATATCCGTAACATAGAGTTGCTAGTTCACTTTCAAAGAGTAGGTGGAATATGTATTCCACATTTTGTCTAAATCTTGGATCTTCAGAATACATCCGTAATGAACGGTATCTGATGCTGTTATTTGATTGGGTCTGTCATGGTATCTTCCTCCTTTGCCAGTAGGAAAGAGTACAGGAACAGCACATGCTTCTATAGTTTTTTCCCATATGCTCATTGGTGATCCCTTGGTTTGTCGTATTTGGTACGTTTCTAGTGCATCATCAATGCTGTCTTTAGATTGCAATGGATGAATTGTATAATGGTCTAAAATATTGGATACTGCATCGGTATCCTGAAGTTCAAATTGACCAGTTTCTCGTGACTCTTGAATTATTTCAGTTGTTACACTTAAGTTTTCTTCAATAGTTATTTCTTTGTAGTACTCATTATTGTCTTTTAAATATTGCAAGGCTTGTCTAACTTTATGTAAGTTGACGAGTTGTTGCCAAATTTTTTTGTCACCATTTACTAAGATAATTAAAGATTGTTCTATTGGACTTTGCACTCCTAGAGTGTGCACATTTTCTGTCAGATAAATAGTAAATACACTACTTTTCCACGAATACCTTTCACCAATTCTGAGGTAATTTTGCTGTATTTGGTTGAATATATTTTATTGCTTGAAATGGGTGTACTGTTTGAATTATGATGCTCTCATATAAATTGAGTTGTTGCAGGGGTTTTGGTAGTGGAAATAATTCCAAATTATTTGTGATAGCACGTGAAGGAGTTTGGTTGTTGTCAAGTTTTATAGTGCAGTAACTGCCAAGTATTAAAGGGTCATTCATTTCATTTGTTTTCTGATATAAGGTACAGAGCTAATTCAAACCATTTAGAATCTTCATTGTCGTCTATTTTGTATGTTATGTCTATAGTTTTTGTGTTAGTTTTATAAAAAGTTCTGCAGCAACACACACACATGGTTTGGTATTTCAGCGGATGTACTTTTAAATTTTAGTATTTCTTTTTTGTATGTGTGTAGTAGAAGGTTGCCATGTGTACAATAGTTGCTAGTTTGTTGTAAAGGTATTGCGTTTTGTAAGTGGCTTTCACTTACAAAATATTTTTCCTGGATATGGTCAATTTCTTCAAGTAGTTATTTGGCTGTACCATGTAGAAGATTGTTATTTAAATTGGCTAGTGCTAATGCAGGACTTTTAGCATAGTAAAGTGTTTAGACTAGATTTCTTATAGTTGGATGATGAATTGATATCATTGTGATATGATGGAAGGTGATTTTGCAAATTGGTCCTGAAATGCAGGCAAATTAATGTCCTTGTAGCCCTGTGTATTTACGCACTGGACAGGTATCCATATTTTGCAGCAGTTTCATTTTGATTTTGTCTTTGCCTTTCACATATTGATTGAGAAATTGGCGTAAAGATTTGAAAGATTTTTTGGAATGTTACACATTGACGTGCATGAGCATTTGTATACTGGATGTTTTCGTCCAGTCGAATGGAGAGGTCATTCTGAGTTTTCAGGGGATATTTTTATAAGCAGTATTTCTTGTTCCATTATGGTATTATTAATTTTTTCATAACCTCGTCCACTGCTATGTATAGCATTCGTATTTGTTTGCTTTTGTTTGTATGCTTCTTCATTAAAATATGGTTCTGTGTTTGTGGTGTGACTCCATTCACCTCCACAGATATGTAAGAAGTTATTTTTGTTGACATTCCATTTATTGAGAAGTCTTTTTTGTAATTTACTAATTAGTTTTGTTTGTGGTTTCTTTCTTTTTAACACTAAAATAAATCATTTTCTTTTGAGTAGGATTGCACTGTCTATCAAGGCTTCTAATATTAATTTTCTACGGTAGGTTTTAAGGGTTGTGTATGATTTCTCTTCTGTTTTTATAAGATTTTGAAGTACTCTGTGGCGGAACATTTTTGCTAAAATATTTTTGGGGGTATTTTTACTTGCCATTATATCAAGATTTATAGGAGTAGTTTTAGCAGTAGTGGTAGCTGAATTCTTGACAATCGTTTTCTGTTTCATTTTACATTTCGATAGAGGAGGCAAAGTTTCTGTACTTGAAACATGTTTAGTTTTGCTAAATGACTGTATTAGCTGTTTTGTATGAACTTTTTGTACAAATTCTGCTAGAGATGGATGCTTATTTTAGATACTTCTTTCTTTCATTTGCTCTACTTCTACGTTGTTTTCTACAGACTTGCTTTTTGGTAGGCATTCTTTGGGGTCTGTTGAAAAAAATGAAGAAGGTATGGGTTGGGTTGTTCTGCAATGCTTGTATGCTGTGTGCGTGAGTGTCTGAGTATGATGCTAGAGGTGTATGTGATGGTGTGTGGAGGCTATTCTTCTATTTGTGTGTTACTATACTGGGGTTCAGATGACAGTAGAAAGTAAGCTAGTGGTGAGGAGAATCACACATACTTAATCTAATGGTACAGGATTAAAACAGTTCTTTGTTCGGCAATAATAACATTCTAGAGGCTGAGTTATGTCATTTGTGTGCCGAAAAATGGGGATTTGTGCAGCATTCTGCCTGCAAATACCTGTTTAACAAATGGGTATTTGTGGGCAGAATGGTGTACTTATATTTTTTTTGGTGCACAAATACCATGAATCAACTGTACAGTGTCTTTGAGTAACAGTAGTATTGTGCTTACTTTTTTGTGTGGAAAGATTAGGTTTCTTCTGAGTTGTTGTTTGTACTTTGGATTCTGCTGCTTTTCAGGAGTGTGCTCTTCACTGTAATTGTAAAGGAAAGAAGTTAGTAATTTTGTGTGCATCTAGTATGTAGTTTCCTTTGACTATGTGCAGCCTTCATATTTTATTTACATTATGTTAGTTGAACATGCTATGCAAATAAATAGAATAGAACGTGTATGAAACATGCTAGGTTTCTTAAGGATGTGTTACTGGATGTTAGGAGATAAAAGAAATAATGATATACTTATTTTGCATTTTTTATAAGGTAAATGGCAGATAGTTTATAGAAAAGCATGGAATGTATTCATTTGTGAAGGTGTGGGTAATAAATCAGAAGGATACGATGTACAGGTAGTGGTGTTATTGCAGTTGGGAGTTTTTCAATGTTAGTGTTTATCTGTGTGAGTGTTTGAAGGTGCTTGACCTTATACTGACTGTGTGTAATTTTTTTGATAGCTGTGTGTGTAAACCTTTTTTTAGATAGCAGACAGGTTTGGAAGTGACAGTTGATTATATTAGATGGGAAACATGACAGCAAGTTTATTTTGTAGGTTATACAGATTAAGTGACAGTTACTCTGTTTATATGCATTCATAAGATTAGTATTTGTACTGTGCAGAAAAAATGCATACCTGTAGTTTGTATTCATGCATGTGGTTATGCATGCAGCTGCAAGTAGAAATCTTGGAGACTTGGCCAGTAGTTTTTGTAGTAAGTGCTTTCCAATGATATGAGACTTGTACTCAGAATAATCTACAGTACATTTGAAGTGCTGAACTCTGATGATGCAGTTAGATGTAGAGGTCTTGAATGTGATTGGTGGATGGTTGTGTGACTGTTTACCTGTATCCAATGAGGGAATGGCACAGAGAGTGAAGTGGAAATGGTAGAAGGACTGTCTAGGTTACAATATGTCCGCGGGCATAACGGAAGTCCGCAGACACTGCAAATTACATACGGGGATTTTGATGTGGTGACGCATGCAAATGAGAATGACCAGAGGAATTGATTGGTCAGTAAAGTTTGGTGGGTATGTTGTGTAAGAAGACAGTTTGTCAGAAGTTCATTTTCTTGAGAGAAGAACAGTTAGCTATGGCTGTGTGTTTCAGAAAACAGATTGTCTGGATTTTGGGAGACTCATGGATACATTGGTTGGAGGTGCATGCACAACGCTGTGGAGTAGCTGCAGATCTTGGATTCCCTCATGTGGAAGTGCACTGGCATGGAGTACGCGGAATGAAGTGGCTAGACTTGCTACCTCTCTGTGCTAGTTTGCAGACAGAGCCTCATCCAGACATAATTGTAATTCATTGTGGAGGGAACAGTTTGGGCCATGTGTCAGGATATTCTTTGCAATTTGCGATGAAAGAAGGACTTGGGAAGGCCATGGATATGTTTCCAAATTCCCAAGTAATTTTTTTGTGTATTGCGCAAAGACAAATGTGGCTGCGTTCTTCTTCATTTGGTCCACAAATGGAGAAAGCGAGGTGTAATGTCAATAAGGCTGTTTGTGCCTTTCTAAGAGATGTTGGCATGTCCTCTTTTCACACTGAAAAGATTTTGTTTCGTAGCACAAACATTTTTGGTAGAGATGGAGTCCATCTTACTTATGCTGGTAATCAGATTTTTCTGAGAAATTTACAAGATGCATTGCGTCCTTTTGTGAAATTACAGCCAGCTTTTTTTGCAGTAGGTGTTGATTTTTTAAAGTTTTTTAAATACAAAAAATACCACAAATTCTTTTGATGTTCGCAAACTGTCTGCGGTCTTCTAAAAAAAACCAGTAGCCTGCACAATTTATTTCCCACTTCTATTTTTTGACTGTGAAAGGCGGCTCTGAAAAGAGCATTTTTTTTTAAAAATGTTGTTGTTTGGTAAGGGGGGACACCAACCACAAGGATAAGAAAGGGTGGGTGGAGAGAGGAAGATCTAGGGTGGGCCTTACTTAGGTAGTGAGTAGGTCTTCTCGTGCTCTGAGACCAGAGTCTCAAAAGCACTTTGAAGTCTCTCTCCCCTGCAGAGTACTGCGTCGCAGTACACACACAAAACTGTGACCCTCGAAAGGTAAGGGTAATCAGCATTGTGAATGGCCTGTGAGGCAGATGGAGGGATGCACTCTCCCACAAGAGTGTCTCTTGTGGTGAGAGGAGCAGAAACAGAGGATGAAGTAGAGGAACTTAACCTACTATGCTCGTTGCAAGGTACAACCTTACGAACGGCCCTACCGTGGAATGACTATAGGTGACGCTTCATAGTAGTCGTACCAAAGCTGTACGAACCAGGCCTCCCGTGACTCAGTACCATTTTGCACTCATTGCAGGTGACTGTGTTTGCACGTGCCTTGGATACGTTACCATGAATGGTAAATAGCCGCCACACCTAAGAATCACAGCAAGTGCTGGTAGTAGGGACTTCCACTACCTCATCCTCATCATCCTCTTCATCCCCATCTACATCCTCACGCCTGTTCCTCTCTTCAGGCCCTTGGGGAGGTGGTGGTGGTGGAGGGGTTGGGGGTTGGTGCGGAGGCAGATGTAGCACCAGGTGGCAGTAGAGGAGCCATGGATGCCATCAGGATTCAGAAGAAAATCTTCAAAAATTGGCAGCAAAATGCACTGTGTTCTGTAAGGTAGCCAGAAACACAATGAGGATGAGCTCTGTGGTGTGACAGAATGAACACCCCAAAAGGGCTAAAAAAGTTCTAAAAAATATGTGGAAAGTCAGGGTTATTGTCTGGGACATGTGCTATGGTGCCTTTTTAGTATAAAATACTGTGGATTGCCCAAAAAAGTACTTTTAAAATGTTCGGGGACCCGGACAGTGTCCGCAATTCAGGACACACGCTCAGCGTGGGTGCGGTCACATGATGGTGCTGCAAACATGTTCTCCACGAACGGAAGAGGTGATCGCAGGACATCAGCTGCACGGGAACGGTTGTGCGCATGCGCATGGGTGTTCTACGGACAGTGTTCGCGTCCTGAAATTAATTAAAAGTGCAACACAAGCGACGTAAATACTAACGGACAGGCGCAATGTTCGGATGTGATGCGCATGTGCGTAGATGTTCTTTAGACAGTACAGACAGGTATAGTGTTCTTAGAACACCTACATTTTGGTTAATTGGACATGCCGGACACCGAGTGTGTTCTCAGAACAGTTTCAACTTGCCTGCGAACATTACAGACAGGTGTAGTGTCCTTAGGACACCTCCCTTTTGATTAATTGCAGACATCCCGGACACCAAGGGGGTTCTTAGAACCGTTTCAACTTGCCAGCGAACAGTACGGACAGGTATAGTGTCCCTAGGACACCTCTATTTTGATTAATTATGGACATCGCGAACACCGAGAGTGTTCTTAGAACAGTTTCAACTTGCCTGCGAACAGTGCGGACAGGTATAGTGTCCTTAGGACACCTCCATTTTGATTAATTACAGACATCGCAGACACCTCTTGTGTTCTAAGAACAGTTTCAACTTGCCTGCGAACAGTACGGACAGGTATAGTGTCCTTAGGACACCGCCATTTTAGTTTGATTGCGGACATCCCGGACCCTGAATGTTTTCTCAGAACAGTTTGGACTTACTTGCGAACATTACGGACAGGCATAATGTTCTTAGAACATCTCCATTTTGGTTAATTACGGACATCCCAGACACCTCGTTTGATCTTAGAACAGTTTCAGCTTGCCTACGAACGGTACGGACAGGTACAGTGTCCTTAGGATGCCCCAATTTTTGTTTGTTTATGGACATTCCGGACACCTCAACTGCTTTTAAAAAAAAAAAAAAACAAGAAATGAAATAGGACACATCTAATAATTTTACTTTATTATATATGGATGTAAAATTTATGAAAGAGAAGGTGAAGCAGAAACTGAGACAAACACAAGAGAATTGGGGGTTTCAGGAGAATTCCTATGAGGTGAAGAAGGGATGGAAGTCTCATCAAAACGTTTTTGTTCATGGAGAGGGTTTGGGGATAATTGACTGGGAAAGGTGATGGGGGACAGGTACATGTGGGACAATGGTATCTAGTTTTTTCTTTCAAGTGATCCTTCACAAAGTTTTTCAAATTGTTGAAATTTGCCGAGCATGTCCATTTTTTCTTCCATGCTCTGGAGAGTCTTATCCAATATTTCTTTTGGTGTACTATTTTCAATGTTTGTATGGTCTGTACAAAAAAAATGTATATGTTAAATGTATATAAAGTAATACTTATTCATTTTTTTATATAGAAAATTGTCTACCATTAGGGTCACTATCTTCAGACATTTCCTCGCATGGGAAATTCTCCTCAAGCCACTCCAGAGTACTAGATATTTTGTGAGAAAAAAAAAATGATATCACTTTTTTGTATCTAATACAGACATTTTTGAAATATATGAGTAAAATGAAGTACACTTACTAGTTTCTGGTAAGGTGTGTTCTTACTGGTTTGTAGATCTGCTGTTGCTCCTACTTGTGGAGTTTCTGTGAGGTAATTATTTTGGAAGCCTATCTTTATTCTTTTGATATATTCCATTTTAGAACATATTGTATTTAAATGAATGGTTGATGTGTTACATATATGGGTTACGCTTCCTATTTATTACTACATATAATGTGTATGTGTGCTGGTTTGTGAACTTGTGCAGGGTTCATAAGTTATGATATAACAATTTAAGATAACCCCAGACTTTTTGGGTAGTGCTGTGCTGTCCGCGCCTGTCCGCGGACATATGAAGAGTCCGCGGACATCAAATTCAGTAGCAGGGGTTCAGTATGTTCTATGTTACATGTACATAAAGTTAGGGATATTATTGTTAAACTGTGCTACTAGAAACCTATGAAATTCAGTAAAAATAGTTTGTTAAAGGGACGTTATGGTTAAGTTGTGCTATTAAAAACCTATGAAATTCAGTAAAAACACTCTGTTAAAGGAACGTTATGGTTAAGTTGCGCTACTAAAAACCTATGAAATTCAGTAAAAAAACTTTGCTAAAGGGATGTTAGGGTTCCAAGTAAAACCGAAAAACCCCTGAAATTCGCCAGTTATGGTAAGTTAAACAACCGTAACTCGCGCCACCACTGTGCACTGCTAAGACTAACACCCAGGACATCAAAGATGACATCACAAATGTCATTGATAACATCACTGATCACATCACATGTGCATTTACTTTTCATAAAAGTCTGTCCAATGGATTCCTATTATAATGGTCACAAAAAAAGTGTCAATGATCATTTGAACACATTAGAGCTACTTAGTGCATTAATCAATACATTGATGTAAATACATTCTATTATAAATTCTATCAAGTATACTAACGTACTGATGTAGAAACATACGCATTGTATGCAGCATACATGATGGAAGTGTAATATTAATAATTTTGCCATATTCAATACTGAAATTATAACTACTTTCTTATTACAGTTTTTCATACTGTTAAACATGTAATAAGTAGCTAATAAAACCCACTTACTACAGACAAAACACAAAGAAATAACAACACATACAAATATGAGTATATACGTGGAAAGTGAAATAAGCAAAAAAGCGATAGTAGTAGCAGAAAGTGTTCATAACCTAACTAATTATCTTTTTACAGAGAAATGATTACAAAGGTGCAACTTACGCTATGTATATGTATCACATGATGTGACTGCACCCTAAAGAAAGTAGTTTGAGTGCAATGTATACAAATATGAATATATACAGGGAAAGTACAATAATAATAAAAAACTATCAGAAAGTGCTGATAACCCTACTGATTATCTTCATGCACAGGAACCATTGCTGTCTTTCAAGCCTGTGTCTTCCCTTATGTATATGTTTCATATGATATGACTGGACCCTAAGAGAATTACTGTAAGAACATACATGAGGGATAGCTCTACAAATATAGTACCTTTTCAATTGTTATTTCCTGCCTGCTACTGAAGAAAACCATGTGCCCTAGATATGTCAGTAAAGGAATAAAGGGGGAGCCAGACATGTGATGTCATCAGTGATGTCATCAATGACATTTGTGATGTCATCTTTGATGTCCTGGGTGTTAGTCTTAGCAGTGTACAGTAGTAGTGGTAGTAGTGCGAGTTATGGTTGTTTAACTTACCATAACGGTTGCATTTCAGGGGTTTTTCGGTTTTACTTGGAACCCTAACATCCCTTTAGCAAAGTTTTTTTACTGAATTTCATAGATTTTTACTGAATATATATATATATATATATATATATATATATATATATATATATATATATATATATATATATATATTGCAACAGGGGACACAAAGTTAAGGTGGACTTGCTTTAAATGCAAGTGCTGAATTTTAAGGGTTTTGTTGTGTTAAATCTGATTATGTTAACTCTCTGCTAACCAAGGTTTTTCATGCTACAGGTTTTGTTGCATTAAGTCTGAACACTTTAACTGACTGCTAACAAAGGATTTTTCACTATACAGTGAGAAAACCTTGATTAGCAGAGAGGTAAGGAAGCATGTCCATCTTAACTTTGCAGCCCCTATTGCTCAGCGTAGACCAGAATGATGCCCTCACAGAATTTCAAAAGTGTTTTTATACTACAGTTTCTTTGAGTCCCACTAGCAATGGCCTTTGGCCTTAAGTGTACATTTTATACTGATATGTTTCTTTGGGGCCCACTAGCCACTTCCTTCAGCCATGGCCACATTCATGTTGCACAAACAGGTTTCTTTGGGGCCCACTAACCAAAGCCTTCATCAGTGATGTCATCTGTGATGAACCTTTGTGGTCATACGCTGCACAACAAGGGATGCAAAGTTAAGGTGGACATGCTTCAAATGTGAGTGCTGAATTTCAAGGGTTTTGTTGCGTTAACTTTGATTACCTAACTAAGGGTTTTTCACTGAATTTCAAAGGTTGAAATTTGTTATATTTTGTTCATGGTAAATCTGATCATCTTAACTATCTCTCCACTTTTTTCACAGAATTGCAAGGATTTCGTTTTTCTATAGTTTCTTTGGTGCCCACTAGCCTTGGCCAATAAGTTTGTTTGGGGCTCACTAGCCATGGCATTCGGCCATGGCCAATGTACATCTTGCACCAATAGGTTAATTTGAGACCCATTAACCATGGCCTTTGGCCGTGGCACCTGTACATATTGCACCAATAGGTTTGTTGGGGCCACATAAGTCATGTACTTCGGCTCTGGCATGTTAAATTATTGTACATGTTAAATTATTAAGTTGTTTTGGGGTTTACTAGCAATGGCCTGTGTCCCCTGCCTTCGGCCCTGGTCACTGTACATGTTGCACCAATAGGTTTCTTCAGGAGCCACTAGCCATGGCCTTTGACCATGGCCAGTTGCCATGGGCGATTGTACATGTTGCACCAATAGGTTTCTTTGGGGCCCGCTAGCACCACAGCTAAATGTTTCACCAATAGGTTTTTTTGGGTCCCACTAATCATGGTCTTCGACCGTGGCCACTGTACATGTTGCACAAATAGGTTCTTGGGGCCACAAGCCATGGACTTCAGCAATGGCCACTATACATGGTGCACCATTAAGTTGTTTTCAGGTTCACTAGCCATGGCCTGGGCCCTCAGCCTTTGGCTGTGGCCACTGTATATGTTGAACGATTAGGTTTCTTTGGGGCCCACTAGCCATGGCCTTCGGCCATAGTCAGTGGCCATGGCCTTCGACCGTGGCCACTGTACATGTTGCACCACTACGTTTCTTTAAGGCCCACTGGCCATGGCCTTCAGCCGTGGCCGCTGTACATGTTGCACCAATAGGTTTCTTGGGGGCCCACTAGTGCTACAGCTAATTCTTGCACTTATAGTTTTTGTTGGGGACCACTAGCCATGGCCTTCGACCATGGCCACTGTACATGTTGCCCCAATAGATTCCTCTGGGACCACTACATGTCACATTTCCTTGTATTTCACTCTCTCCCAATTTCCTTGGGATTCCCGCGATATTCCCCCGATAATGGCAATGAACTACTCATACAGTGGCAATGAACTACATATTCCTGCAGTATTCCCCTGGTATTCCACCGGTATTACCTTGATAATCTGAAAATGTTTGAAAATCAAAAACTCTTCTTCATCCTCTAATAGACACAAAACCCTCCCCTTTCTGTGGTCCCCCTAAGCCTATCAGCGGCCTTTTTAAACCCTGGACTTCTTAAAATGCCCCCTTTCACTCTTTTGTTCCGTTGTAGTGGCAGGAATCTCGCAAAATTACACTGATAATCTGAAAATGTTCAAACTCTGACTGGCTCCCCACAACCCCCAACCCTCCAATTTCACATGGTATCCTCTTTCACCCTCCCCATCTCTAGCATGATGAAACGTTATCCTTTTTCCTCCTCCAAATTGTTTTTTGAGCACTTTACATTTTTGCATTACCCTGGTATTACCCCAGTTATTCGCTTGCATAGAACAAAACAAATGGCGGCTTTTCATTGCTGAAAACAGCTTTTTTTTGCTTTCTTAATAATTTTTTCTGTTTTTAACAAATCTTTCCCAAAATGTCCAGGCTGGGGGCAGGGGGAGAGGTGCTTTGAAAAACCTTTGGTTTGGAAAATATCAACCATATCCGTTCTCCAAGTCAAAAGTTATTAGAAATAGAATTTTCTATGACTCAGGATATCACCTTAGCAATAGGGCGGCGGTATATATAAATATATACATATATATACATATATATATATTCAGTTAAAAAAACGTTGTTAAAGGGACATTATGGTTAAGTTGCACTACTAAAAACCTATGAAAACCAGTAAAAAAAAACATTGTTAAGGGGACGTTATTCTTCGAAGTATAACCGAAAAACCACTGAAATTCACGAGTTATGGTAAGCTAAGCAACCATAACTCCTTTTGAATTTCCAAGATTTACAATAGGACAATTGTGCAAGTTGCTGTTATTGGTTCCTAGTTCCTGGTTATTAACCTTCCAGATGGCATCCCAAATAGATTCTGCTGCTACTGCCTCCGCATCAGCATCCCCACCCCCTCCACCACCACCACGTCCCAAAGGGCATGCAGAGGATGAGTTAGTGGAAGTCCCTACTACTAGCCCTCATCGTGAGTCTTGTGTGTGGCGGCTATTTACCACCATTGATGGAAAGTCAAAAGCTCATGTGAACAAGGTGATGTGCACTCAGTGCCGCATAGTGCTGAGTTGTGGCAGGCCTGGTTCGTATAGCTATGGTACTACATCAATGAAGCGACACCTAAAGTCGTTCCACAATGGAGCTATTTGTAAGGTTGTACCTTGGGATAAACGTAGTAGGTTGACTTCCTCTACAGCATCCTCTGTTTCAACTCCTGCCACCACAAGAGACACTCCTGTGGGAGAGCGCATCCCTCCAGCTGCCTCACAGGCCATTCACAATGCTATTGACCCTTACCTTTCGAGGGTCACAATATTGTGTATGTACTGCAACGCAGCACTCTGCAGGGGGGAGAGTCTTCGAAGTGTTTTCAAGACTGCTGTCACAGTGTACCAGAAGACCTGCTACCTACCTAACTAAGGCCCACCCTACATCTTCCTCTCTCCACCTGCCCTTTTTTATCCCTGTGGTTGGTGTCCCTTCCGTACCCTCCTTTCCCCTCCTCTCCTAGTGTGTCGTGTGTAAAAAACCCAAAAAAATATAAAACCACAAAACCCCACAAAAAAAGGCTCTTTTCAGAGCCGCCTTTCACAGTTTAAAAATAGAAGTGACAAATAAATGGAGCAGGGCCCTGTCGGCGGACAGTTCGCGGACATCTAAACTTTTGGGGTGCTGCCCTAGCAAAACCATTGCACTTTTCTCTGGGAGGAAGTGGTGGCTCTGAAAAGAGCCTTTTGGTGGGTTTTTTGTGTTTGAAAAACTTGAAATGGTCAACACCTACTGCAAAATGGATGGCTGTAATTCCAAAAAAGGTTGCAATGCATTTTGTACATTTCTACGAAAAATCTGATTGCCAGCATAAGTAAGATGGGCTCCATCTCTGCGAAAAATGTATGTGCTATGAAACATGATATTTTCATTGTGAAACGAGGACATGCCAACATCTCTTAGAAAGGCACAAACAGCCTTATTGACATTGCGCGTCGCTTTCTCCATTTGTGCACCAAATGAAGAAGAACACAGCCACATTTGTCTCTACGCAATACGAGAAAAAAATTACTTGGGAATTTGGAAACATGTCCATGACCTTCCCAAGTCCTTCTTTCATTGCAAATTGCAAAACAATTCCAGACACATGGCCTAAACTGTTCCCTCCAAAATGAATTATAATTATGTCGGGATGATGCTCTATCTCCAAACTAGGACAGAGAGGTACCAAGTCCAGCAACTTCATTCCACGCACTCCAAGGCAGTGCACTTCCACATGAGGGAATCCAAGATCTGCAGCTACTCCACAGCGTTCTGCATGCACCTCCAACCAATGTATCCATGAGTCTCCCAAAATCCAGATAATCTGTTTTCTGAAAACACACAGCCATAGCTATCTGTTCCTCTCTCAGGAAAAAGACTTTCTGACAAACTCTCTCCTTACACAACACACCCAGTAAACTTTACTGACAAATCCCTTTCTCTGCTCATTCTCATTTGCATGCCTCTCCACCCCAAAATCTCCATATGTAATATGCGGTGTCCGCAGACTACCGCCATGTCCGCGAACATATGGTGAATGTAAATGTAAATAGTGTAACCCATTTCCCCTTTGAGGTTTGTTCTGAAAAGAGCTGTGTTTTTGTTTTTTTGCAGATGCTTGAGAGACACCTGTTATTTTGTATTTATTTTCTTTTTTTTCTTCCTAAAATCTTCACATAATCTTCTCCAAAGCAACCCTTACATTCCAAAACAGCATGGCATTTCCCATAAAAGATAAGGAAATACCATCTTCTTTAAAATAAACAGCATTACTGGAATCAATATTCTCATGATTACAGAAGAACATACCAGCCCTAAGCATGAAAACACACATGCCTTGGTTGATTGCACACCTAGCAATGTTTTTCTGAGGACAAAAAACAGAACTATTGTCCCATATTGCCCTAGGTACTAATCCAGAAAAAATTACTTTGGCATTTGGAAGGATGTTCATTACTGCTTGAACCAAGTGTTCCAAATCTGCCAAAAAAGTAGGGGCACTAACATAGCCCACATGGAAAGCACCATAATGCAAAACTACGACATGGGGACTGTTCATCCTGCCCAAATCGTCACAAACTTGTACAATTCCCTGTACATTACAATCAGGCACAGTGCTCCACACCACCTACACTACTTTAACATCAAAAAAATTGTTTGTCACATGCCTGCATTGAGCATACTGCTGTAAACCATGCATAAATATATCTCTAAGCAACAACACCCTGACTATCTCCACCTTTTCCATCTTCACTACACTCAGTCTCTTTCAACACAAATCCACAGCCTCAACATCTGATTGACTGATCCCTACAGTCCGCTTTCCATGCTGGAGTTGCTGGAAAACCTTGGATGTGGCACGCGGTGTACGAGGACCGCGTAACTCTTGGACAGCCCTTCTACACTTTTCACTTCACTCTCTCTGCCATTCCCTCATTGGATACAGTTAAGCAGTCACACAACCATCCACCAATCACATCCAAGACCTCTACATCTAACTCCATCATCAGATTTCAGCACTTCAAATGTACTGTTGGTCACTCTGAGTACAAGTGTCATATCATTGGAAATCACCTACTACAAAAACTACTGTAGAAGTCGCCAAGATTTCTACTTACAGCTTCATGCATATCTACATGCAGGAATAAAAACTACAGGTATGCATATTTTATTCAGAGTACATTTGCAACTCTTGTACTTTACACACACATACCTATCTAAAAAATTATAATATTAGAAGATGGGAGAAATAACAGTATAATTGTGGAAAAACACTTAGTAGTGCAATATAAAATTACTCAAAGCCAGGAAAAGTTCATGCATCTTCATACACTCACACAAATAAACACTATCATTGAAAAGCTCCCAGCTGCAATAACACCACTGCCTGTAAATCACATCCTTGTGCTTTATTACCCCGACCTTCACACATGCATACATTCCATGCTTTTCTATACAGTTTCTGCCATTTACCTTATAAAAATTGCAAAATAAAATATAAATATATCATTATTTTTTCTAATTGTAAATAAAATGTAAAGGCTGTACATAGTCAAATGAAACTGCATGCATACACTATATTCAGATATCAAACAAGAATACTACTACAAAAACATAAAAATCAATGTCTAAATTAACATCAGTGCTATAAACACACAAAATTACTAACTTCTTTCTTTTACAATTGCAGTGAAGACCACTCTCCTGAAAAGCAGCAGCATCTGAATTACAAACAACTCAGAAGAAACCTACTCAATCCACAAAAAAGAGTAAGTACAATACGACCATAATATTCTTACTGTTACTCAAACACACTGTGCGGTTGATTCATGTAATTTGTGCACCAAAAAAACAGAGATGTGTGCACCATTCTGCCCACAAATCCCCATTTATTAAACAGGGAGAATGGCACACAATTCCCTGTTTTTTGGAACACAAATAACATAACTCAACCCCTAGAAGGTTAGTATTACAAAACAAAGAACTATTTTAATTGTATACCATTAGATTTACTATAAGTGCTCCTCCTCACCACTAGCTCACTTTCTACTGTCATCTGAACCGCAGTTAAGTAACAGACAAATAGAAGAATAGACTTCCCAAGTAATTGTAGCTGCCCAGTGCACAATCACACACCACCACATACATCCTTACCATCATACTCTTTCACACAGCACACATACATTGCACAACATACCTTCTTTTTTTTCAACAGGCCACAAAGAATGCCTACCAAAAAGCAAGTCCATAGAAAGCAACGCAGAAATAGAGCAAATGACAATAAAAGTGTCCAAAATAAGCATCCATCTCTAGAAGAATTTGTCCAAAAAGTTCAAACAAAACAGCTAATACAGTCATTAAGCGAAACAAAACAAGCTTCCAGTACAGAAACTTTGCCTCCTCTATCAAAATGTAAAACGAAACAGAAAGTGATTAACAAGAATTCAGCTACCACTACTGCTTACACTGCTCCTATAAACTTGATGTAGTGGCAAGTAACCATACCAAAAAAAGTGCTTTAGCAAAAATGTTCCACCACAGAGTCCTTCAGAATCTTATAAAAACAGGAGACAAATCATGCACAACCCTTAAAACCTACCGAAGAAAATTAATCTTAGAAGCTTTGACTGACAGTGCAATCCTTCTCAAAAGGAAGTTATTTATTTTAGTGTTAAACAGAATGAAACCACTAACAAAACTAACTACTAAACTACAAAAAAGACTTCTCAATAAACGGAATGTGAACAAAAATAACTTCTTAAATATCTGTGGAGGTGTATGGAGTTACACCACGAGCAGAGAACCATATTTCAATGAAGAAGCATACAAACAAAAGCAAACAAACACAAATATACATAGCAGTGGACGAGGTTATGAAAAACGTAATAATGCCGTAACGCAACAAGAAATACTGCTTACAAAAATATCCCCAGAAAACTCAGTATCACCTCTCCATTCTACTGAACCAGAACGTCCAGTTGGCAATGCACGCCAATGTGTAAAATTGCAAAAAAATCTTTCAACTCTTTATACCAGTTCCTCAATCAGTATGTGAAAGTCAAAGATAAAATCAAAATGAAACTGCTACAAAATAAGGATACCTGTCCAGTGTGCAAATCGACAGGACTACAAGGACGTTCATTAGCCTGCATTTCAGGAACTATTTGCAAAAGCACCTTCCATCATATCAAAATGATATCAACACATCATTCAACAATAAGAAATCTAGTCTATAAACTGTACTAAGCTAAAAGTCCTGCTTTAGCACTAGCCAATTTAAATAACAATCTTCTACATGGTACAGCCAAAGATCTACTCGAAGAAATAGAGAATATCCAGAGAAAATATTTTGGAAGTGAAAGCCACTTACAAAATGCAATAGCTTTACAGCAGACTCGCAACAATTGTACAGATGGCAACCTTCTACTACACACATACAAAAATGAAATACTAAAATTTAAAAGTACATCCGCTGAAGTACCAAACCATGTGTGTGTGCTGCTGCATAACTTTTTATAAAAGTAACACAAAAACTATAGACGTAACATACAAAATAGAAGACAATGAAGATTCCAAATGGTTTGAATTATCTCTCTACCTTATAGCAGAAAACAAATAAGAAATAACTGACCCCTTAATGCTTTGCAGTTACTGCACTACAAAACTTGACAACAACCAAACTCCTTCACATGCTATCACAAATAACTTGGAATTATTCCCACTACCAATACCCCCTCAACAACTCAATTTATATGAGAGCATCATAATTCAAACAGTGCCCCCATTTCAAGCAATAATATGCCTTCAACTAAAAACAGCAAAATTACCTCCCTCTGAATTAATGAAAGGCATTTCTGGCAAAGTAGTTTATTTACCATTAGATCTAAAAGAAAATGTACACACTCTGGGAGTGCAACGTCCAATAGAGCAATCTTTAATTGTCTTAGTAAATGGTGTACCTACAAAAGACAAAAACAATTGGCAACAACTTGTAGACGTACATAAAGTTAGACAAGCCTTGCAATATCTAAAAGACTACAATGAATATTACAAAGAAATGAATATTGAAGAAAACTTAAGGGAAACAACTGAAATTATTCAAGAGTGACCAGAAACTTGTCAATTTGAACTTCTAGATCCTGCTACAGTATCCAATATTTTAGACCATTATACAATCCATCCATTACACTATAGTGACACCATAGATGATGCACTAGAAACGTACCAAATGCGACAAACCAAAGGATCACCAATCAGCATATGGGAACAAAGTATAGAAGCACGTGCTTTTCCTCTACTCTTTCCTACTGGGAAAGGAGGAAGGTACGATAGACACATTCAGATAACAGCATCAGAATGCTGCTTGTTACGAATGTATTCTGAAGATCCCAGATTTATACAAAATGTGGAATACATATTCCACCTACTCTTTGAAAGTCAACTAGCAACTCTATGTTATGGAGTTGCACACACATTGAAATCAGGAACCCACTTTCAAAATATGTCAGCTACGCAATTACTAAAATAAGTGAAAGAAAAGATGAGGTTTTACAATCAAGCATTACAAATCTGTTAGCAAACATGCGTGGTACTAAAGAGTATTGGTTCCGACATCACAGAGATGTACGTTGTATAATAAGAAACCTTGGCCCACCCACTTGGTTTGTTACATTAAGTTGTGCAGAATATGCATGGGAAGATTTACTTGATTTACAACGCATATCAAACAAAAACAAAACAAACATAGATATATTAACGCCTGGAGAACTTTGCTCTCTAGACCCTGTTATTGTTTCAAGATATTTCCATCATCGCTTCATTGCTATGCTACACTTTATTTGTAATAAAACTGTTCCTCCCCTCGGAGAAGTGCAACACTTCTTTTGGAGAAAAGAATACCAAGCGAGAGAAGCACCACATTTCCACATGCTTTTATGGATTAATGATGCTCCTAAATTTGGTCAAGAAAGGGATGCCACTGTTTTACAGTTTATCGAAAAATATGTCACTTGTGAAATTCCATCAGAAGCAACCAATAGTGATCTTAATGCACAAATTATACAATTTCAAAGACACAAATGTGGGAAATATTGTTGTCGCAAATAAAAAAACAAAGGGAAATACTACACCAACTGCTGCTTTGGTTTCCCTAGACCAGTTACAGAAACAGGTGAAGTGAACAACTTCATGTTTTATGTCAGACATAGCATCAAAGGTAAATCACCTAAGAACACATATTACATAAAAAGAACAGAAGAAGCAAAATATATCAATGATTACAATGCAATCATTGCCCTCTTATGGAACGCAAACATAGATGTGCAGTACATTGCAGACAATTCCACTGCAGTTGCACGATATGTTGCAGCCTACTTAACCAAAGCAGAAAAAACAGAGCTTCAAGACCTCTGTAATGACCTATCATCAGACAAAACACTGTCTCAGAAAATTGTACAGGTCAGGCATAAAAATGCTCTCTCATTGAGAATGTGGCTGCTCTGAAGCTGCAGATCGTTTAACCGGTACAGCTAAATCTAGAAAAAGAGTTCTCAAATCATACAACGACAAAGAAACAATAGCCAAAAATGATCCCAACAGCCTAGACATTTTGAAAAACAATTTACTAGACACATACTACCCAAACAGGAGTACCACTTTGGAAACCATGTGTCTAAACCACATAGCCCAAAACTTCACATACAAAAATAATGTAAAACCCAATGAAAAAAAAAGGTAGATACAGAGTGACAAATTGTGAAGGCAGCTTAGTGAAACTTACCAAACCAAGCTTAATTAATCATATCAAATTGTCATTAAAAACCCCACAACATAAAGAAATACATTACATGTCCCTGCTACAACTTTTTAAACCATGGAGAAAAGAAGAAGAGATACTAGATATCTATGACTCCTATGAAGACGCTTTCAAAGCAAATGAAAGCACTATAACCGATGTAAACTTTACACAGTACAAAACTATGTTGCACAATGAACAGCAACACGAAGAAGAACTCCAGGTCCAACACAGATAAGGACACTCCCGACAGTAGTCAACCTCCTGTAACAGGAAGCCAAGAACCACTGGGACAGCCATTAATAGCAAATGAGGCAGAATTAGCTATGACCGAAGTAGAAAACACCATGTGTCACTATGAAGAAAATACAGAAGACTTAACTGTACTACAACCAAAACTGAACAAAGAGCAGCGCACCATTTTTCAAGAAGTAACAAAAGAAATTGCACATGTGCACAACATAAAAATAAAGAATGTGTCTGCCAAAATTACAAACCTATACTACTACACGTCTGTGGTAATGCTGGTTCAGGAAAAAGCATTCTTAATAAAAATCATCAGCAAGTTCCTTCAGTCACCATTGACAAATCACAAGGTCTTACCCTAGATAAAGCATCGGTAGATATTGGGAACACAGTCTTTAAAGAAGGCATGAGCTACGTAGCAGTACCACACTTACGTACACTTGACGGTCTATTTCTAATCAACTTTGATGCAAGTAAAGTAAACGCTTATATTCCTTGCACTATACACCCCATCTAAAAACCTATCCAGTTCCACAAAAAGCAAAACGTTGTAAAAGAAAACTACTTCAAACAGAAATGCAACAGGATCTCACTGCAAATCCTCCAAGAGAGTAAAAGAAGCTAATACTTCATCAATTACTACAACCAAAGAAGAATCTATTACTCAAAGTAACTTCTTCAAAGAAGCAACACACACTCCGAAGAAATGACTTGAACACAGAACTATCTGGTCCATTCAAATAGTCAAATATAACTTGTGTAAATTGCTACTATTTCAATTGCCACCAATTGTTGACAACATTTACTTACACAGTACAGACCAATTGTGTTTGCAAATGTTAGTCCTTCATAGAAATGCAAGCAAAAATCCTGACAACACATATACAGGCCGTTTCATGGAATTAATGTGCGCCGAAAATCTCAGCGCAAGCGTCCGAAAGCGTGCGAATCGCAGCGCAAGTGCGAAAATCGCAGTGCAAGCGTACAAAAGCCGCGCACATCGATTCATGGAAGTCTGTGCGCGTGTAAATTCTGGGATGTACCCTTAAATCTTGCGTGGTGCACACGGGCGCACACGTCATCAAACGACGTGTGCTACGCGCACAGCAAAAGTGCACATAGCGCGGCGCACACAACAAAAGTAGGTGGAACATGGGGCGTAACACGCAGAATGGGGAACAACGTGTGAAAATGTGGGCGTTACGGGGGAAGTACAGAAGGCAAATGCGTGGAACGCCCACATGTGCGCCTATAACACGTATTCATGGAATCGAACAGGGGAAACGCATGCAGCAAAAAAGACGCGCTAATCCGGAAACACGTACACCAGCAGGAAGCAGGCATAGTCGGACCCACGCAGCATAAAAGTGCGCACAAACAACAAACAAGCTCTGACGCTACGATGAATATACCGTTCCTCGCAGCAGTGGTCATGGGACACCGCAGGAGGAGGAGGATAGTCAGGGCCAGAATTTTTACACTCAGGACCAGCCTTTTTGGGATGCCTGATGACCAGGTGTATGGGGGGTACAGGTTTCCACCTCACATAATCCTCGACCTGGTGAATGAGTGTGAGGATGACCTCACATCACCCACCCTGTGCTCCCAAGCACTGAGCCCCTTAGAAAAGGTGCTCAATGTACTGCACTTCTTGGCCACTGGTTCATTTCAGTGGACAAGTGCCATAGTGGGGGGGATTGTCACAGGCCACGCAGTCACGCTGCCTACACCAGGTGTTGGCCATCATGACTGCACGTCCATCAGTCCGCAGGCACATATACCTGCCAGAACACCTGCAGAAAGGCAGGCTGCCGTCCAGGATTTTTATGGGGTTGCACACTTCCCCAAAGTGCTAGGTGCCATTGATTGCACACATGTGGCTCTACGTCCTCCCAGGGCAACTGAGCACATCTATAGAACCCGCAAGCACTGGCATTCCATCAACGTGCAGGTAGTATGTGATGCCAAGGGAATCATCACCTCAGTATATGCCAACTATCCAGGGTCCACCCATGACAGTTTCATTTTCAGAATGTCAACCCTAAACCGGGAACTAGAAGCTGGGCGGCATGGCGATACATGGCTACTTGGTGAGTATAAATGCCTCTTCACATGCATGCATGATAGATACTGAGTAATTGTATCACACTCAAATTCGAGTCACATCATTTTTGGTATTGCTTCACTTTAGGAATTAATCCATGGATACTGAGTAATATCACAACCCCACTAATGATACCCATCATCCCCTCCCCAGGGGACAGTGCCTACCCTCTGAGCACCCACATGATGATGCCAATTCGGAACCCCACCACACCACCCGAGGTAAGATACAACACCGCCCATATTGCAACCCGGGACATAGTGGAGCGCACATTCGGAGTGCTCAAGTCCCGCTTTCGCTCCCTTGACCGCTGTGGTGGGCAGCTGCTATACACGCCCCCAGTAGTGTGCAGGATCATAGTGGCAGCATGTGTCCTGCACAACGTTGCAACATGCCGGGGCCTGCTGGTGGACATGGTGGTGCCCCCACATCCCCAATCGCTGCGCATGGGAGGGGAATGGGCATGTGGTGAGGCAGCCCGTATGCAGCTGGGGGCTAATTACTTCACCTAAAATCACACCCCTGTAGAGTGCACACAGCCCTGGCACATTCCAGCGGACAATCAATGATGATGACATAAGGGACAGTCAACTGTCACACTATATCAGCCTGAGATTGGTCACCTGGAAGTTTTACATTGTGTGCATCCCTACCTACCAAAAGACAACCAATGCTGTGTTACAAAAAGACACACATTTATGCAGCATGAATGACTACCCACTTGCAAAATACAACATCAAAATAGCACCATGTTACCCAACCCCTCCCCATCTCCGGCACCCAACACACCATGGCATGTCATGCAATGTGAAAGCAAACAACGGAATGCACAACACATGACACAAGTGTCACAAAGTGCACTGTCCCAAATGGAAACAGGCCACAGACAATATGCTCCCAGTAATCAATAACAAACAGCACACATGATCAAATACTTACCAGCAACACAATACAGCAACACAGCATGAAACATTGCCAAAATATGACAGTACAAACTCAAAGTAGTGCAAGTCTTACAACCTGAATAAGCCAGCACATCAACCCCTTCCAACTACATAGTGTTGCTGTCAGGCAAATGTGTCAGTGTACTGCATACAACATGAACTGCATCTGCAAAGGAGACGGCCTAGTGAAGACATGAAGAAGGTACCTGCGAATAAGGAGGAAGACATGGATGCACAAGCACATATCAATACACCATGCAGTGTTCAATACAAAAACAATCACCACTAGGGATGTCCACACAGTTATGACTACAGACTGCCCACACAGCTCATGCGAGTCCAATGTCACTGTGTAAGTCACTGTCACTTGGTCACACCCTTTGCAAGCCCATGGAAACGGGAAGCAGAAGGGGTGTGTATGTCAGGACAAGCATCTAACCCAAACACAGGACAAGCCTGAATGTGCCCAGCCGGAATACACAGTGGATGCCCACGGGAGCCACACAAGGCAACACACTGTAAAAATGTTTTTTTTTTTAAATTAAAAATGACCATGTGGGGACCAGGGGGGAGTCCACCCAGGAGGTTCGAGGACAGGGTGCACACCAACACCCACCTGCGTGGATGTTGCAAGAAAAAAAATACCTCCATGGGCTCATGGCCTGCACGGCTACGCTACTGTGGGAGAACTGCTGCTGTCGCTCTCTTCACCCTCTGATGCTGCATCAGGAAGTGGTGGTGATATGGAAGGCAGCCCACGCACAGCCCTGGTATGGTCCTCCATGGCATCAAGCATGCAGGTGTGGAAGGTCTCGTTCTGGAGGATGATAGTATGGAGATCCCCATGCAGCACCTGACGGGTTGCCTGCATTTCTGCACACATGGCCTTGCGTGATGCCCGGATCTCCTCCCTAGTTTCCTGCAGCTCAGCTGAGAGTGAACGTGTGAGCTGCTCCAGCTGCTGTTCTGACCTAAAATTTCGGGAAGCCTCAATTTCACCCAGAGTCTCCCTGAGGTTATGGAGTTCTACCCTCAGGGCTTCCCTGTGGCCCTGTGACTCTATAGATATTGCTTTGCACAGAGTCTCCAGTGCCACCCGTCGGTCCCTGTTGGATGCCAACATGTCTTCCCTGTGTGATTGGCAAATGGAGTCTGTTTCCTGCTGTTGTTGCTCCATCTGCCTTTCAGGAGGGAGAATGGAAGTGGCCACCCTCTCCATTGCCTGAACCATCATTTCAACCGATGCTCCCTGTTGGGCTGCTATACCATACATGGAGTTTTCCCATACAGTATTGCCAGGTGGCGTACGGCCACCGCGTCGGCGGGCACCACACCTTTTCGGGGCAAGGCGATCTGCACCTTGCTGTGCTGGCACTGCCTGAGGCCGCAGGACTGCATTCCCCCTCTGATCTGCTGGCCCAGGGACAGGATCAGATGTTGTGGAGTGTGACCCTGCATCCGTAACCGCCAAAGGCAGACTTACCAACACTGACGTCCCCATAGAGGGTTCTACCCCGGGTGCAGGTGGGTTGGACAGAACAGAATCAGCACATAAGTCTCATCATCCGATTCAGCACCTGAATAGAGGTCTGGGGAGGTGCACCCAGAGACACCCCTGGACAGTATGGTCTGCAGTAAGATTGGGTTTTCACCCACCACCACACCACGTCCTCCACTGGTGCCCGGTCGTGCCTGAGATTCCTCCTGGGTCTGCACCATCTCCTCAACCTCAACAGCATCAAGTGCGTCATCACCTGCAAAAAACATGAAAGACAACAAATGGAAACAGGCATGAGCACCATAGCACACACATAGGCGTGACAAGCAAGAGATCCAGTACATGAATTACACATGTCCCACATGACAATAACCCTGGCATGCATGCACTGTCAATGAGTTGGAAGGAGAGGCAAAAAGCAGACACTGAGGGCACCAAGATGGAAAAGCAACACATGTGCTGCATGCTGGGTAGCACTGGCATCACACATTAGCCTGTGAGTGGCATGTCCAATACTCATACATGACACATGCCAGCACACAGATGGCATGTAGCCTAGCCATGGTACATTTGACAAGTACAGCCATATGTCAGTGAATGAGTACTGTCACCCATCCATGTGAGATGGGCATGATGAGATGAAAAATGCTAAATAGTGTGACAAATATGCATGTGCCACACACTGCAACACATCCAGTGTACAATAATACAGTGATCGCAGGTAGATGTACACTTCAATGGTTGGTCACTTCAACATGACAGGAAACAACTATCATGTTCCACATTCAAACAGGCCCCAAAAATTAATGTGAGAAGGCCAATACTCAATCAGCCTGAATGATCTAATCATTCACATAACAAGGTAACAAATGTAGGCCAATGTGGGGTGTAATAAATGACAGAAGCATGTCACATATGTGGCATTAGGGCTGAAAAATGCATTGCAAAATTGGGAGAATTGAAATAATCAGCCTGAATGAACACTGAAAAATTCAGAACAATGTTGTTGCACGATGACAGTTCAAGGGCAACTGCTGTAATGTGGCGTTAATTGGCTACTGTGGGCAGAAGGGATATTTGTCATCCACAAATCCAAGACCGGTGAATGTTTTGGAGGAAGCACATGGGTGACCCATACCACTCAGGAGTACACACCCTCACCTGGCACTCAATCAGAACCCGTCACCCAAACAACATACACATGGATTACACACACATGCATGGGCACTCAGCGGACAACGCGTCGTAATCTGGTAGGTCTCCCACGCCTTGGATCTGTTCCTCTGTGACGAAGGTTCCAGCAACAGACTCGTGTTCAGTGAGTTGGTTGTCCTCTGGTGGAGACCCACCACCAGTCACCAGAGTAGAGGTATAATTTGAGGCCAGCTTTTTCTTTGCTCTGCGTTTCAGGTCATTCCACCGCTTGGAGCAATCATCAGCTGTGCGCCTCACAAATCCAAGGGCACTAATGTGGTCTGCGATGGTCTGCCAGTGTGCCCTACGTTGACCAGGTGTGCTCTTGCACCCTGCAGTCACCACCATTTCGCGGCTATGTGCCGACACATAGGCCACAAGTGCATCAAGTTTGGCGTAATTAAAGCTAGGCTTCCTTGACGTGCCGAGTGTGTAGCCGTGTCTGGGGTCTCAGCCTGTAGTGCCAGAGCACTCTTCTTCTTCTTTTTCAAAGGTGGTGCGGATCCTGAGTGGCTTACGCCGCTCTGGCAGTAGGGGCAGAAGCGCAGGTGGACTGGGTACTAGAAGTGTGCGAATGCACCATGACCATAGGTCTTGGTGCAGGCATTGGCTGCAGGGTGATGTTGGCAGGGCCAACATCGGTTTGATGGACCTGGACCGACACTGTCCCAGCTGGGAGACTCAGAGCTGGGGTGGATAGAGCTGCAGCTGCCCTGCAGCCTCCCCACCCTGCCTACTTGGGGCAGCAGATGACATTGCTGCCCCAGATCCACGTGGCCTGGTGACAGCAACTTGCAACGCCACACGTGGCTTAGACTTGCTGACCTTGAAGTCAGTCTGGGGGCCTCATTACGACCCAGGCGGAAAACCATGGTGCTAATAGCACCATGGTCCATGCCGGTAACTTACTGACTCCGCCATGGAGAAAGGGGGAATTACCACCCCATTACAAGGTTGGCGGGGCGGTAATTCCCCCTTCCTCCATGGCCCTTCCCCGTTCCCATTTTTGCCCCATAGGGCATTATGGGAATGGAGAAGGCGGTAATTACGGTACCACAAATTGCAGTACATGTTTGAATTACTGTGTATGTACTTTGTCATGGTTGTGATGTCACACATGGATGGTGGTTCCAGCTGTATGTATCTGCACTGTGTACATGTGCATGTGTGTGTATTTCACAAGTGTGCAACTTTGATGCAACATGGATGTGACACTGACATGTAGAAGGCTGAATGGCAGATGTGACATGGATGGCGTTCTCATCACTGTGACAGTTGGTGGAGATGTACACATGCATGTAAGTGTGGTGGCCTGTGTGCATGTGTTGTGCACTACCCGTGTTTCATGTGACATCAGGCTCACCTTCGGCTGCTCGTGCTGTTGTTTGTGTATGGATGGTGCTGCCTGGTGCAATAATGCTGTTGAATTGCTCATGTGTGTGAGTTAGAAATGACATGTGTGTTGGGGAGTGTGATGCCATGTCTGAAGTTTGACACTGACACGCATGTACAACTGTCATGTGTGTATCAGTCCATTGTCCAGTGCCCTGATGCCTGTGTTCTATCTCTCCCTGGCTGCAGCGTCAACTGATGAAGAGGGTGGAGAGGGTGCTGTGGAGCAAAGCGGCAGGGATCGCACCACCAGCCGGAGACGCAAGGCCCGGCTCCCCTCCCAGGTTGTCATCTTGTCGGGGAGTGAGGAGTCTGCTGCCGCGTCCCAGGCCGCAGCTGCCAAGGGTAGGTCGAAGAGGCAGAGGTTGGAGGTGGACTCCTCGGCAGCAGGACTCCCTCCTCACCTGAACACCCTGCGCACCAGTCATCCTCCATGCCATCTTCCCACCAATGTATCACCTGGGTACCCTGTGGAGCTGCCTCTGACCCAGCGGCCAGGCTGGTGGGGGACACATCCCTGCCACAGTCGGGAGTCGGATGTCCAGCAGGGGTGGCCACCGCGACAACTGCACCCCAGCCAGAGGAGGACGTGCAGGCAGCAAGAGCAGGGGCACAGGCACAGCAGCAGCAGCAACAAGGTGGGAGCCATGGTGGCTCAAGGCCATCGACATCAGAGGGGCAGGCATCAGCCAGAGTGCAGGAGGACCCAGGATTTCAAGTGTCTTCCGTGTGGCAGCGGTTCGGCCACGCCATAGATGCGGAGCGGCAGCGGGCGGAAGAGGCACGGCTCACAATGGTCAGGGCATAGAACTCATGTAGAGGGCACTGGGGTGGGCTGAGTGCCTCGAGGTAATTCGCAGGGAGTTGGAGGTCAACATGTCATCGTCCCTGCGAACCCTCTGAGCCATGGAAGAGGACCGCCTCCAGGACATCGAGCAGGAGTTCGATGATGCCCTGGCCCGGGAAATCGGGAAGTGAGTCGTTGCACTAGCCTGCCGGCATTGTATATAGTTTGGAGTTTTAGGTTTCCTTTATCTTTTTCATTCATTTGGGGTGCTTGGACTATACCCTGCCTTTTTGTATATAGTTCTTTATTAGGTAGTTTTTTGGCTAGGTTTCATTTCATTCGTTGGGCTCATGGACCCTGGATTACTTCTTTGTACATAGTTGAACAGTGGATGTATCTATTATTTTTCTCACCATAGATCAATGGATTTTACTGTTTCAGTTTCCTTTGGATTTGATTTGTTGGCCGGAGACATTGGACACATTTTCATTTCGATTGATGTGGATTCAGACTTCATGATTTTCTATTTGTGTTTTGGACATGCTGCATCTTTTTTTGATACATTTTTTTCATGTTTTCATTGGATTTCATTATTTTTCTGTACAATACATTTTGTTTTATTACTTTGATGTGTGGTATTCTCTCATTGGTTTCATGCATGTCATGGTGCAGGTTTTCACAATCACCAGCACCCATTGTGGGTTTGTGACAGACATGTGTTGATGTATATTCTTGCCATTTGGGTTGTATCATGTAATGGGTATTTCAATGTGGGGTGGATGGGATACTTGGTTGGGTCTTTGCACAGGGGTGGTGTGCGGTGGGATTTGGGGGGCCATGAGGCACATGATTGTGGATCATGATGACGTGTTGGGGGACATGAGTCAGGCCTGCTGGCAGGTGCCCGTCACTCCTGGGTGGGTGGGGGTGCTGGGGGACATGAGTCGGGGGCCTGCTGGCAGGTGCCTGTCAATGCTGGGTGGGTGGGGGTCCTAGGGGACATGAGTTGGGCCTGCTGGCAGGTGCCCGTCACTCCTGGGTGGGTGGGTGTCCTGGGGGACATGAGTTGGTGATCACTAATGCAAGGTGACATGTGGGCTGGCTGGGGGGCCACCCATGGTAGTCCCCTGTGGTGTGGGCTGCCTGCAGGGACCATGGAGCGGGTAGAGGGCACACCTTGGATGACCCACACTGCCAATTCACGTGTGGGAATCCCCGCACACCCCACTGTATACACGTACCCCGCTCTGACAGCAAAATCGCGTGTGAAATTCCCCCAAACCTCAGTAATACACGTACCCCGCTCGCACAGGGCCAATCGCGTGTGAAACTCCCCGCGAACGCCAGTGATACACGTACCCCACTCGCACAGGCCCAATCGCGGGTGAAACTCCCCGCAAACCCCAGTAATACACGTACCCCACTCGCACAGGGCCAATCACATGTGAAACTCCCTGCGAACCCCAGTAATACACTTACCGCGCTCGCACAGGGCCAATCACGTGTGAAACTCCCCGCGACCCCCAGTAATACACGTACCCCACTCGCACAGGGCCAATCGCGTGTGAAACTCCCCGCAAACCCCAGTAATACACGTACCCCACTCGCACAGGGGCAATAGCGTGTGAAACTCTCTGAGAACCCCAGTGATACACGTACCCCGCTTGCACAGGCCCAATCGCGTATGAAACTCCCAGCGAACCCCAGTGATACACGTATCCGCTCGCACAGGGCCAACCGCGTGTGAAACTCCCCGTGAATCCCAGTAATACACGTACCCCGCTCGCACAGGCTCAATCGCGTGTGAAACTCCAACGAACCCCAGTAATACACATACCCCGCTCGCACAGGGCCAATCACGTGTGAAACTCCCGGCGCAGGGGTGCACATGTATTCGGAGGGGTGCGAGGGGAGTTTTACAGGTGTTTCGTGGTTGGGCTGTGTGCCATGTACAGGATTTGTGCACTGTGCCTGGCGCTCGGGGAGGGGTTGGGACGTAACTGGCGCTGCTGCAGGGTTGCTGCACCACTCTGCGCCATGGCTGGTAATGGATGTTGAAATCCATGAATACGCTGTGCGTGGAAATGGATTTTGGCGCACGCGGCTGGCGCAGACTGTCGCATGCGCACACTGTGCGCCAGCCGCGTGCACCACTTGTGGGCTGAATTCTATGAATTACCCCCATAGTTTTCATGGAATGAGACAAGAATTGGACTGCTGTGCTGGAATGGTGAAATTCACTATAAACTCACAAGAAGATCCACAAGAATTTGTAACGTACTTACTACAAGTACTGGAAAACAAAAACACACCTATAAATGAAATCTTGCAGATTTCATACATGTGGAAACAGACATGCACTCTGTGCAACAATATGCAACACAAACAAATCCCTAATGAACGTGTTGTGTATGTATCCATACCTAACTGTGAATCCGTTCCATTTCAGCAACTTGTACAAAATGCAAATCATGGCAGATTATGTACTACCTGCAATTCAGATAATCGCTCCACCTTACAAATACAATGCAAATGGTACCAAAAACAACTGCAAGATGACTGGATTCACACATGGTCAAGTATCTCTTGGTAAGAAAACCTTCACAACCATAGGTATAATCTACCATGCAGGAAGCACAACAAATGCAGGTCACTACACTGCATATATAAAAAAGAATTGTGGATGGTTCGAATGTAATGAAAGTACCATTACTTTAAAGCAAAGATTACCAGCAAATCCTATAAATGCTTACTTTAATATTCTTAAAACCAAAATGCAATAACTAATCTGTGCATAAACATTAATAAAACTTCAATTAGAAAACTATAAACAGTTAGAATACGTCAACAGATATCTTACTGCCCCAAGATTCTGCAACAATCAAACCGATAAATCAATACCACTAAATTATAAGAAGTAATAAACAGTTAGAGTACGGCAACAGGTATCTAACTTCCCCAAGATTTTGCAACAACCAAACAGATAAATCAATACCACTGACAAATAACAAGAAATAAACAGTTAGAATACGCCAACAGGTATCTAACTGCCCCAAGATTTTGCAACAACCAAAGAGATAAATCAATACCACTGAAAAATAACAATACATAAACAGAATACATCAACATGTATCTAACTGCCCCAAGAATCTGCAACAACCCAACAGATAGATTAGCAGCTTGAGAATATAAATAAAAAACTATAACCAGTTACAATTCAACAACAAGTATCTAACAATCTGCCACAAACTAACAGATAGAACATTAGCCAGAAACAACAAGTAAACACTGAAAACACAGAAATAAATGTACTGTACCAAAACAAAAAAAGTTTTTTTTAATCCAACATGGATTTTTTTCCCACAGACCCAATTATTTAAACAACAACCACAGAAACTGAGCAAATTGCACAGTACACTAGTTTGTAAACTATTAAATATGAAGGTTGAAATAAATCAGAAATGTCTATTATTCAATGTTATAAGTCTTTATAAACTACCTACACTAACATGATCTTTTCTTTTATCACAGAAATTGACAAAGAATATATCTGCTCCAGTTACCAAACCAAACAGTAAGTATATTATAATAAATACAACTCATAAATACTGCTCCATAACACAACCATTGAAGCAAACATGTAACTGTACACCACAATACAAAATGTTTACTTCCATGGATATGTTATACTGCAGTGCTTGTTACCAAACTCTACAATCTTAATGACATGATGTAGCCAAAACTTCACATACAAACTATACAAATCAAACAGTACATAAACTGTAGATTTGGAAATATTTCATAGATATTCATTTCTATGGATGGGATCTATGGGTGTGATATGCTGCGGTGGTTGTGGCCAGGGCCTACAGTCTTGGGTGCATAACCTACGGCCACTGCAGCGTATCACACCAATAGATCATACACATAGAATCAAACGGCCATGCACACAAGACTGTGGGCCCTGCCCAACACCACCACAGCATATCACACCCATAGATCATACACATAGAATCAAACAGCCATGCACCCAAAACTCTAGGCCCTGGCCACAACCACTGCAGCATATCACACCCATAGAATCAAACATTTTAACTGGCTTTATGGGCTACTGCATTCATTTTTTTTATGTCCGCGGGCAGTGCACCTAAATAAATACAGCATTTGACCCATCTCTTACTCCCCCATCCTCTCTAAACACTCTTACACACCAACACACTTGCCAAAGTTGTATTTCTCCCCCGTTTGTCACCGCGCTGTCCACGGATGCCCGTGGATCCAAGATGGCGGGCGCATCAAAACAATACGATGCACCGCACGCTTCATTCCAGCCAATAAGCGAACACGTCACATGTCCGCGGACATGATGTGAGCCAGTTAGCCAATCGGTGTCATGTCCGCGGAGCCAGCAGGGAAATGTGTCCTCTTAGTGGACATAGATATCACACATTTTTGTGACCTACTTTTTGGTCATTTAAAAAAAACCTACTGAATGGATTTTCACCAAATTTACAAAACCACGCTTTCGGGACCAAGCTCCTGCTCCTGCCACAAATTTGGTGAACACCCGTCCAGCGGTTTGGGCTGTAGGCGTGAGCAAAGTTTTTCCCCATTCAGTCTATGGGAAAAAAATAAGTTTTGGGATCCCCTATAACTTTGCCCCCCCTGGACCAAACCCCACCAAACTTTGCAAAAAAATGGGCCATTACTAGCAAAGCTATAAGACGTCAAAAAAGTGCTCTTCCTATGGGATTGCAACTTAACCATAACTACACAGCCAATAACGTGGCTGTGTGATATATTGTATTTTATTTGAATTCCCTTTGTTAAATGTTTCATCCTATTGTATGTTCCTTCCCTATTGCACCCACCTCTTTCCATCCCACACAACGTCCATTTTAAGCGTCACCTTTTATGTTACAAAAATAGATCAAATTAAACAAAGACTGCAAAAATATATTACAATATCTATTGTAATTCATTTTATGCAGTTTCAGTAATCAGAATTGTCAATTGTTGCTTGTAGCTGCGGTTGTCAGAGCCACGATTAAAAGCTCACCAGTCGTTGCTCACCGTAGCCACGCAAAAATAATCCTGCTACTCATTGGCTTATACCGTAACCGCGGCAAAAAATAATATTATTAAAAAACTATTCTTTGTATGTACATATATACATTACACATACATATTTATCCAAAAAATTCTCAACGGAGAAAAAAAATCCTCTGTTCTGTTATTTAAAATACATAACATTTAAATCATTACAAACTACTTTTTGCATCAGCAAATTCGAAAAAGAATTGCCAACAACATCGACAGTTCGTACATCAATAAATGCATTTCACTTCAATGCACAGATATTATAATACTATACAAAGATGACTAATTTCGAGCTTACTTTACACAAACTTCACCAGTAAACCAAGACATATAACATAACTATGTCTTCAGTTTTACAAATAAATAAATGAAGACATGCCAACACTGTAGCATTATTTTGAGTATTAATCTTTTTTTACTATACTCATACCTATGTTATAAATAATATGTAGACAATAATTTGTTGGGTGAATAAACATATTAACACTTATCAAAAACTTCACTAATAGCATAATAAATGCAATTTCCATACTTCTTATCAAATCTGTGTGCATGCTTTGTTTTTCCGCCTACACACATGAGAAGTTCATAATGACATTTCATATCATACACATCATATTGTTAAAAAACTTAAAACTACAATTTATTACCTAAACTTCTGTTACCACTGATACTGCTACACAGTGTGCAATACCTATTTTTTCTATATCAACTTTATTCTAAATTATAAAAATGATATCTACATTGCAATTTCATAACATCTTTTATAATATGGTGTGCATCCTTTTTCTGGCCACCTGCTCACCTTAGAAGCTAATCATACTTATCTTAAACCTACCATAAAAATGAAAGAATATGCACAGTTTAATTCCTGAATAGATTGACTTTTCTAAAAACTGCACACTGCACATAAAACATATTTATACAATTAACAAAGTTACCTTTTCAGTCAGTTATTTTTATTTTATATTTCAATTGCACTATATGTTTTTGTATCTACAACCTATTGTTTACCTGTTTCATATGTAAACAGTCATCAGCTTCTGCACACCCTCATACTCAAAATAATGTACATGGAACCATTTATGTAACCTCACACGTATAGGGAAAACTTGTACATATTAACATATACAGTGTTTTACACAATAAAACAGAAGTAGAAGATTGCAGAATGCTATTTTCTCTTCTAAATGATATACAATATACCTCTACATTTATTTGGAACTGTTTTAAAAAACAATTCTAGTAGCAAACCATGCCCTACTTTACATGAACCACTTATTAGCCTACTTTTTTATTTTAATGTTTTTAAACATTGCTTCTAACAACATTAAGTAAGAATTCTTTAAGCCCTTTGGCAATCTAGCTTAGTGTGTGACTATATAGTAATTACAAACAAGCCAATCTACTTCTGAACGCACACATGTTGTGAAATGTCCAGATTCAATGGATGCCCCCTCATGAAAAATTATTGTTAATTGTACACATTTTAAAAGTGTTCTTACTAACAGAAACTTGACTATTTACAAAATTATTTATTGACGTGTTAATTTTCCTATCATCTACATTGTATCTTTAAAATAAAATCAATACTAGATTTTGCAGTGTTGATTGTAAATTACAACCACAGTCACTGCATTTCATGTCACGGAATGCTTTAGTTACAAGATCAGAACATTTTACACTTTTTCGATCAGACACATACCGATACACAAGAATAGAAGACCATTTCTTACATTTTGGACACATATGCTTCCACTCATAACTAATTCCAACATACTTATCAACTGTAACAGTTTATTTCACTAATATCTCAAAGACATTAATGAAAAAATTATTGACTATCCTCCTGTGTATTTTGAGAAAATTGTTCATTTCCACTTGCAACAACTACTACATTTTGGATTGATATTGCTGAATGTAAATTGTGTGGATTTTCATCTACAGACATTTTAAGAAATTAAAGTTTAACACATGGCTACTTCTCTGCTGTTGAAGCTATGAAGCTATTTCTTGCATTCAATGGAGACATTTGAAACAACATACACAAAGCTGCATTACAATAGCATTCATCTCCTGTTTCATTACTAAAGCTGCAATGACAGTATGTTACAGTTGATTGATTCTCCAACTCCATTAAATTCTATAGTTTTTTTTCTGACAAGGACTGATTTCATTTGAATGTGCTTTCACTGACTCCTTACGTTTCCTGGATGACTGCTTCACAGGTACCGGTATGAGGTGCTGGTGAGGAGCATACAGTACATGCAACCTATTATATACTTCAATGCAAGAAATGTCAGCTTTTGCTGTGCATGAATAGTCTCTATAACTGTCTTTGCTGGGCTGTTTATATTAGTTGATGGCATTATCATATGCAACCTAGGCAAAGTGTGCTGAACAGCAGCTTTGTACATGGTGGTAGTTTTCAAACATAATATTTGATGGTTGTTTGACTAATGTTAGTATCGATCAGGAGCAATAAAGGGTACCTAATCAAAAAAACTCTTTCATCTGTATATTTAGATTCACCTGCAAAAGCGAAGCAAAAGAGGCAGGCTTTTTTATTTACTTTTCAATTTGTATTTTTACAGATAGACTCAGGAAATCAATCACTCAGATACAATAACTAAAATGAATCCTGAACAAAGTGATTATATGTGGCTGAATCCTTTATTTTCATTATATTACAGTACTTGCTATGCTGTTTTAGCATTACACCTCATCACCGAAGGTGCATTCTATATAATAATATTTTTCTGAATTGGCAGAGCAACTATCTGGTCACGTTTACCTAATGGAGCTCACTAATGAACATTTCTGCATATATATTTTTTCTGTCTCCCTGTTTGCTATTTTCGACTGCACCTTACAAAACTTGTTTGCTGTTAATCCCACAAATCATGTATGTATACCTTCACTTGATAATACAATATTTATTTCTGTTTATTTACTTTATGCCATCTGATACTGTTTACTATGTGGTGCAACCACCCTAATGCTACTTGTTTTGGGACCTATAATGTCATTATTGTACCCACTACTAATGTTCAATCCAACAACTGATTGTTAATTTTGTCAAATCACCCTCAGAGGAAGAGCAGGATAGCTCGAAACACATGTCAGGCTGACTACCTCTGCACAATAAATGCCATTTGGCATCTGTACTTTTGACTCCTAGTGGCACAGTGTCTCTGGAATTCTCTCTTCATACTGTTAATCTAATGTGGTGTATATAGGCAGTATACCCACTCTCTCCAGTGACCCTCAGCCTTTAGTCTACTTCTATATGTTTGTTAGTGCAAGCGCTGGGGAACAATTTGGCTTTCGCGTGCCACTAGTTTTTCCTTCGAGCACATTTGTAAGTTTGCCCTCTAAAACTTCATTTTTTTCTTTCACCTGTTGCAGCATCTCACATGCAGAAAGATTTTGAAATCTAGCTCCGGTCTGAAGTGTATGAGCAACAGCATAACATAATGTTGAAAATTCACTTTCATACAATAAGTGAAACATTTATTCAACATTGGAGCAGAATCGTGAATCTTCTTAAAACATTCTTGCACAATGATTTTCTGAAGCAGAAATGTGCACCTTCCGATCATCCAATCTTCCTCCATTACCAGTTAGAAAAAGCACAGGGACACAACAGGCTTTTAATGGCTTTTCCTAGATAGTAGTTGGTGCACCATTCATTGCTTCACTCCTAGAATATTGCCATGTTTTGCCAAATTCAGGGGCAAATACACAACTGTGCCTCTCACACCTTGCACTAATTACTTCTTAAGCAAATTTTTACATCTTTATTTGCAGTCTAACTATAACTTGAAAAGGATGAACAGTTTCCAATGCAATCATTTCAAACATGTAAAAGTTTTGAAGCACAAGAGGGATATTAGGCACTGCCATGTGGTTTAAAACACGTCTTGGCGGAATACATTTTTGATTTTAAAATCCAACACAGTGGGCCTCATTACGACCCTGGCGGAAAGTTACCGCCAGGGCCGTGACTTTACCGCCATGGTGCTAACTACGTTAACACCATGGCGGTAAGGGGATTTACCGCCCCATTCCGACCTTGGCGGGGCGGTAAATCCCCAATCCCCATTTACCCTTCCCCATTCCCATTTTTGCCCCATAGGGCATAATGGGAGTGGGGAAGGCGTTAATTACGCCACCGTAAATTACGGTGGCGTAATTAACACCAAGTTCCCTTACCGCCATGGATTTTTACACCCGCTAGAAGCAGGTGTAAAATCCGCCATGGCGGAAAGGGAACTCGTGATTGGCGGTAAGGGGTCGGCGCAGCTAACGATGGCGCTAACCCCTTACCGCCAGGGTCGTAATGAGGCCCAGTGTCTACAAACATAAAGTGTCTCACTTGTGTCAAATATTTCTTCTACAAACAAATACAGATAAAGTTCTTTCCAAACATCTTCTACAGTGTTAAATTGTATTTGCAACATACACTAATTGCACTTGAGACTTATGAAAAGTGTGTCAACAAGATACACAAACAATGTCAGGTATTTCAGTAGAAGACAACTCAAACAATGCAATACTACTTTTATACTATTGAAAAATCAGATCCTTTGAAAGCATAGGATCTTCACTTCATATAAGTGTTTCATCCACGTACACATACACTTTTTAAATGCATCATATTTATAATTTGCATTGGATAAACTAAACTTTCTACAGTTCCAGTAAAAAGTATTTGATTTAAAACTGCAAGAGACATACTTTGCAAAGTTTAACTAGAAGGTATCTAATTTTAGTATGATGTGCCGCCAGCATCCGAATATGATAAAACTGACTCAGACATCTACTTTTATCAAGACAAGCTAGAGAGTGACCCAAAAGTCCTGTTTTTTCATGAACTTCACAGTCATCTATTGTTTGTAGCATCCTGGTCTGTCTTTGAACATTATCATTTTTGTGCAATACTTGCATAAATCTCTTTAAAACTTTAAGGGGCTGATTGGTGGAATTATTTGCACTGAAAACAGGGATTTGTGCACCATTCTGCATGCAAGTCCCCATTTGTTAAACAGGGTTTTGCAGGAAGAATGGTGCACAAATCACCGTTTATCAGCACCAATAATTCCATGAATCAGCCCCTAAAACATTACAAGAAAACTTATCAATATTGCACCAAAAATTGCAAGTCCATATCTCACAATCCTTCTTTAGTTTCATTTTTTGACTAACCTACAGTTTCCATTTCCGCATTATTACACTGTATGATATCTTCTTTTTTTAGAAAGCACACCGTTTCGGGCTTCATAGTTACATCCACTTTTATCAAAAGCTAGTGGAACATTATTTCATTGAATGTAACTCTCCTCATTAAAACATCTTTCAGAATGAGAAGTGTGTTTCCACTCTCCACCAAAGATGTCCCAAATGTTGTCACGTATAAGCACATGAACTGTTTCTATATTTGTATAGAATGGTGTAGTCACCTTAAGCAATTTCTTAAGATTATTTGATATGAAAATGAACAATTTTCAATTCATATCAAAAGCTTTTTTAATTATTACTTCTACATTTTTCTTTTGCAAAAATCTCAAGAGGGATATGTTTTCCAATATATATATATATGCTTATTCCTCTGTTTCAAATTCATAGCACATTTGCTACCTTTTTTTCAAAAAATCTTTCTTTTTTTACTAGCTAGTAACAAATATGAAACATGTTTTCTTTTTTTACTTTCAATAAAAACTTTATCGGTTCCAGCAAAACTTTGTGTTGGCACATCTCTTATTTCAACATTTTTAAAACTATCCTCAACACTAGAAATGTTTGCATTATGTACAGGATTTGTATCTACAGATTTAAAAACACTACTTTAAAGAAAAAGAGACTGTTTAACTCTACTTCCCTGCAGATCACCCTTTCTTATAGCTTGTTGTTGTGTTCTTGATGGAATCTGACAAAAAAGCTGTATCAAAAATCTAAATTGAAAAGATTAAGTTCACACTTTGTGTTTCTTTATATTTTCAATATAAAATATAAGTTTCAAACCCAGGCTAAAAGGTGAAGATGGACTTTAACAGCCCGCCAACCCAGGATTTGTAAGGCCAAGCGAAGCAAAATGCTGACTAAAAGTTGTGGAAAATAAAAGTCTGTGCATGCCCGTCTGCCCAAGTATAATAGTTATTTGCACACTGGGAATTTTCCTGGGTTCATATCATTTTTGGTTTTTTTATTCCTCACAAGATATATACTAAAGTGAGTACACAGCCCACAAGAAAAGACCAGTTTACCACCACATTTTAAATCAAAAAGAAACTTTGACAAATTGGCCACCATAATTAAAAAAGGATGTTTTCAAATAAAATGACTACCACTACTCTACAAAACCTATCAGCATGTCCACCCTCACTCCACAACCCATTCCCACTATCACTACAGTTTTTAATTTGACATCTTATACAACACATTATCCATTTCTTACATACCATCATAATTTGCAAAGTTTCATCTAGGTGTGCTTATTTGAATTGCTAAAGCTGAATTTAGGTGTGCCTGTTTATGCTTTGAATTAGCCCAAACGAATGTTCATTAAGCCTCAGCCGATGTTGCACCTACTCCATGCATCTTAGCCTAGTCTAACCCAGCACTATATTTGTAATTAACGTCATATTAACGTCATCTGCTATCAATGTTAACAGCTGACTGTATATCGAATATCTATTTAGCCCTAGCTGCTAAATTTCCCACTATCATAACAGAATGCAGGCACTGCTGACTTTAACTATGCTCCCATTCTACATTATACCATCTGCCACCCCTTGCACTAGAGGACACGACATTAAGTTTGATGAAGGGTTAGGCAGACTGAGATGTCCCCGCCACCACCCTATACCTTGCCCTACACCTTTCCTTCCCACACTACCCCCGTTTCCCACACTAGCCACAACCAAACTACATCCAGCCTCCACTATGTGCACTACACATGATAAATTGTCCCTTGTGTCTATAGCCTCAACTGCCTCCCCTCCTGACATCTCTAAGCGCAGCGAGAGACTAACCAGCAGACTACCGTCCAGTAGGCACTCAGCAGTAGAATATTCCCATAAGATCTTATGCGCAGTTCGCTCAGGATCCACTGACAATAATCGCAGGCGCCAAAAGAAAAGGTGCACAGCCCCTCTAAACAACCTAAGGGACATTAGCCCCAGTCCACCAACAAAGGACCTACAATCACAGCCCACTAAGGGAGCATTACTGAATGTCAGGTCACTGGTAGCACATGCAACTGAGATTGCCGACATGATTGTGAACAATAACCTTGACTTCCTTATTATGACAGAAACCTGGCTGCATGAGGCAGCAGGCCCTTCTATTGCCTTAGCCGTCCCAGATAATTATTCCATTCTCCGTGCAGACAGACCCACGGCTCGCGGAGGAGGAATTGCCATTATCTTTAAAGACACTCTCAACATAAGACTAGCCACCCCTACGCCATTGGCATCATGTGAACTCCTCTCAGTTAAGTTCCAAACTTCACCTAACAGCACTATCACACTACACATTATTTACAGGCCTCCAGGACCTCCTGGGTCCTTTGAAGAAGATATCACAGCCCTAGCAGCCGACACCACCAAACCCACGGCGCAAAATATCATTTTAGGAGATTTCAACCTCGGTTTCAAGGACACTAGAGACCCACTCGCCATCTCTCTAGCCTCTGCACTACTAGAACAAGGCTGTACTCAAATTAGTACCAAACCCACACACAAAAAGGAAGGATACTTGACTGGGTTGCAGTTCTAAATTGCACCATCACCCCACTAGATATGACCCCACTAGTATGGTCAGACCACCACCTTATCACCTTTGAAATGCATATCAACAACTTGGAAAAGAAAAAGCCCATTATTGCTCCCCCCTGCCTCACAAGGAATAAACGTAACATCACAGCAAATGCTCTGGTTCCTTTGGTAGCCCCCCTACTCAATGCCCTAGCGGATACCAATGATCCTAACACTCTAATTAACATCTACAATGAGACCATGACTAAAGCCATTGATGTTATTGCCCCGCTAAAACTACGTAAAAGCAAACCCATAGCCACCTTAACTCGTGGTTCACTCCAGAGATAAAAACACTCCGTACTGAAAAAATAAAATGGGAATGACATTGGAAATGTTCCCCTACACCTGAAAACAAAACTAACCTGGCCACTATCACTGCCACTTACAAAAATAAGATAATCCAGGCCAAAAATGAAACCTATAATGTCAGAATAGTCCAAGCCAGCTCCAGCACTAAAGAATTATTCAACATGCCAGATACATGCACTAAGGATAAAGCCTGGTGTACCAGCATTCAAAATGCCCTCTCCAATAAAATCAAAGGACTGCAGAACAAAATAGCTGACAAAAGATCCCAACTAACAGTCACAACACCAGCTCCTACCCCTACCCCTCACATTAACTCAGGTTTCACATTAAAAAAAGTCACCATTCCTGAAGTCCACAAAATCATTGCGTCTCTTAATCCATCTAACTGCAAGGGCGACAGTTGCCCAGCCCAGATTGTAAAAGATGCAGCTAGAGACCTTGCCCCATTCATTACTAAACTTGTAAACTCCTCCTTCTCTAATAATTCCGTCCCAAGTAACATCAAACAGTCCTGGGTTCGACCACTATTAAAAAAAACAGACCCTTGACCCGGCTATACCCACTAACTATAGACCAATCACGACAGTCCCCTTTCTATTGAAAATCTTGGACAGAATACCCTACTTGCAAATACAAGATTATCTTGAAGCTCACAAACTACTCGGCACCTGTCAATCTGGCTTCAGACCTCAGCATGGAACAGAAACCGCACTCGTCGACCTCAAAAGCCAGATCGATGAACTGAAAGACAAAGGAAAGATGACCTCCATACTTTGTAACCACCTATCCTCAGCGGCCCATTTCTCCAGTTCTGCAGTTGCTTGGATCCAATCTTTCCTCGCCAACAGAACTATGTGTGTGTTCTCACCTTCAGTAGCTGCTGACTCCATCCCCATCACCTGCGGATTCCCACAAGGATCCTGCATCTCGCCCACTTTGTATAACATTTTCACAAAGCCACTATTTGACAAACTGGACCGATTGGGTGTCACCTACACAAATTATGCGGATGACACCCAGATACTCCTACCCCTCTCGGGAACCTATGATATAGAAGTCGTGAGGATCAACAAAGTCTACATCATCATTCAGGCATGGATGGCCACACATGGCCTCTGCCTGAATGATGATAAGACTGAATTACTCCTAGTCGGATCATCTAACAACCTCCTCAAACTAAGTCCTCACTACACAAATATCGTCATTGATGGGAACAGCATACCCATTGCCAAACATGTAAAAACTTTAGGTTTCTACTTCGATGCCCAGTCTAACCTAACTAAGCAGATTAACATGACCTCATCGGCCACAGCCTACACCGGCAAGTTGATCAGAGCCTGTAGACCTCTACTATCCCCCACTAGCTGCCTTGCTTTGGCGAGAGCGCTCATACAATCCAAATTGGCTTATTGCAACAGTCTTTATCTAGGAGCGAACAAAACCATCTTAAATATACTAAAGATCATGCAAAATAACGCGCTCTGAGCCGTGCTGAATATTCCCAAAACAGAGCATATATCAGAAATTAGAAAGCACCACAGGTGGCTCTCTATACAGGACAACATTGTCCTAAAAAACTATCTGCCTCACTCACAAAGCGCTTACCCACCAAGCCCCCCCTACCTCACAGATAAGTTCACATGGTATCCAACAGAATCACCAGATCTTCCAACATACCATGTCTGGTGGTGCCCAGATACAATCTAAAAAGAGCCGGAGGCTCTAGCTTCCCAGTATTAGCCACCCAGCTTTGGAACACTCTCCCTCAGAATATTCAAACCATTCAAACCTTTAACAGTTTCAGAAGTCATGCTACCACTTGGATACTAAATAAAACATAAAACAATAGCTCTTGATACCACTAACCGTTAGGTGATCGGCACATACTACTGCTATGACCCAATGTATAATATGTATAATGATTAATATGTATATATGTACCATTGTAACTTTACCTGAATATTCAAACTGTATTCATGCACATAACTGTCTATTCTATGCCTTGTAAACATTACTATCCTATAGCGCCCACTACCTCCGGGTCAGGTGCGCGATATAAATAAAATAAACAAACAAACAAATAAACAATTTGGCATCCACGCCACATCCTGAAACAAAGAGTGTGATATGTCAAAACCCAATATATACAATAACAGAGAAACAGGATTTAGAAAATACAGATAACCTGACATAACAAATGCTGGAAAATCAGCCATTTGGTCTACCTGCAGTGGCAAATATAAAACATTAAACCACCAAAATAACCTCCACCACTAAGGAGGTGAGCATGACTGCCACACTACCCATTTCTTACATAACATAACACTTCTTAATAAAGCATACACATAATACAAACAATATATAAATAAACATTCATGACAAAGATACCAAGAGAAAAAAGCAAGTACTGAGTTACTCCACCCAGCACCAGTTGTCACACCTAACAACCCTTTGCATATGGTCTGTAGGTCAACTCCAGATAGACAGCATTCACTCTACTGGTACTTATATAACTGTGCTCTGTCACAACCAATATTTAGAATGTGTGTGTCAAAGGATATCTTTCCTTCTCCATCATCACCAGATGAATAATGGTTGAAACAATAACCTCTTAACAAAATCAACACATAAGCATTTCACAACAAATAACTGTTTAACTGTAAAACAGAAATGAAGCAGAACCCACGTAGGGCATATCAGTCTTCACATGCATCTGCATGTGTGATGGAAAATCATACGTGCACACTTCTGACTGAAGCGTACATCTCTAATAGTCCATATGTCTATGAATTGTACAATTTCCATAACATTGTTATAATGTCTAAATTATAGTCTCTGTTCATGTATTTTATGGCGTGAACATTTCATATCAGTGTATACTAAGTAAAACAATTAAATAAAATAATAAAACAAAATAATAAAATAGCTAAAATGAAAGAAACAATTTCCACTGTTCCCTGTTCCAGTCCCAACTGGTAAAGCACATCACAGTATTATGCTCCAACAGCAATAAATGTGAAACTAAAGTCAACTGAATACTGTTCCATTTTTGGCATTCACAATCCTCAAGACCACACCTCTGAGATGTCCTGATCACCAGACTTCCATCACAGCATTCTTCCCAGCAGAATCTCTCCGGCCTGGAGTTCATAGACTTTTCTCCATACAAGTCATCTATTTTGGCATCCCGGGCTGTTTATCATCACCTCCATACTTCGGTCTGGAGGCTATCCTGTAGATCTCATGTGGACTCTAATCCTGTGACCTCCGATCCAGTGGCCTTCGATCCCATGAACTCCATCATCTCCAGGAACCCCGGGAACTCGCCCTGCCAGGATAACATGTTAATCAGATCTAACTTCAATAGAAAAGAAACAGGTTAAATACATAGCATAGAACAATTGTCTATCCCTTTTTTACTACTTGGTTAAAATGCAGCCCAAATATCGTAGCTTCTAGAACTTGTCACTTTTGGACACCTGCAATTAAACATATATCACAAAGAAACACACATTTTATACCTTGCATTATTACATATTACATTAATTCTTCATGCAAAATAACCTTACCACACAGCATAAGAATATCTTAGTTTGATTCAGTGTCTCTTATAAAAAATTGCATCATATTTCTCTTGTCAAATACTAGATGTGGCATCTTTTTGATTGCTTCTTCTTACTCACCCGACCATATATTTGTTCATTTCACGAAGTGAACCATACACCACCTTGTGCCTACTCTCATGTCATTAAGTTACATGCATTATAAACAGTCACTCTTCAATGCATCCACCAACAAATATATGTATTCATCATTATTCTGTACTACCTGCCTCGTTTTCATTGTAATCAGGTCTCTTGATCCCATGTTTTGGGTGGCAGGGCTTAATTTGGTTGACATGAAAAAATTGCCCTGTCACCATTTCACCCTCCTTCTTCAGTATCTTATATACTACAGGGGATATTTGATCTATATTCTCAAATGGCCCTTGCCATGCTGTGAGAAATTTTGAATTTTTATGTCTACTCTTTCCAAAATTATATTTACACACCTGATCACCTATTTTGTACTCTTTCCCAGATGTCTTTTTTTATCATAATGGGTCTTTGCACTTTCAGCAGCTCTTTCCAGATTCTGCTGGCAAACGCAAATACCTGTTGTAAGTGCTTTCTCAATTCGTCCACATATTTGTGAACTGTGGATGCAGTTACAAGTGTTTGCTCATGTGTCCTGTACAATACATGTTGTGGCAGCACCATTTGTCTTCCTGTCAATACTTCATGAGGACTGATACCTGTTGCTTTAGCAGGAGTCGATCTAATGACCATTAACACTAAAGGTAACCATAGATCCCAACTGGAACCTGCCTCTGGTACAAACTTCTTTAATATCTACAATGGACCTATTACTTCTCTCTACATTTCCAGAAGCCGGCCGGTAGGAAATATGTAATTTACTTTTTACCTGCAATACCTGCCACACCTTGCTCATCAAAGCGCTCATGAAATGACTTCCTCTGTCTGATTCTATCCTTTGGGGTAACCCGAACCCCGAAAATATATGATTTACCAACAATGTGGCTGCTGTTTGTGCACTACAGTCTGGTGCAGGAATGCCATTTCGACATTAAACATACCACTGTCAATAAATATCTATTTCCCCTGGCTGATCTTTTTACAGGCCCAACATAGTCGATTTGCAAATCTGACCATGGAAGAGTTAAACATCTTTTTCATCAATGGAGCCCTATGCATTGGTGAAGCAGGTTTAAATTGTGTACATACCAGACATCCCCTAGTGTATAATTCCACATCCTGGGACATATGTGGCCAGTAAGCATAGTCATTCAGTATTTCCAACATTTTTAGTGAACCCCTGTGTCCTGCAGTTATAGCATCATTTGCATGGTGTAACATTAGTCCTCCCTAATCATCAGATCATCCTGTATTTTGATCCTCTATTTGTTCTTTAACAACACTCTTAGCACTTATTTTCCTGTACAATCATTTTCAGTTAAGGAATTCTGTTCGGGGTCTATTGTGATTTTAAAAAATGCCCAACACTGGATCCTCTTTTTGTGCCTTAACCAGATCCTGATCTGGCATATCATGACTCCATTGCACAACAGGTTGTTCAACTTCTTTTTTGCGATTTGGAGCGTGTGACAGTATCCACCTGTATTTCACCAATTAGATGTTCAATGGGCAATAATTCTCCCATAACAGCCCCAACCTTGGCCAATCGATCTGCTTTATCATTTCCCTCCTATACTCTCCTGGTACTTTTAAATGTCCACACATGTTCCTCCAGTGTATTGTTAAATCATTTGCTGACACTAATTTATCTATAGCTTGAATCATTCTCCGATGTTTTAGGGGCTTTTTGTTATATGTGAGCATGCTTCTTGTTTTCCAGCCAGGCAAATATTCTACAAAGCTATATCGTGCATAATCAGAATCAGTTGCTAAAATGATTTCCTTGAACTTGTTATCGACTGCAGTACTAATTGCTTTATAAATGGCAGTTAACTCTGCTACTTGGCTACTCCTGGTGCCAATTCTCATCCCAATGTCAGGAATGCCTTCACACTTTCTCCAGACATTTCCTATCCCTGCCACCAGCTGTTTATCACTGTCATTTTCAATGTGATAAGCAGACCCATCTACATACACGGTTGGCAAATCTTTGCATACATATTCATTAGAAGCTTTGTGTGGAGATTGTACAAATTCATTTAAACTTGCTCCACTTCTATCTCATCTGAGACACACTCAGCTGCACAGTCATGCACAGTCATGCACAGTCATGTAGATCTGCTATCCTTTCAGCAATTGGGCTTTTTGTGTTCTGTCCATATCTTCCTTCTACAGGGAATCCCTGCAACGCCAAAGTCCAGGAACGTGCTATGTTGCCTGATCTAATTCTTTTACTCTGTAAGAATTGCAACGGTTGATGATTTGTTTCAATAATTACCTTTTCTCTTTGAATAATAGGACGGAAATGTTGTAACGCCCATACAGTGGTCACAAGGGCCTTTTCACATACACTGAATTTAGTTTCAACCTGAGATAATGCCACAGGCGATAGTTTCATGATTCACCGCTGACATACACTGATAGCACCGCTGACATACACTGCTCAGTGAATCCCATCTCTACAAAGAAATCTTTATTCTTTATGGCATATGCCAAGCAGGGTGCCCTCATGAGACATTCCTTCAATTTAGCAAATGCCTCAGACTGTTCTTTTTTCCATATCCAGGGTACATTCTGCTTTCAACAATTTAGTCAAAGGTTGAGTGATTTTAGCGCAATTTTCAATAAATGTCCCATTATACCCTGTCATCCCTAATATACTTTTCAAACCTTTCATATTTTTAGGATCCCTTAATTTTTCTATCGCCTCCACCTTCTTCTTTTGTGGATTTAACCCATGTTCAGTTACTTAATGTCCTATGAAATTCACTCTCTTTTTGCACCATTGGGCCTTCTGCAAGGATACTTTGGCACCCGCCTTTTGCAATTGGCCAAGCACATGTCTAATCTCATCAAGATGACTTTTTAGACTTTCATTTTTAATCAGTACATCATCTGCATGAACTATGGTCCCTTTTTCTGCTTCACATGGTAGTGTTTTTCTCAAAAATATGCCAAACTCGCTCCCACTATTGACATACCAAAATGGTGTTCTGGACCAAGGGTATTGGGTTTTATCAAATGAAAATGCTGAACAAATTCTGAATGTCTTCTGCCAATGGCACACACCAGTACCCAGATGTAAGATCTAACGTGGTAAACACCTTTGACCCATGCACCTGAGCGAGGCCTTGATGAATGAATTGAAGTGGCCATCTAGACACTGGCACCCTTTTATTTAGGTCTCTCAAGTCTGCACACAGACGCCACTGACCTTTTGGCTTTAACACACCCAAAATGGGAGTGTTTGAGGTAATGTGAATGGGCCTCATAATTCCTCTGGATTCTAAATTCTTAATTATCTCTGTTAATGATTCCAAACATGCCAGTGCAACCGAAATTGGTGCACAAATCCTGGTTTTCTACCACATCCCTCTGGTAATGTGGCAACATGTAGATCAGTTAGGCCGCAATCATGTGCATCCTTGGCAAAAACCTCCGTAAATTCCATAATAATTTTCCTCAATTAATTCCTGCCTTCTTCACTATCACAGGCATCTGCTAATAGAATATGCTCCTCCACCATTTTTGAAAATTTGGGGAAATCCTCCAATGGAGAAACCTCTGTGCTTTCTTCTAATTGTGTGGCTGTATCTCTTTGCAAGGTTGCCACTTTTAAATATTTTGGAATATGAGCCTCCACTTCAATAGGTGGATTTTCTGTTTCATTTTCACTTGAATCAAATAATATGCAATTCTTTTGGTGGCGGCATTCTGTCTCGTTAGAATCATAAGGATACACCGATTGAATCCTGAACATCCTTTTGGGCTGAGAATCCAGAGACTCTGGTAACACGCCCTGTGCATCTAGATACCTCTGAGGGATGTTCCCCAGAGATGTTTTTAAGGGAGGGCAAAAGGGGCACTTGCCCAGGGCCCCCTCCTTCGAGAAGGCCCACAAGGCTAACTGGTCTGAAGAAGTAAGATTCCATTGTTCACCAGCCCTAAATAGCACACGTCAGGATATTTTATGGGGTGCTGCTGAGGCTCTAATCCCATTGCTAAACCCATTGCCTTTCTGTTTTGGCAAGTGCATTATGCCTTGATCAATTCATCATGTATTGCTTTCTGCGTTCACTTTGGTATGCTCTGTAGCATTCTTTCCTTCCTTTGGAAATTATGTTGATCATATGCAATAGGCAATGGTGAAATGCATATTGATAAATTGAGTGCTACAATGGTCGAGAAGTTAGCTCAGTGTGTGAAGTACCCATTGCAGAGATATGGGTTCATTTGAAAAATTTGAATATCACATACCAGCAAGGATTGCTGAGCCTTTCCTATGTCTGAGGTTTATAAACCTGCCTGCATATGTACTTGGTTTTGCGGAACAACATCTGCTATTATCAGCAATGTACCTGTACCAGATAGGGGTTGCTATAAAAACTAACATATCATCCGTATAGTGAAGGTCTAGAAATTGGTTTGTTCAGATGGGGTGTTGTAAAACCTAGGCAATCGCCTCCAACTATGGCATAAACTGTTAGTCCAAGAGGTGAATAAGTATCAAAATTCAAGACTAGGAACAACAGCATTCATGTTTGTATCCTGGATTTGCAAGCAGACGATACAGTGATCCTGGTCAAATCATCTACTATATCTTACATTACTTTGCTGTCTTCTGTGAGGTTTGCCTTCTTGCATGCTGCTGGTATCATTTAGCCCATTACTTGATCTTTCTTCTTATGTAGGCCATTTGGGTGGAAGGGTTGGTAGACAGAAGAGTGCGGACCATATGTTGCAGGCCTCAGGCAAGCATATTTTAAGGTCTGCTTGTTTGACACAAAAAACGGTTTGCTTTTTGGTAAAAGTCATCAAAGTTTGTATGCACTTTTATAAATGAAAATGTCACAAGCCTTTGTTTTGGAAGTATTTAAAGCTTTAAAATACAAAAGAATAATTCAGATTAAATGTGTTAAAATGGCATTGATTGGTATGCTGGTTCTTATATACTTCCCTTGATGATGGAGAGAATGAAGCTATGATCATTCTCATTTTGCAGAACACCCTTCTATAATATTTTGTTTCAAAATAGTCATGTTTGGTAATGTGATTTGTGTACTTTCCCAGTCCACTTTTTTTTTAAATAAAATGAGATTGTTTTAGTTCATGGTAAGAACTGGAAAGGAAAGTGTTCAAATGCAGAAATTGGAGTTGGCACAAATCCCAGTTTCACCCCTTCACGCCTTAACCAATGTGTGATCCTGGGCATCTCATTTAATCTTGTATTGCCTAACCCCTCAATATTGCCGGTCCTTTCAAAATTGTCAGCCCTTCTGAGTGATTTCCTTCTCATGGTATTATCTTCATAAAAGCCTTATTCATGGTTTCACTGTGTTAATAGTGAGCATATTTATATCGCACACCACAGGCATTTGTTCCTTTGATATCTAATGGCAACACTATTTGAAAACCATATCCCACTTCTAATCTCAGTCTGTCTGGATAAAGACACCTTCCTGGTAGCATCTGGTAGCATCTAATCAGCCTCCACTATCCATGCTACGTATGTCTAGTGTTCTCCTTCCTTCCAATTGGTGGGCTCTATCCATGCATGGGACATTTGCATTCTGTGAGACAGCTAGTGTGAGTTCTCTGTCACGTATGGGTTACATGTACCTTTTACATACGGTCGGTCCTGCATTAATACTACATCTACCTTACTAGATGTTCTTGATAAAAGGTATCCTGTATGTACTAGAACAGTAATCCCTTTGTTGAATTCTAATGTTGGTCTTTAAATGCTACTTGTTTATCATTCTGATTAGAGCAAGAATGAAGAGGGCAAGGGGATTTAAAGGGAGTCAACGTGCTTATTATGCTGTGAGACAGCATATCAGCATATAGGTTGTGAATGTGATGGGCGGGGGTGGAGGGTGCGACCAGTATTCTTGATTCCTTAATTCCTTTGTTTTGGTGGAAGAGGGCCCCAAAGATGTCAGTGACGAGGGCCCCAAAAGTGCTTAAAATGGCCTTGATGTTCCCAGTCACTCTATTATTGAAATCTGCAGTGTAATGTGATTTTTGCATTGCCATTCCTAATGTAGATTTCTCCTCTAAATAAATGTCTTGACACACTTTGTTATCGACCATAATTTTGATGGGTACATCCCCAATCTCTACCAATGGTGTATATTCACATTCCAGCCCTTGTTGCTTCATGGATTAATTTAAACATGCATCAGAATCCTTCATTTGCCCACCACTTCTATGCTTTAATGTTATAGCAACCTTTCTAGTGAACGCAGGAATGGTATTATCCTTCTTCAACTGTAGCTCAATTGCATATGGCACCAGCTGTACGCCTTTCTTTTGTCTTCAAATTCGGGCAATTCAGTTTGCCATTCTTTCCTAGGATCCAAATAAATCTGCATGGATTGTTTTTCCTTTTCACTTTGCTTTTCGCCCTGACACATCAGGATGACAGTGAAACTAGGTACAAAGCAATTTTGTAGATATGCCTCCACTGCATCATTTGATTTGGCACCAGTATGGCATTCGTTTACACTACTGTTTTGTGACTTTATTTTCTTAGGCCTTAATGCTTTCTTTGTCAGAGACCACAGGACGCCATTCACTCCATCAATGAGGGGTGACAACCTTTTCGGGCAATCTGTTCCCATCAGCAATGAAATTTCACTGATAGATGTAATCAATACTTCTGTGTTTTCCTATCTTTACATCAACCTCAGTGACACCTTCGATAGGTTCCTCCTCGCCGTTAAAATTATATACCTGGTAAATGAAAAGATATCTTTCTCTCCTTTTTGCCCATCTCATCTCGGGAATCTTGGTTTGTCTTGTCACGCTCAAAATTCATCTGGAGTGTAGCCGCTGTTCACCCCTCTGCCCGTGGACCATCAGCGTTTACACTGCAGTTCTTCAACTAAACATACTCATAAACATTGCATGGTAAGTTGTCACTTTCTAATTCTGAGCACCAATTGGTGTATGGCACAATATCAGCCTTTTTGATTTCTTCAAAACTATGTGACTCAAAGAACTCTTCAGGTGACTGGGCTGTACCCCCCTTTATAGTACTTATTTGTACTGTTTTCATTTTATAGGCATTTTGATCATCTAGGGAGGATATTTTATCCGTCACACTTACTCCTCCATCAGTTATTTTATCAGTGCACATGATGTCTTTTCTGAATCTGTTTCTCTGCTCTTTTGGAACTTCATGTTTACTTTCTCCTTTCTCTTTTCTATTTGCACAGACTTCCATAGTCTGATTCAATGCTAGGTTAACCCAAACCTCTTTTTCAGGTGTGGTTGCAATCCGTGCCTCATCCTCATTTGCAGGCATCTTCCTGTTTAAATCAGTAAGCAATTCATTACAATTACATAAAACTGGTTTATGGGATTCTAGATATTCATCATTGCGGTTGTCATTAGCATTTAGTTACTTGTTATCAGAAGGCACCAGATCACTTCTGCAACCTTCCGCCCCTTCATCTGATGACTGTTTTTGAACTGCACAGAGTTTCCCTCTCTGTTCAGACTACATTTTTACTTGGGCCTCAAGACATTGAAATCTATACATTTCTCAAGAATCTTCTCTTTGTGGCCTAGACCGGTATTGGTTATTTTCACCCTGGTTAAATCTGTTCTGGTATCTCTCAGGAGACTGATTTCTATTTGGATTGTTTCTGAACTCTTGATTTATAGAGGGTGGGGAACGTGGTGTGCTCATTCTTTGGTTGTGATCCATTGGTGGTGGTGATTGAGTATAGTGGCGTGGGGCATAGTTCACATTTTGTCTTTCGTTTTGTGGGTACTGTCCCCTATGCTCGTTTCCATTTTCAATGAATCTATCCAAATATCGTGGTCTGTCCTGGTTGCCATACACCATATTATTGGGATCAAATCTGCTCTGTGCCCCCAATGTCTGGTAGGGACTATTATTTCTTTGATCCTGATTTTGTCTCTGATTGTTATTTACGCCTGACATATCGGGCCGGTATCCCACTCTGGGTCTATCTCCTATGTACCTAGGACAAATGTAACTCTCTCTATTGCTTGGATCGTGTAATTGAAACATTGGCGCCTGGGGTGGCAAGCTTTGTGGTGCACCTCTCTGTTCAGATGTCACATTATTTCTGGTGGGAGTCTGGGCTGATTCAAGCAACATTTTGGCAGACCTTATCTCCATTACTGTTGCTGAGGAGACCTTATCTCCCTCCTCTATGGCAATAGAGTACCTCATACAGTTTAGTACCTTGTTCTACAATCCATTCAAGGGACTCCTCATGATGAAACTCGCAAATTAACTGTGATATTATATCTATTTGTAAGTCATAGAAGTAAGCAATCTTAAATTCAGTAGAGTTGGGACTAAAGGATACATCAAAATGAGAGAATGCTCTCTTCAACTCTTAGAGAAATTGTCGAGGTGACACATTTGGCCCGCTGTCATTTTGTATGCAGCTTTCTTTACCTCCTGCAATGATTGATATGGAGAAAAATGGTGCCTAACTTCCTTTTCAAATTCTGCCCAGGAAATGTTTTCCTGTTCATTCAAACCTCTGATAACACTTGCTGTGGCAGCATCAAGATCTAAATGAAAGTATTGCTGTATTGTTCCTTCGGTATATCTAAGGCTTTAAACATATCATGCACTGCTTCTAGATGATCTTCTATACAGCAGCTCCCTCCTTTCTTGAACGGTTTAATTAGGGCCTTGATTGATTTCATTATCTTGATAGGGCTACTTGATGCTATGTTTGGAGTTGTATTATTCTGTGGTTGAACCCTTTTCTCAAGTGTGTGGGATTGGTGGCAACCCCCAATGGGTGAGTCAAATCCCCCAAAGGCGTTGCAACCGGGCCCAACCACCAGCACAGCCACCGGGACATTATTTCCGATGTAGAAATTGAGCTAACCTCGATTCAATTGAATGTGGTGCCTTGCCGCTTGTGCTGAGATTTAAAATGACATATTGGGCCTCATTACACGGACGGCGGTAAGGGTTTACCGGTACTGGTAAGGGCACCGGTACCGGTAAACCCTTACCGCCTTACTACAAGGTCCCTTTGTGGGTAGGTACTTTAACGCCTGCTGTTTAGCAGGTGTTAAAAACCAACCCGCAAAGGGACCAGGGTGCTAATTACGGTACCGCAATTTGCGGCACCATAATTAGCGCCTTCCCCATTCCCATAGAGCCCTATGGGGCAAAAATGGGAATGGGGAAGGGCAATGGGGGAAGGGGGAATTACCGCCCCGCCAACCGTGGAATAGGGTGGTCATTCCCCTTTCCACCAAGGCGTTGCCGGTATTTTACCGGCATGAACCAGGGTGCTAATAGCACCTTGGTCCTCTGCCTACCGTGTAATGAGGCCCATTGTCTGTTCCAAATCTTTGCACTTTTTTAAGGAGTCTGCCTCCTGTCATAGGAAAGTGTTATCATCGCCCATTTTATTAATCACATTCTGCATCTTACTCATCTGTATTTGGCATTGATTAAACTCTTTGTCCCCCTTGTCCTTTTCTTGAAACATTTTAGCCATTTCTTGTTAAATAGCTCTGAGTTTGCCTTCTTTGTCTATATTAATCTCTGGAGAATTTGCATCTCTAAGATAACCTCCTCTTTGTCTTGTCTAATGTGGCTCACCAACCCTTTTAGGTATTTCAGAAATTGCCGAAACTACGTTTCTGAGGGGCACACAGATTGGGTCTAGGCAAGAAGCAATTGGTCCTGATGAAGATGACACACGAAAGAAGATCATTGAAACCGGTCGACCAGATCTTTAGATGTCGCTTCACTAAGAGCGACACATAGTGGACTTGAGCAATTGGGAAATTCAAATCAATGTTGTGGACATTTGAATTGTCTTCTTATGTGAAAATTGTGTTCTCTCATAACTACTGAACCCTGTGTATACTCCAAAGGGAGAAACACTGTGTGGAGGTATAATAACACGCTGAGAGAGTCCTATATTGTTATAGGTTTTAGTGTATTACACTTGATACATTTGACACACTTCGCAGAGGGCAAATAAATTGTCCAAAGTTGTGACACCTAGTCCCACGTGAACTGTCGGTGTACCGTAGTGTGCAGAGAGGGGATACATACTCCCAAGCTGCAATTTTTAGAAGCACTTCATGTTTTAATAGTGTTTGATAAAATGTGTTTTGGTAATAATGTTGCCCGCAAGTCATTTCACTAAATGTAAAGAATATGGTGAGTTTCTCTTCTTTTATCCTCTTTAGATAGCCTATGCCGCAGCGCTCTCTAGGGTCAGCAGCACTACAAAGGGATAGGATATTTTTTCCAATTAAGGAGAGTGTAAGGATGCTGCTTTGAAGGCTTGATTACTAAGGAGCTCAAGAGAAGCTGCTTTCCGATTTCTGTTTTGTGTGTTATATATAGATTGTGATAACAGAAAGGACAAAGTACCCTAGATTGTAGGTACGAATCAATAGTTTCCCTGTGTGTTGTACAGCCAGAGAAATACTCTTCACCTCTATGATGATGCAAAACATTTTGAAAAACATCTCTGTGCTCTTTCTTTAGATCAGTATATGGTTGTTTCATAGTTCTCATGCGCCACAAAGAGTAAAAGTTTCACATGATTTTTATTTTGTAGTGATTAATATTTAAAAAAGTGGCCCTTTGTGATAACACGTGTTTCGGCGACACAACGCCTTTCTCAAATCAGGGCTATTTCCATCAATGAAAAGATTCAATTTAACTTATCTTACAAAAAGAAATAGTGCAACAAAATGAAGGTGATCGTGACCCACAAAAGCTCAGTGCATTGAAAGTAAAAAAAGCTTGTGAAAAGCTTGTGAAAAGCTTGTGAATACTTTGGGCTTTCATAATGTCAAAATCGACCATGTGCCAAGGTTGTGAGGTTTTTGGGCTTCCATAATTGCTAAAGTTACCAAGTACCAAGCTTGTGAGTTGTTTGAGTTCATAATTAGCAAAAGGTATGCTGGTAGCAAGGCAGCAGGTTTCATTGTAACAGAGAACGTTTGTTGTTTCATTCGCTGCGACACGACATGACTCTAGCCTCTATTTCAGGGCCCTCGCCATATTTATTTTTGTTCCTATAACCTCATGAGCAGTGATATTTTCCCTCGTTGTACATGACGCACAAGTTGCACAACCCACAATTAATTATTAGGAATAGATATTGCACACCTCCAGGCTTTACCGGTTCCAGCAATGAATAGCAGTTGCATCACAACTGCCTGATGATTCAGTGCTGCCTCGGATACACATAATCAGAGGCTGTGCTTGACAGCATGCAGATGGTCCCAACTGATGTGACAGCAAGGAGGCACCCTCTCAGGTTGCCAGATGTGTTATTCTATGTAAGAACAACGCTGGTGTCAGTACAAAGATGTTCAATCATTGGGCTCACCCTCTTTCAGCCACAGAGACCCAGGGCCTGGGAACATTGGGTTCTCAAGACCAGTTGCTTCATTCAGCCGCACTCTGCATTTTATCAAGGTGTAATGCTCGAGAAGTGCTTCTGCCGATGGTGTTCCAGAAAAGGAATGCAGTTGCTGCATCTCATCCAAACGATTTGTTTGAGAAAACATATTCCCAAGAAGGTGATAGGGAATGAAACCCTTCATCTGTTAGGTTATTGATTGCATTTTGATTTCCTTGAATGAAAATCAAGGACACTGTTATTATATATTGCTTGGTCATAGAATCCTTGAAAATGTTTGTGTTCCTCTACCTTTCTTTTCTGGGTTTTTATTTGGGGAGGGAAGTTATAGCTCGCCTCATTTCTTTGTTCACGAGTCCTCTCATTGACTAGATCAGCAACATCATTAATGTTCAGTAGTGTCCTGTATAGTCAATCAGCATTTAACATTAATGCTGTTGAGGAGGATCCAGTCGACCGGGGCAGTCCCTGTATCGATACCCATTGCTGGCAGGGTGTGTGGTGTTATGGATTTTACTGCTATCAACTGAATACATGAACACCTGTTTGAGTAGCAATGTTTTTAAGTGGGTGGCTCTTGTGACCTCAAAGAACAGTCCAGATGGTGTTGTAGGAATTGTCATATCCGCCTCCCGTCCTGCATGCACAGTGACGTGAGGCGTACTGTAAATACAGGGCCCGCACTGCTGGAAGGCAGGCAGTTCCGGGCACAAGGGAACACTGGCGTATCGTGTACTTTGTTGGTCCTGCGCTACGCACCAGCTGGACCTACGATGCAGCCCCCCATTGCTTTCTCCCTTCGCCGGCAGCGCCGGCCGGAGGAACATAACACTGGTAACTAGATAACGAGACCGAGCACGCTTGCAGCTGTTAGCAGGCAAGAAATCATCTCTCATGACCACAACACGATCAATTTTTTGGAAAACATGGTGGGGGTACCATCCCCCACCCAAAAAGAAAACAAATGGAGAAAAAAAGGGACAAAACTAAATGAAGCATGAAGTTGATGAAAACAAAGGAGCTGCTAACTCCACTGTGCTACAACTATACATCTGCAATTACAGGTGAGGAGGAGTCCATCCCCACTCACACACACGCGGGGGTGAACACAACATCAGGGCAAAATGGCAACTGTCCTTTCCATGCACCACCACACCAACTGTCCTGGCACACCAGCAAGAATAGCTGTGTCACTGACACCACCAGTGCCGTCCCCTCGATCTCAAGGAGGTGCCACAGCTACATTAGGGCCTTGCGACCCCTACACCGATCCATCATCAGTGGGGCCCTGCTGGATGTTGTGGACTCAAATGTTTGAGATGGCGATGGACTGCCAGGATATAACAACACTCAGGAAAATGAGATCAGACATCTTGCTCAACGTGGGTGACGACGTCCTGCGCATCTTCAGCTCCCTCGTGATCGACGATGTTGCAGACATATATCAACTAGCTCAAGATGCCCTCACAGCACATTTCACGCTATAGTTAAATCCGGACGATGAAACTTTCAATTTTTGTACCACAGTACAAATGGAGGACAAAACACTGGATGCCTACCACACAAGGCTCAGAAAACTAGCACTATCTTGTGAATTCGATAACGTCAAAAAGGAAATAAGGCGGCAGATCATCAATGGCATGTACTTGGAGAAACTGCACAGAATGGTATGGGGCGAAAAAGGCATCACCCTAGCCAGGATCCTTGGATATGGACGCTAAAGGGAGCAGTAACACGCTAAGGGCATTACAAATGGGCACCACACTACATAAACTCCAACTGCCGCTGCTGACAGCAACAATAGCACAGATCTCCAAGCACCAAGCACAGACGGGCGACTACAATGAGACGAATAACTCACTACGGTGGCAACCGAGAATCCCAGGGTGTACCGAGTACGGATGTTGTGATGAAGCACGTCACGGAAGGAGAAACTGCCCAGCGCAGGGAAACACGTGTGGGGCATGTGGCCTGTTAGGACCACTACACGCGTGTCTGCAGATCCTCAAGGCAGCCTCAATGCCCACAACCGCACCGTAACAAGCTAAATCTTTCTCGAGGAAAAAGAAGCAAGCGGATACGCGTCGCATAGCGGCTGAGGACAACACGTCGATATACGAATCCACTGATGACAATGGAGAAACAGCAACGGTTGTGGGGACTGGGAGAACGAGAAGGAGGAGCAAAATCCATCTCGGTACTTGATCATAGAAGGAAACGGAAGAGGCCCAAATGCCTTGTGTCCTACAGGGTCAAGAGACACTCATGACGATAGACACCGGAGCATCAGTAAATGTGATGCCAAAAGCAATGTTCCGGACACTCTGTTCTCGACCAGACCTCAAGTCAGGAGCAATGCTCCTGTTCACCTATTGCAGCAAGATGCCACTCTCAGTGGAAGAACGTTTCAGAACGGAACTAAGCAGAGGCGAGACGGTTATCAAATCGAAGATATATGTCGTCAATGCTGGAATCGAATGCCTAATCAGCGGGGATGCAGCTGAAGACCTGGTACTAATCCGTTCATCTGTGATGTTGCAGATTCCACTGACGTCACCGACCTTCTAGCGAAACACCCCGGCATCCTCAAAGGCATTGGATGTTTAAAAGGCAAACTCATAAAACTACACATCGACCCTACGGTACTGCCCCGGGAGATATGCCATAGGAGAACTCCATTTCACATGAGAGACCTAGTCGCAAAGGGGTTACAGGAGCTTGAAAAGGCTGGCATTATCGAACAAGTCTCAGAACCAACACTGTCGGTCTCGCCTATGGTGGTCATGAAAAAATTGAAGAAACCATGGAAAGTAAGGATTTGCATTGACATGCACCTACCGAGCGCAGCAATCAAAAGGGAGCAACACATCACCCTCACGTTAGACGAGATAATCAAGGACATCACAGGGTCAAACATCTTTTAAAAAATTGACCTCAATGCTGACTACCACCAGTTGAAACTACACTCTACTCAACTCAAGGTACATTATAACCTTCTTCACCCACCTGGATCTGCGGCAGTACAAGAGACTACGTTTCAGCATCTCCTCAGCAGCAGAGGTGTTGCAGCAAGCCATGCAGGAGGTGATCCAAGAGATCCCAGGAGTGCTGAACATCAGTGATGACATCCTCATTCATGCCAGCGACAGGCAGGAGCACATGTGTCACCTTGAAATGCTGATTAGCAGACTGGAGACTGCATGCCTATCCATCCACCGCGACAAATGCAACTTCTTGAAAGAAGAGATAACATTCTTTGGGTAAGTCTTCAACAGCGAGGGGATATCCCCCGACCCACAGAAGGAGGCCTCCCCCCCCGACAACACCCATGGAAGTACGCAGTTTCTTGTGAATGGCAACATATTGCAGCACATTCATAACCAACCTGGCGATCATGTCTGAGCCGCTCTGAGCGCTCACCAGGTCAAACATCAAATGGAACTGGAGCTTGGAATGCCAGGAGGTGTTTGAGCGAATCAAGATGTCTCTGTCTTCTGAAAAAACAATGGCCTATTACAAACCGACCTTGATGACAGAGCTGTATGTCGATGCGAGCCCTGTTGGCCTTGGGGCCATCCTGGTCCAACAATCACAAACAGGAGAAATAAAGCCCATCGTATATGCCTCCTGAGCCCTCACGCCCACCGAACAGCAATATTTGCACATCAAAAAGGAAGCTATAGCGGTACTCAGTGTCATGGTCATGAAGTCAAGGGCACAGGCATGCAGGGGTTGCATGCACAGGAGACCTGGGTGGACACTGTCCTGGTGCCTTTGGAGCCAGGATCATGAACAAAAGTAAACAAGAACATCCATTTAACACCATTATTATTATGGGCATAGCACTTCAGATGCATTAACCTTGAACATTCCATTAATTAAGCAGGATGCATTAAGCTTGAACATTCCATCCATTAAGCAGCCCCAAGTGTATTCTTGGGTGTGGCTGCTAATGGATTGCCTTTTCACGTGTTCACTCTCTAGAAGTGGCAGGGTGTGGCTGGTAAACCGGCCCTAATGGGCGTGCCCACGATCTCAGCTATATAAGCTGCCCCGATCCTCAAGACAGACGCTTCACGTTATTCTGAACTTGTAAGCAGAGTAACGCTCACCGTCGCCTCAGGTCAGACTTACCTTTGAAGATCCTGCAGCCTGGACATCCTGCTTCCTGCCGGGATACTTACCAACTGGGGGAAGCTGTTCTTACCTGTACCTCTCTTCAGCGAGCCAAGTATTCATCTTTACACTTTCAGGAACGCCGAAATCTTCATCTTGGCACCGCAACACAACATGCTCCATCGTTGACAGCAGCGACTGCAATGAAAAACAGAAGACAAGGTTAGACATCAAAAAAAAGGTTGCGCTTCGCCATACTTCGCGCTTTTCCTTAAACCATCACCTGCTGTCGAACATTGCGGTAGCATCCATCTTCCATCCGGCTGTGTCTCCCGTCTCACAGCTGCATTGAGGCCTCATTTCCATCTAAGGGAAGAAAACAGAAGAGAGACATTATTGCGGGCGTAAATAGGAGCAATATATAAAGACATTAAACAGAACAAACAGCATCACAAGACACTACCATATCTACCACTATGGACAGAAGTTCAGAGCATACACCGATAACAAACCACTCATCCCGATCTTTACAGGGTCATCAGCACCACCTCCGGCTATAATTGGGAAGTGGCTCTTCCACCTTCAGCAGTATGAGTTCGAACTGGCCTACCAGGCGGGCACGGACAATCCGGCAGACTTCCTGTCCAGGCACCTGAGGACTGCGACCGTGGGTAAAGCGAGTGAAGCAGAGGAGACGGAGGAGCACATATCTCAAATCATACATACCATAAACCACAAGGCGGTCTGCATCGAAAACATTGGGGAGGCCACGCACAATGACCCTTGCTGCGACCTAGTGAAGAACACAATCATATCCGGTGATTGGAAACCATCCCTCCACCAAACACATTACACGCATTCCAGCGGCCATAGAGTTCCTCACTGGCATGTTCCCAGTATGACAGGAACTGTCCCTCACCAGTGAACGGCTGATCCTGAGAGGAACCCACATAGTAATCCCCAGCAGCCTGCAGGACAGAATCGTGGTGCTTACACACAAAGGCCACCAGGGAATGGTCAGGACAAAGGCCAGCATATGACACTGTGTATGGTTCCCTCACATTGATACCAAGGTGGAGCAGGTCATCACATCCTGCCACCCCTGCCAAATCACAGTAGCACCTCCAAACCGTGAGAGAATACAGTCAGCAGAGCGCGGGTCATCAAGGTGCGATGCAATCAGCATCAACTTCTGCATGATGCAAGAAGGGATACATCTGCTGGTGGCTGTTGATGACCACTCACGATACCTGGAAGTGGAGATAATATCCTCAACAGCGGTGGAGACCATAATACCTCGAGAAGATATTCACAAACATGGACTGCCAAGACACATCAGGAGTGACTATGGGCCAGCTTTCCAGGGGACCGAGCTCTGGACAATCTACACATCAAGCCTCACCACATCACACATAGGTGGCCACAGGCAAATGGGGATGTGGAAGGATTTATGCGAACAATCAACAAAGTGTTGTGCATAACCAGGTCTCAAAACAGCCCCTGGAAAGTGGATATGTACGGATTCCTACTGAACAACCGGGTGGCGCTTCACAGCTCCACCAACATACCCCCGGCAGACCTCATGTATGGGACTATGGTGAACTCAACCATACCACACCACCCAAGCAATGGAGTCGACCAATTTGACAGCGACCGCACCCAACGAAAGAGAGGCGCGGCAAACGACCACATGAGTGACAGGAGATCAGATGATTGGAGATCATTGGATTGAGACACAAAGTCGGCGATCAGGTACTGGTGATGTGAAACCGCACCAAGTCCAAGCTGGAAACACGTTATGACTACGCACCTTGGACAGTGATCCGAACAGAAGGAACAATGGTGGCAGCGGCAGGAGGGCAGCAGACAATCACCAGGAATGCATCCTGGTTCAAGAGGGTGCCCCAGCAGATGTGGACAGACAGAGATAGACAATCACAGGTGGATGAAGAGCAGCTACCGCACGCCTCGAGTCACCGATTCGATGGAGAAGTGACACAGAGGGGAGAGCCCGAGAAGCATCCAGAAGGATTTGAGGTGGCGTATCCAGAAGATGAAGGTGAGCCAGAGGGGGGATATAGCCCAGAGACAGCATCCAGGCAGCGGCCTACTAGGCATAACGTAAGGGCTGTCCCAAAGGCCCCAGAGAGACTAAGAGACTATGAATGGTGAAATGAAAAGGCAGAGAGTGTGTACATGTGCTGGACTAGATTTGCACAGGCAAGTTAGTGATGTTGTTTGATACTGTTATAGAGTTGTTTTTGTGTTTGTTGGGAAAAAGGAGGAATGTTATATCTGCCTCAAGTCCTGAATGCGCAGTGAAGTGAGGCGTACAGTAAATAAAGGGCCCGCCCTGCCGGAAGGTAGGTAGTTCTGGGCACGAGCGAACACACGCGTGCCGTGTCCGTTGTAGCTCCTACACTGCGCACCATCTGGGCCTACAATGCAGCCCCCCATTGCTTTCTCCCTCCACCGTCAGCACTCGCCGGAGGAACATAACAGGATTCTCCAGTTGCTCCTAGTGTTTGTCCTCAATGCTTCTTTGATCCCTACCCTCTACACCAGAGGTCTTCAAACTGTGGGGTGCGCCACCCCCAGGGGGGGCATGGCTGCATTCCCAGGGGGGCACAGATCACCAGCCTGAACTGAAAAATATGTATATTTTTTAAGGGAGGAAGGAAAAAGGGCAACGTACACAGGGGCGGACTGGGGCATAAGTGTCTGGGCCACCAGTAAAAAAGTAGCCCACAGTTGCAAATGGAAATGTATTCCTTTTGTGACAGTCTGTTTGAGTAGTACGCAAGTGGGAGGTTTTTGATGAAATTGTGCATTTTAAAGAATATTTATTCAGTAACACAGGTCAAAACTACTAGCTGAATGGTGAAGTAACTTATCAAACTGGTCCACATGAGCCAAAAAAGTGTCCAACTTTGACCCAAAAAACTGGGCCACACTAGCATTTTGTGTTTTTGGTTCGAGCATTGTCCTGCAGGCCAGTCTGAGCCTAAACGTACCAAAATGTCACCACAATTGTGGTGGCATTACAAATAATGCACCCTTGCACAGAACAGAAATCCTGACTATCATTACGCCGACTAAGGAGAGTGGAGGTGGTCGAGATTTGTGGGGTTGTCCCCCCACTTCCATTAGGTGGTAGCAATGACAGTAAAGAAAATAAAGTAAAAAGAAAACGAAAAAACATCCCTACAGCGCCAGTTCTGACCCACGTTAGTGGGAGAAAGGGATAGAGGTGAGACGGTGGCACACATGTGTGTCACTGAAAAGGTAAGTCGGTGGGAGGGGAGGTGGGTAGGGGGATGCGGGGCACAGTGATCTCTGTGATCACTGCGCTGCGCCGTAATGGAAGTCTGCATTTTTAAAGTCAACATAATTGGAGGTGCAGTGATCACATAGATCCATGAAAAAACAGGGCTTGGGGAACCCTGGGCAGGTGTGGCTCATCCATAATGGGTGAGGGGGTGTTTAGCCAGTGGCCCCCTCACCCATTATGGAGGAGCTGACGAACCAGCCCAGTGAAACACTAAGTGCTCCCTCAGCTGCTTTTTCCATCAAACAAGGTTTCCCTTTGGCAGTTAAGTTCCCCAGCCGCACATGGCTCAACCAGCCATGCAAGGCTGCCGGCGCTTTGCTCATTAGAAATGCTGGCTGGGGAACTGCATGTCTGTATGTGCGAGGCAGAGCTCCTACGCTTCCTCGCACATACAGACAGAGCAGGCGGGAGCAGGGCCTGTTCATGATGCTGTGTGAATGTGTGTGAGTGTGTGCTTGTGTTGGTCCGTGGAGCTGATTTTGGCAAGTTGGAGGGGAGGGTTGTTCAACAAAGGCATTTTAAAAATGCCTTTGTTGCACAATCACCCTACCCACCTGACAAAATCAGCTCTCCTTCTGAGGCGCTGTGGAGCCCAACGGACAGGGATGGTATTTATTTACTGGACATCTATCATAGATGTCCATTAAAAAAATACCATTCCTGCCCCTAAGCCCCCTAGCGCCTTGCATTCAGACAAAATCATGTGGATTGTGTGAGCATGTTAGGCGCTGTGAGGCCCTGGGGACAGAGGTGGCATCTTTTTACTGGAATCTATCATAGATGTCCAGTACAAAATAGCATGCCTGCCTCCTGGGCCCCAAATGCAAACTGTTTTGTTTTTTACCCAATGTCATTTTTAAAGCAAGCTCTAAAATGCAACATTTTAACCCCGTAATTTAGAAACAATTCCCGGGGGAGAACCCCACAAACCTCTCTTGATTGGCTCAGTCTCCCTCGCTATGCTCGGTTTCTATGGCATATCTCAGAGAAATATTTATGCCCCTTCACTTAAAAAAAAATGTCTTCCCATGCCTATATCTTCACCCTACTTTATATAGGCATGGGAAAAGATGGTTCTAAAAGCCTTTTTTGTCAAAATTAGAATACACAGGGATGGAAGGAAAGCAGAGGGGAAAGAAACCCTCCAACCTCATGGTAAGTGCATAGATGACTTACCAGTAATAAAACAAATATTAGTATCTGGAGAGATGTGAGTAGTGAATTAGGTAGCTTACTCCAACGATATAAGCTACCATCCGAGCAGGGGGGCACTTTGTTTGCAGTCCATACCATTTGCTACTATCTTTATCCTTGCCTTTTAAACAAAAGATCTCTTGGATTTTTTTCCAGGTGCTGCTTCCACACCATCACTTTCTATCCCCCCTTCTTCTCTGCCGTCAACATTTTGCCCATTTTGCAACTGAAACAGAAAGGGGGCTCATCTTTTCGGCTCCCATTTTATTTGCAGCAGTGGTTAGCAGGCTAAACATTCTTTCATTGAAACACATTCACCTGCAGTCTTATCACCCGCTACCGCTGCCCTGTGGGTGCTAATAGCTATAAGCCACATGGCAGCGGGGCAGTAACTACCGACAGACTGATTTAAAGGCCCTTGCAAGGACCATCTGGTTCAGCTGATATGGGGGTCTGTTGCCACCGGTAAGGCCCCACTTTCCTGTTGTGTATATTCGCATAATTTACAAAGGGGTTTTCAATGGGATTGCGCCATTGTAAACGCTTTGTAAAACAGGCCCTATAACCAAATACACAGTAAGATCGCCGAAAACGCGAATGAAACCATGCATCTGGTTATACTCAAATTAGTCTGTTGCGGTCTCAGATAAAACGTTTCCAAACATTACCAACAGTATCTGAATCTTGGCCTCACTTCAGACGCTCATTTATAAATAGCAGAAACTCTGATTCAGTGCTCTTTCCAGCGTTTCATTTGCTTTAAGACATATCAAGTCACGAACTCTCTTTTTATGAAATCATGAATACACGGGCATATTAATAGACCTTGCTCTGTCACTTGGCATTAGATGCCTACACGTTAGATACTAACAAGTGCCTCGAGATTTCAAAAATATTTTGGAGAAAGGGTTTATCCAAATGCTTAAATTATAGTTTTTACTGTTACAAAAATCTTGTAGGAATCGGGTATGCAGAGGCCCACAAGTCAGATTCACCTTTTTTTATTTTTTTTTACCTGAATAATTGACCTATTTCCATAAGATTCTGCCATGCGACACCTCCAAAACAAGATGTTAGTGGTCAATGTTAGGTTTTGGCACATATGATGGGGCTAGTGCCACCTATGTGGCAAAGCTTGGCTAACATAAGAGAGAAGCATGGGTGTTCAGAAGCATGGTCTGGTTTACATGGTAACTGAAAATGCTAAGGCATGTAAATACTAAATCAGAACATGTTATTTTGTTTTGTGTGTCCCTGGGTCATTTAAACAAATGCATGGGTGATTTACAATGTGTATCCCAATAACGAGTCTCTTTTGATATCAAATGCATTCATCCTGTACTGGATTAGCAATCCTTCCTTTGCCTGCTCACCCACTGGTTTAACAGGAGCCCCTGCAGCCCCCACTTTGTGGGGTAGCCCCAGGGCAAGTGGGACTCGGTGATTTTGGACAATCAAACAGCAGTAACTTCAAGGCCCCCTACTTCTGTTAGCAGCCCCACAGTTTCCAAAGTCTGGGCATCAACATCATTTTAACATGTGTTTTGTGGCCTTTTTTTCTAATGTAATTCGGTCTTCCTTCCATAAAACAGGAAGAAAATAATACATACAAACCCATAACAAGAGTGAGAGGTGGTTACTATTCAACATCAGGACTACAAGAAGACACAGAAGAGGCAGCATGGGAGGTAAGTAAGATAAGTGTGTGTATGTATGCATGTTGTAAGTAAAATAAAAATGTATTTGCATGCATGCAAGTTAGAATGTATTTTGAACAGCGTTTGTATGTGTGAGTGATTCTCAGTGTGTGAGATGGACTGGCTGTGTGTGTTTGTATATGTGCTTACTTGCCAACATTTTGGATTACCTTGGGGGATATTTTTAACTTTTTCTCATTCCTGACTGAGACATCTGCGATTCAGATGTGGTGCACCTCCAACAATCTCTTCCCTAATGCCAGTAAGACTGAGTTCCTTCTCATTCAGACCCCTCCTCCCGCTTTCCCTCTCTCACTCTGGCCACCCTCCTTTGGACCTCTTTTTTCACCTTCCTGTGAGGCAAAAAACCTTGGTGTCATCTTCAACTCCACTCTCTCTCTTTCTCGCCACAAATACCGTACCTTGCCACAATAAGCCCCACTACCAGCTGCACCTCCTCAGAGGTATTCTTCTTTTTCTCACTTTCGCCCAGAAGCTCACTGTCTCCAGAGCCCTGGTTCTCTCTAGGCTGGACTACTGAAAGGCCCTCTTTCTCAATCTGCTTTCCTCTACTCTCCGCCTTCTGCAACTAATCCAGAACAGGACTGCAAGACTTGTCCTTGGCCTCCACCACAGGGGCCATATCCCTCCAGCCCTGAAATCTCTTCACTGGCTCCGGATGTCTGCAAAGAACACTTTCATGACCCTCTGCATCATCCACAAGGCTTTCTGAGCCTGGGGCCCACACTACATCCAACTCCATCTACCTTCCTTCTCAAGCCTTTCACTCAGCCACCTCGAACTCTCTGAGGGCAGATGCTCCTGTAGGCAGAGAGTGGGGGGTAGATCTCACTCCTCCGCAGGTGTCTCCCTCTTGAATGGCCACTTGCCCCACTCAAACGTGAGTCTGACCACCTGAATTTCCAGAAGCATCTCAAGACCTTCCTTTTCGCTTCTGCTTTCTCTCTCTCTCTTCCCTGCTGACCTACCTGTCTGCTGCGCTGAATGGTTGCCTGGCTACCCTCAGTGTCTCACTGCGTACCAAGCTCCTCCACGACCAGTAGCCATTGCACTGCCTCCGGGCCTGCTACGCACTTATGGGCTGTATCTGGAACCCTACAGTCCCCTGCCTGCTTGCACTTACCCAGAGCCAGGCTGTCCTCGCTGCCCTTACTCAGAGCAATGCTGCCCTACCCTGATTGCACTTCACCCTTCCTTCCCTCTGGCACTACCCTCCCCCTGTCCTATGCACTTTGCCTATTGCACTTGCACGATCTGAATGACACAAGGCCTAGTAAGATTGTGTGTGTTGTCCTCGCTCTGTCTTCCCTCCCTTGTCTTGTCATGCCCAGGAACACTTTTTTACAGGCACGTTAAAAATGAGTAATCATACCATATCATAGTTTTTCCTTGTAAGGAAAATCTTATATGAATCAGACATGCAGAGGCACAGAAGTCAGATTCACAAAATGTTTTTGAAACCTGAATAATTGACCTATTTCCATAAGGTTATGCCATGCAACACCTCCAATACAAGATGTTAGTGGACAGTTTTTGGTTTTTAGTTTTAGCGCATATGTTGGAGCTAGCGACACCTATGTGGCAAATCGTGGCTAACATAAGAAAGAAGCATGGGTGTGCAGAAGCAGGATCTGGTGACATGGTAACTGAAAATGTGAAGGCAAAATGCTGAATTAGAAAATGTTGTTTGTTTTGTGTGTACCTGGGCCATTTAAACAAATGCATGGGTGTTTTACAATGTTTTTTTTCCCAATAAGGTGTCTCTTTTGATATCAGATACATTCAACATGTACAGACTAAATGATGCTTCGTTTGCCTGCTGACCTTCTGGTTCAACACATTGTGGAGGAGCCCCAGGGCAAGCTGGGCCCCCTGATTTTGGACAGTCACGCAGCAGTACTTCTGTGAATTTCATGGGTTTTTACCAGTGCACGCTAATTTCCTACTACTTACTAATATCATACTTACTCCAATATGCAACATTTTTGTCAAATTTACAAAGTTTCACCTTAAAACGCTGCCATTCCACACCTTCTAACATCATTTTAAACACTTCTATACACTTTTTGCAACTTTTTCTAATGTTTTTTTACTGTTTCTGTGTTTGTCGACATACACGAATGTCTGATGTCATCGCAGACTTTCTGGAGAGGGTCACGTGACCGTGCGTGCGTGCAGCTGGATCATGTGTTCGCAAAAGCGTCAGCACCTCGCGAACAGGTCCGTTCTTCGCTAACAGTTCGGAACTGCATTTACAGCTCATCTAGGAACTTTGAAGCTCAAAATGTACCCTTGTTGGGAATATGCCAAAGGCTAAAGCTACCAAAGTTGTACTCAGCCACAGACTACATGGATAGTACTCCTACAGGACTACCTCCATGCGCCGCCACACCAAATCCAAACGAAATGCTGTCAGAAAGGTTGTTTCTTTCTTAGCAAATAGTAGGTCCTCTAAATCCACCTCATAGGTGACTCAGAAGTTGAAAACAAGAGCTATTCATTAGAGCCTCAATCTAAGATAATGATGTTCTCACACTCTCTTGAATGTCCAGGACAGTGAGCAGTCAACACAGTCTTATATGTGTTATACGTAGCTATGTTCCCTTAACCAATCCCTTCCCTCGATACCTTTTGTATTTTGCCATGTAGAATGACATCATTGATGACGAATATTGGGGTATGAGACCTCCATGTCATCCGAGTTAGTTGCGAGTGTGAACGCATCAGTCCGATACCTGTGAGTTCTCCCTGCTTTGTCAAAGAAGAATATAATAGTATTTGCCATATTCCTTGAGTCTGTCTGATTATTTGGTCTGAGATCATTATTTGTAATTCCATCTAGCTCAAAAGATGCCTCAAGGTGCAAGAGCACATTTGGTACAAGAGGATGGTTATGGTTTAGTCGTGCTAGTCCAGAACCAGACCCCAGGACGCTTGGCTGCTCCCGCCATTAGACAGAAGACAGCAGAGCCTCCTGTGGAGATCAGCACACAGAGGCACATTCCTGTTGATTTGGTCAGCAGGTCCACCTTTGACAAAATTCCTGTCCCGTCCCTGCAGGTGCCCCGTGGACGGAAAGCGAACTGGTGATTGAGGGAGTGTCGATGCCAGAGGACTGGAACTGAGTAATGGATGTAAGTAGAACAACAAAGGTGGCAAACATAGGGGGAGGGATTGTGTTGTAAATAATAGGTGTAAAAAGTAAGGGGATTTTTTGGGGAGATTATGCAGAGAAGTAGATGACTCGATTCCTGTTTCCAAGGGGACAGAAGGGTACACACTAAATTAAAAGGTGTTTAGGATTCCTGAGGTAAGGCCCACAGAAGAGTGCATATCAAACTCCAAAATGGAGTGAAACAGAGAAGAGATACTGTTACGCTCACCTGGCTCCCACAGAGGCGTTGATCGGAACTGGACAGCTGCGGTCTCCACCAATGTGACGCTTAGGGCCGAGATGACGTACTGGACTGGCCCACCTAGCTTCGTTTGCTTGGCCCATAGGAATATTCTTCTGTAAATGGAGAAAGGGAATTAACCACCTGTGGGGTTGAGCGCAAATCCCCCACCCCCGCTGTTCTCCCCACAGATCACCTTTGATGTCCCCTCTTATAGTCTCACCTGATGGTTTGAAAAGATGAGCTCTCCATCCTGCATTGCGCGCAGGGGCGCATTGATAACCAGTTGCTTCACTGGCTCAAAGGAAGTGGTGAGTTCCAGAACAATATTGACTCCGAAAAGTATGTAGTTCCTAAGAGTTCACATGTCTGACTTTCACTCTTGTCCGATTCCTTGCAGTTTGCAGCTTGACCCCAGCGAAGGATTTGGCCTTTCCTACACAGTTCAATAAAATAAGGCCAGAATGTAACCTGTGGCTTGTTCCCTTATTCAGGTGTGGAGAGAAAATATGAAGTTCGGGGAATAATGCCTCCGGCGGTAAAATTAGGTAAGTCTATTGTGGTCAGAAGAGTTCCCCTTGTTTGTCCCTTCGTCTCAACTTGTTGTCCTTTTGTTCCCCTTAGGGGCCGGGGTACGGCGAGGATGCAATGGAGACTGCGCCGACCCGTGAAGAGGAATAGTACCCCCGGCGGTAATCAGGTAAGTCTATGGGGGTAGTTACTATTGCCTCTGTTTATTCCCTTGGCTCACCTTTGCTGTTCTTGTGTTCCCCTTAGGTGCCAGAGTGTAGCGGGAACGTGCAGAAGGATGCGGTGGATCGTGAGGATGCTGCGAAGCCGGTGAGTTCAGCGCGGCGCTGCAGCAGGCGAGGCAGTGCGCGTAAAATGCTTCTTTCTTCCAGATCGAAGGCGTTGTGGATCCGGAATTCAGGTAAGGATCGAAGGTTTTGCTCTTATTCTAACCTCTTCTACTTCTGTTCCTCCCTTTTTCTAGGAGCTGCAGACTCGAGGCGGGCTTGGCAGAAGACTGGATGCAGGCTTGCAGACACGGTGAGCGTTATGCTGCTGGATGCAGAATAACGCGAAGCGTGTGCTGCTCTGCGGGCGTGGTTTAAATAGCCTCCAAAGTAGTCCCAGGTCAGTATTCCTCCCCAGCCCCACCCGAGTAAAAAATACTCCTTAGGTAAAATAGTTCCTTCCAAGCCTCATTTGGCTTGGAGCTTTGCAGCATGGTCTGCATCAGGTAAGCTCAACTCTATGAGCCTGGACTGGCTCTCCATATAAGCCGGGCGCCATAGGCTCCAGGACCGCACCCAAACAGCCCCTAGCAGGGGTTTTTGGGCTTGCTCAAAATAACCTGATGCCTGCTTCTGGGGTTGCTGGACCTGGTCTGGTTCCCTGGGGGTAGGCATCATGACAATACATGTAAACAGAGAAGGGATACATGTACTACAATAGTAAAGGAAGGCGTGGGGTTATAAACATTTTAATGTACATCTTTTGTTGTGTTTAGACTAATAAATATAGAACGATAGTAAAGAATTTAAGAGATTGATGAAAATTTGGACCAAGAGGTTGACGTCAATCAGGAAGGGAAAACGCAGATGAATTTAATATATAGATAATACAGAGACTTTTCAAATACTAATAATAAAAGATCATAATAATAAAACTTGATAGAAAGCGTAAAACAGTGAATGATGGTGGCTGCACCAATTGACCGGTGTGGTATATTTGATCAAATAAAAAATCCAATAAAAAATGGGTAATTATTGAATTATTGATGATCAAAACCAATTCGTTATCATGGGGGGCACGCTCATTTTACATTTGTGTAGGACATTGCTGAGATACAAAGCAAAGGTAATGTTATGGTTAAAGATATTTGTACCATGTGCCGTCAGCAAAGGAGTGATCCCCAGGCCCTCTGGTGAATCTGAAGGAGAGTGTGAAGAAAAGGTTGAGCGGTGGGGTTAGTAAGGAGTAGTGGAAATAGGAAAGTAAGAGTTGTGATATCCTGTTGGCAGCTTCAGTGCGGTTTTCGTTTTCCCTTGTGTTCCTGTGCCGGGTTATGTGTTGTTAGTCTGTTGTTACAATATGGTGAAGTGCGTGCGGATTGCTGTGTTTGAGAGGTTGTTGTGTGAGCTTCTGTATGAGAGGTGTATGCGGAAAGTTGAAAATTGGGTTTCCCTTACCTCTTTGTCTTTGCGTTTTTGTGCTCAACATCTATGATTAGCCCGTGTGTTTGGTATTGTAGTTTGTCTGCCTAGCTGGCAGGCTTGTTGCATGTGCACCTGGCTTATGCCAGCATGTTCCCCCATCCTGGGGTTGGCTATGTTGAGGTTAGAGGATTCTGGTCCCTCCCTGCCTAACTTGTTTGGGGAGCTCACCTACCTTGGTCACCTCTGTGGATTAGCGGAATGTGGACATGGGTGGTCGAGGAATCCCTCCTGCCTTCTTGTTAGGGGAATATCATTTGGAATGGGTTTGATACACAACCAATAAGACACTCATGCCTTGGCTTCAGGAGGGTTTGTTGTCAAAATCCTTATTATGGCATTTGACAAAATACTTGCATGCCACATATAAGGGAAAAAAGTTGCAGAAAAGGCTGGACATTTTAGAAAGATGGAAGATGTACAAGAGTGAGAAAGAAGAAACAGCCTATAGGGAGTGGATGCTCAATCAGCATAAAGGGGAGGATGAAACACCTTTGGCACCCCTTTCCCCTCCTGAAGATAAAAGCAGTGGCGGGGTATGTTAATCCAACGTATGCGCCCCCGGCCTATAGCAGTGAGGATAATGTGGAAGAGAGCAAAAGCAGAGAACGCCAAGATATATCAGCACGTGATGAAAGTAAACAGTGTGATGAGAGAAAGGACAGACAAGACAGACAAACGGAGATAGAGGAAGAAGCAGGGAAACATAAATAAATAAAGGATAAAGCTAAGGGAAAAACAATGGTACAGAATGAATGGATGGGAGGACAAAGGTTGCATAACTAGATGATAGCATTGATGGGGTTCGAGAAAGGGAGGAGAGAGAAGAGCGGGAAAAGAAAGCGAGGGAAGAGGATACAAATAAGAGGGATAAAGAATGCAAGCAAATGGAAGAACAAAGAAGATATGGGTCAAGAAAAGAAAAGGGAGATTAGAAAAGAAGAAATAAGAAGAGATGCCCAGAGAATGATAGTTCATAGGTTGCAAAGAAGGCAAGAGGAAGATGAATTTATGGAGATGGGAGCAGAGAAGAAGAAATTAACAAGATTAGGGGATTAAAAGATGATGAAACAGAATATTTATGCCATAGGAGCCGAGTGCTGATTGAGACACAAGAACAATTGGAGGAAGAGAGAGGATCACAACATCTCAGTACGGAGCTGCAAGTAATGCTGAGATCATCATGGGCTTATGGGCAGGACAGAGAAGACATAGTGCAAAGGCTTGTGAATAGATACAGGCTAATAAGGGACAAATATTGGCATAGAACTCAAGAGAACATAGAAAGAGCTCTATCAAGGGAAACTGGAGATGGATTAGATGATGTTATGACAGACAAGTATGGAGCACTATCTTTCAATAGATTATATCTCGATGATGCAGGAAAGAACAACAGTCACACGAGTTGGGACATAATGATATCAGATGAAGAAAAGGAGAAGAATGAGAAGGCGTGAAAAGAGGACATGCAGTTTTTCAAAGGAATTAAGTGTAGAAAAAGGGATGAAATGGTCAGATTTAGAGGACCATAAAGAAAAGACAGCAGAATCAACACCTTATACTAAGTGACCACACACACGATAACGCAGTGCAGGGGATATATCCCAGCCACATGTAAGTAGATTAAGATTATTACCAGACAGGAGACAAATGGGTGATGCTAGCTCCACCTTGAAGACAAGGAGTGTAGGCAAGTATGATTACGGACCAGGATTTTCACACAATTCCCATTATTGGAGAAGGGGGAGGACGATCACAATATATACCGTGGCCACAGATGAATAAAGATGATTTAAGGTGCAAATTGCTGCGTTTCACCTGCGGTGCAGGAATATGGATATATGGGTTAGAGAGAATTACATCAGAAATTACGTTAGATATAGGTGATATAAAGGGCTGCTAGATAGCTATCCTATGTGAGAGAGTGATGACATTATGAAGCAAGCACGATACGCAGGTGTGACTGTGCAAAACATGACACAGGATGGAGCGCCAGTTAATAATTGTAGAACAGATGTATGACAGGTGCTCAGCGTGCAATACCCCGATACATCAGACATGGGTGCGATTATGACTAGGAAAATGGGTGAGGATGAAGACCCTGTTGCTTACCTTCAAGATATTCAGGATAGATGGCAGCAGGAGACCAGTGAACTGTGGGATAAAACGGTAGCATTATTTTACCATATTTTGTGTCAGGGTCTGCCCGAGTCAGTACAACAGCAATTGGAAAAACATGTGGGAATGCAAGCGAAGCCACGGCCAAAAATACAATTGACAATCGTGCATCACTATTGATTAATGCAGAAGAAGAATAAGATGAAAGCAGAGAATAGAAAGCAGGAGGAAGCAAAGTTAGTGCAAAAGAAGTTGTCCAAAATAGCCATTGAGGTAGCGGTATTGACAAGTAATGAAGGAAGGGTAACACAGGAGATGCAACCGGGACAGCAGAATAACGCAGGATGTCCGACAAACCAGAGTGGGTACAACTTTTAGCCAAGAAGAAGAGGGAATGGGTTTAGAGGCAATGGATTTCCAAGCCCTCAGGGAAGAAGAGGATTTAATAGTGGATAGCTGCAACAATGTTGGAATTGCAGACAAATAGGACACATAGCCAGGACATGCAGAAGCAGAGGAGGCATGCAACAGAATTGGCATTATCCAAGAGGGTGGATGGGTTATGCTCCACAATACAATACAGAACCACAGGTATATCATGCCCAAGATCGCACACAGACTCAGACATATGTGCTGCAACTCCAACAAATAGAGCCAGCACCGCAACCACAGCAAGTACCCATGCAAGCACAACAGGTACAAATGCAGGAAATACAGACACAGCAGACTATGGTACCACAATGTAACATGACCCCATGAGCCCAACAAGCATCCACACCTACATTGAAGAGTGTGTCTGTGATAGGAGAACATCTTTTCACAGTTACAGGATTGAATTTATACTCACAATAGTACAGCCCACATATTGACCTGATGTGTTATGTACTATCAGTGACACAAAACCCCCAAGAGGAGCCAAGGGTCATGGTAACGATAGGAGGCAAGACATTCTCATTTCTAGTCGACACTAGAGCCGCTCGTACTTGTATCTGTGGGGGGAAAATACCCTATGTTAGGTACTGCTATGAATGCGTAGGGATTCTCTGGGGCAATGAGTTTAGTTCCTTTTACAGGCGATTTGCCAATCTCTATAGGAGAACACAATATGTCAATGCCATTACTATATTTTAGGCAGACGCCAGTTAACATATTGGGATGTCACTTAATGACAAAGCTTAACATGACGATATCCTTTACTGATGAAGGGATAGTTGACTGTACTTAGGGAAACACTATATGAATGTGGGAGAGTTTATCTCCGCATTTGCAGGCCAGAAGACCTTATGAGGAGTGCCTTTAGATCCAGAGGTATTTTTGTATGGAGTGACTATCTTATTATCATGGTTACCCATATGGGTAGGTAAAATTTTGAGAATGCCTGATGAATTCTTGTTTACACCAGAGATTCCTATGGACGATGAGGAAGGGCAGATTATCTGCTTAGATTTAGAAGCAGCAGTGGTCAAAGAAAAAAAGGTGATGCTTCATGGGACAGATGATGAACGAAGACGATGAAGGACAGTGATAGCCCTCAGTGAAGGATACAAGTTGACAGATTGGACAGACAAAGAGCTGTTTAGAGACGACTACTATGATGATGAACTGGTGGTTTTATAAGTATAACTTATTGGATTTAAGTAAAGAATATAGAAAATATTGCAGAGAATGGCATTGGTAAAAAGAAGACCGCCATTCATTCAGGAAGGCTTAGAGAAGGGGCTAGAGATTTTATGGACTACAAGCCCATATGATGTGGGTTTATTAAAAGCGATAGGTGCAGGTAAAATTACATTAAAACCAGAAGCCCTTTTACCATATGCAAAGCATTATCCCATGTCCAGAGAGGCGGATGAAGGTATATTTGTGACCATTTCAGCTTTAAAGAAACAAGGCACATTGGTGCCATCAGATCCATCATGTAACACTGATGTGTACCCCATGAGGAAATCAAAAGGGGGTCCTGGAAAGTCATACATGACCTTCTCCCCCTAAAAGAGGCTATTTTCTGAGCTGAAAAGGAGACCTACAACAAACGTATCTTGCAAGCCAAATCCAACACAAAAGAGCTTTTCAAGATCCTCTAAGAACTTGAAACCCCCTCCACTCCACCTGACACCTGCAGTAAAGACAGCACATGGTGCTCAAACATACAAAACGCGCTCCTGGATAAAATCTAAACACTCCAGGCCAAAATGAATGTAAAAAAAAAGTAGTCTTGAGTACAATTCTCAGCTCAACTCCCTCCTTGACAAAGCCAACCATACTCCACGTACCCATGAACCGTTCAGCTTCTCACCCCTAACTATCTCAGAGGTAGAGAACATAATTAACGATCTCAAACCTTTTAATTTCCAGGGCGACATTTGCCCAGCTCCCATCATAAAGGAGGAATCCTATGAACTGTCTCCCTTCATCACAGCATCACAGCATTGATAAATACGTCATTTAGCACGGGCAATGTGGCAGACAACCTGAAGGATGCATGGGTCATCCCCCTCCTCAAAAAAATATCTCTTGACCCACTCACAACTGTGCTGTTCTTGCTAAAAACCTAGACTGTGCCGCCTACTTACAGATTCAGGACTATCTGGAACGTAATAATCTCCTTGGCCTAAGACAATCAGGCTTCCGTCCCAAGCATGGAAAGGAAACAGCCCTGTTAGACCTGAAAATGCAAATCGAAGACCTGGAAGATACCGGCAAGATCGCCCTTCTCTTGTTACTGGATCTTTTGGCCGCTTTCGACCTGGTGAACCACCAAATTCTGTGTCCACATCTCGAAGTGGCAGCCCACTTCTCAGATAAAGCCACTACTTGGATAAGATCCTTCCTGGCCAATCGATCTATGAGGGTCTTTTCCCCTTCTGCTTCAGCCGTAACTTCGCCAGTCCTGTGTGGTGTCCCCCAAGGATCCTGTGTTTCAACCACACTTTATAATGTGTTCACAAAACCGCTCTTTGATATCCTTTACTATCTGGGTGTCACCTACACCAATTATGCGGACAACACCCAGATACTCATCCCTATCTCGGGCGACCACTCAGCTGACACTAAGGCGCTAAACGAGGTGTACCTGGTCATTCAGGCTTGGATGGCCCAACACGAGCTGTGTCTTAATGATGACAAGACTGAGCTCCTCATCCTGGGCTCTACTAACCGACTTAGCAGATTAGATCACTCATTCAAATCCTTTGTTATTGATGGTAACATCATCAAGGTTACGAATGACACCAAAACCTTAGGTATTTACCTCGACTCTGCCTTATCTCTTGCGACAAACTAATTCCGTAGGCTCAGCATCTGCATACACATGCAAACTTATCACAGCCTGCCGCCCGTTCATCAACACAGCAAACTGCTTCATCGTCGCCAGAATCCTAATTATGTCTACGTTCGACTACTGTAATGACCTCTATCTTGGGACCAGTCACCAAAACCATAGTAAGCTTCAGTTCACCCAAAATAAAGCCATCAGGGCCACTCTGAACTTACCTAGGAACCTACATATTTCGGATACCCGACGCAACTTGCGCTGGCCCTCATTCATAAATGTCTGACCAACAAGGCACCTCCCTACCTAGCCACTCAGTTCTCCAGGCAAACCTCAAGCAGGCCGCAAAGAACAGCGCAAACTCACTGCCTATCTATACCCAGATTTAAATTACTGAAATCTGTAGGGGCTAGCTTCCCGGTACTTGCCTCGGACCTCTGGAACTCTGTGCCTACCTCACTTAGACAAGAACCTTCTTCTTCGCCTTCAAGTGCAAAGCCAAAGCATGGCTCATGGACCAAGATTCACACAATTTATCACTGCATCTTCACTAAATCTATGATTTACACATTCACTGCAACTGCCTTTCCCTGCTTGTAAATATTATACATGTATTATAGATGTGCTTGTAAATATTTGATGTTAATTACTCTGTCTATTAACTGTGTATGTATGATTTTTGTTTATAACCTAAGATATGTTCCCAGATGTCTATGGGCCAGGTGCTCTATATAAATAAAGAAATATAAATACAAATACCAATACAATATAGTCGAAGCTGAGTTTCCTTTAGTTCCAAATCCTGCGACAGTAATGTGTAATATCCCATCCAAGGCCAAGCATTTCATAGTGATCAATTTAAAAAATGCATTTTTCTTTAGTCCCCTTCATGAAGACTCAAAAGACTTGACTTCCTTTTCGTATAGAAATACACATCTGAAACATACTTGTTTGCCCCGAGGGTACTGTGAGTCCCTTTCAATCTTGAAAAGAATGGATGGATTGGCTACTCGAATTTGTAATATTTCAGCACATAGATGAAATTGTGGTGTGTAGTGGGACAGAAGAAAGATGCAGGGAAGGCTCAGTTAAACTTATGAGTATATTTTTAGAGAAAGGAAATAAGGTAGACAAGGAGAAATTACAATATTGTCAGGAAGAAGTCTGGTACATAGGACAGTTGATCTCTCACAAAGGTAGAAAAGTGACACCTGAAAGAGCAGAAGCAATCATGAAAAGTGTAGCACCTAAAACAGTGAGGAAAATGCAACAGCTTCTAGGTTTATGCAACTATTGCAGGGCATGGACTTTTGACTAGAGTACATACATTTGAACAATTTTAAGATGACTTAAAGAAGCACAGGTGGACAAGAGCACAATAACTTGGACAGATGAGGTGACTGAACGGTTTGAAGAATTAAAAAAGGCAATCTGTACAGTCTCTGTGTTGGGGATCCCAGATTATAATGACGAATTCTATTTTGTCTGTGATTCAAATGGAGAGGTCATGACAGCAGTCCTTACACAGAAGACAACATTAGGACATGGACACAAACCATGGGCTTACTACAGTGAGATTTTCGATCAGTTAAGAAGGGACGTTATCCCTGTGAGCGACCTTTAGCTGCTGCTGCATTCGCAATTTAAAAGGCTTCAAGTATAACAATGGGGTGTCCAATAATGTTATTTGTGGATCATGCATTATATGGAATTTTAGTGAAGCCCAAAAGTACAATGACTACACAAAGAGCATCGGAGTATGAGGTGATTATTTCCAACACTGCGTTTAAAATTGTTAGATGTAAGACAGTAAATCCAGCAAAGTTTATAGCAGAACTAATAGAAGATAATGATTATTTACATGATTGCACAACAAATACTGAATGTTATAATGTTATAATGATATTCCCCACGCTAGAGAAAATGCCCTTGGGTGAGGGGAAGTTGTCTTTATTGATGGTTCTTCAAACATTGACCAGGACACTGGGGCAAGGCATACTGGAGCAGCGGTAGTAAAACTGATTAGAGAAGGTGAATTTGAGGTAGTGGTGCTCATCGAAGCACTGCCAAGATTTGAGGATGAGGATGTGACAGTGTACTCTGACACTGCCTATGTGACATCAACTGTACACGCATGTCGGTCATGCTGGAAAATGAGGGGCTTCCTCCGTACAGACGGCAATCCAGTGCAACATTCAGCCCTATTGCATTGGCTTTAAGAAACATTAACAGGGTAATTCATAGAATTTCGCAGAAAAGTGTTGCAAGCGGCTGGCGCAGAGTGTCCGCGTGCGATTGTGTGCGGCAGGCACGTGGGCTAAAACCGATTTCCGCGCACAGCGTATTCATGGATTCCATGCTCCCAAACCAGCCGTGGCGCAGAGAATCGCAGCGACCCTGCAGCAGCGCCAGTAACGCCCCCAAGAACGCCCTTGCGCAAGGAAAAGCCATCAACATCGCTAAATCATCGCAAAGGGCTGCGCTAACCCTGGACCAGTTTACAGGGCTGCCAAACAAGGAACGCAAAGCGGGCAACCTTCATATCAGGAGTACGCGGGAAGTTTTACACGCGATTAGCCAGGGTACGTGTATTACAGGGGTACGCGGGAAGTTCAACACGCGATAGTCCAGGGAACGTGTATTACAGGGGTACGCGGGAAGTTCAACACGCGATTGTCCAGGGAACGTGTATTACAGGGGTACGCGGGAAGTCTTACATGCGATTAGCCAGGGCACGTGTAATACAGGGGTACGCGGGAATTATCACACGCGATTTGGCAGGGTACGTGAATTACAGGGGTGCGTGGGAATTATCACACGCCATTTTGCTGGGTACGTGTATTACAGGGGTGCGTGGGAATCATCACACGCGATTAGGCTGGGTGGGTCCTCACAGGTGTTCCCTGTACACCCTCCACGGCCCCTGCAGGCAGCCCACAAAACAGGGGACTATCCTGCACATCTGCTCATGTCCCCCTGCACCCCCACCCCCCAGCCACCAGGGGCACCCACCACCAGGCCCCCACCCATGTCTCCTACCACCCCCACCCCCCAGCAGTGCAGGGGCAGCCTCCACCAGGCCCCCACTCATGTCTCCCACCACCCCCACCCCCCAGCAGTGCAGGGGCATCCTCCACCAGGCCCCCACCCATGTCTCCCACCCCCCCACCCCCCAGCAGTGCAGGGGCAGCCTCCACCAGGCCCCCACTCATGTCTCCCACCACCCCCACCCCCCAGCAGTGCAGGGGCATCCTCCACCAGGCCCCCACCCATGTCTCCCACCACCCCCACCCCCCAGCACTGTGGGGCACCTGCCAGTAGGCCCCCACCCATGTCACCCACCACCCCCACCCCCCAGCAGTGCAGGGGCAGCCTCCACCAGGTCCCCACTCATGTCTCCCACCACCCCCACCCCCCAGCCACCAGGGGCAGCCTCCACCAGGCCCCCACTCATGTCTCCCACCACCCCCACCCTCCAGCACTGTGGGGCACCTGCCAGCAGGCCCCCACCCATGTCACCCACCACCCCCACCCCCCAGCAGTGCAGGGGCATCCTCCACCAGGCCCCCACCCATGTCTCCCACCACCCCCACCCCCCAGCAGTGCAGGGGCAGCCTCCACCAGGCCCCCACTCATGTCTCCCACCACCCCCACCCCCCAGCCACCAGGGGCAGCCTCCACCAGGCCCCCACTCATGCCCGACTCATGTCTCCCACCACCCCCACCCCCCAGCACTGTGGGGCACCTGCCAGCAGGCCCCCACCCATGTCACCCACCACCCCCAGCCCCCAGCCACCAGGGGCACCCACCACCAGGCCCCCACCCATGTCTCCTACCACCCCCACCCCCCAGCAGTGCAGGGGCAGCCTCCACCAGGCCCCCACCAATGTCACCCACCACCCCCACCCCCCAGCAGTGCAGGGGCAGCCTCCACCAGGCCCACACTCATGTCCCCTATCACCCCCACCCCCCTGCCACCAGGGGCACCCTCCATCAGGCCCCCACTCATGTCTCCCAGCGTGCTACGTGTATTTCAGGGGTGCGCGGGAAGTTCCACTCGCGAATAGCCTGGGCGCGTGCATTTCAGGGGTGCGCGGGAAGTTCCACACGCGAATAGCCTGGGCGCATGCATTTCAGGGGTGCGCGGGAAGTTTTACACGCAATTTCAGCAGGGTACGTGTATTTCAGGGGTGCGCGGGAATTCTCACACGCGATTTGGCTTGGTACGTGTATTACAGGGGTGCGTGGGAAGTTACACACGCGATTAGGCTGGGTGGGTCCTCACAGGTGTTCCCTGTACACCCTCCACGGCCCCTGCAGGCAGCCCACAAAACAGGGGACTACCCTGCACACCTGCTCATGTCCCCCTGCACTCCCACCCCCCAGCAGTGCAGGGGCAGCCTCCACCAGGCCCGCACCCATGTCTCCCACCACCCCCACCCCCCAGCAGTGCAGGGGCAGCCTCCACCAGGCCCCCACCCATGTCTCCCACCACCCCCACGCACTGTGGGGCACCTGCCAGCAGGCCCCAACCCATGTCACCCACCACCCCCACCCCCCAGCAGTGCAGGGGCATCCTCCACCAGGCCCCCACCCATGTCTCCCACCACCCCCACCCCCCAGCAGTGCAGGGGCAGCCTCCACCAGGCCCACACTCATGTCCCCTATCACCCCCACCCCCCCGCCTCCAGGGGCACCCTCCACCAGGCCCCCACTCATGCCCGACTCATGTCTCCCACCACCCCCACCCCCCAGCAGTGCAGGGGCATCCTCCACCAGGCCCCCACCCATGTCTCCCACCACCCCCACCCCCCAGCAGTGCAGGGGCAGCCTCCACCAGGCCCCCACTCATGTCTCCCACCACCACCACCCCCCAGCAGTGCAGGGGCATCCTCCACCAGGCCCCCACCCATGTCTCCCACCCCCCCCACCCCCCAGCAGTGCAGGGGCAGCCTCCACCAGGCCCCCACTCATGTCTCCCACCACCCCCACCCCCCAGCAGTGCAGGGGCATCCTCCACCAGGCCCCCACCCATGTCTCCCACCACCCCCACCCCCCAGCACTGTGGGGCACCTGCCAGTAGGCCCCCACCCATGTCACCCCCACCCCCACCCCCCAGCAGTGCAGGGGCAGCCTCCACCAGGTCCCCACTCATGTCTCCCACCACCCCCACCCCCCAGCCACCAGGGGCAGCCTCCACCAGGCCCCCACTCATGTCTCCCACCACCCCCACCCTCCAGCACTGTGGGGCACCTGCCAGCAGGCCCCCACCCATGTCACCCACCACCCCCACCCCCCAGCAGTGCAGGGGCATCCTCCGCCAGGCCCCCACCCATGTCTCCCACCACCCCCACCCCCCAGCAGTGCAGGGGCAGCCTCCACCAGGCCCCCACTCATGTCTCCCACCACCCCCACCCCCCAGCCACCAGGGGCAGCCTCCACCAGGCCCCCACTCATGCCCGACTCATGTCTCCCACCACCCCCACCCCCCAGCACTGTGGGGCACCTGCCAGCAGGCCCCCACCCATGTCACCCACCACCCCCAGCCACCAGGGGCACCCACCACCAGGCCCCCACCCATGTCTCCTACCACCCCCACCCCCCAGCAGTGCAGGGGCAGCCTCCACCAGGCCCCCACCAATGTCACCCACCACCCCCACCCCCCAGCAGTGCAGGGGCAGCCTCCACCAGGCCCACACTCATGTCCCCTATCACCCCCACCCCCCTGCCACCAGGGGCACCCTCCATCAGGCCCCCACTCATGTCTCCCAGCGTGCTACGTGTATTTCAGGGGTGCGCGGGAAGTTCCACTCGCGAATAGCCTGGGCGCGTGTATTTCAGGGGTGCGCGGGAAGTTCCACACGCGAATAGCCTGGGCGCATGCATTTCAGGGGTGCGCGGGAAGTTTTACACGCAATTTCAGCAGGGTACGTGTATTTCAGGGGTGCGCGGGAATTCTCACACGCGATTTGGCTTGGTACGTGTATTACAGGGGTGCGTGGGAAGTTACACACGCGATTAGGCTGGGTGGGTCCTCACAGGTGTTCCCTGTACACCCTCCACGGCCCCTGCAGGCAGCCCACAAAACAGGGGACTACCCTGCACACCTGCTCATGTCCCCCTGCACTCCCACCCCCCCGCAGTGCAGGGGCAGCCTCCACCAGGCCCGCACCCATGTCTCCCACCACCCCCACCCCCCAGCAGTGCAGGGGCAGCCTCCACCAGGCCCCCACCCATGTCTCCCACCACCCCCATGCACTGTGGGGCACCTGCCAGCAGGCCCCAACCCATGTCACCCACCACCCCCACCCCCCAGCAGTGCAGGGGCATCCTCCACCAGGCCCCACCCATGTCTCCCACCACCCCCACCCCCCAGCAGTGCAGGGGCAGCCTCCACCAGGCCCACACTCATGTCCCCTATCACCCCCACCCCCCCGCCTCCAGGGGCACCCTCCACCAGGCCCCCACTCATGCCCGACTCATGTCTCCCACCACCCCCACCCCCCAGCAGTGCAGGGGCATCCTCCACCAGGCCCGCACCCATGTCTCCCACCACCCCCACCCCCCAGCAGTGCAGGGGCAGCCTCCACCAGGCCCCCACTCATGTCTCCCAGCGTGCTACGTGTATTTCAGGGGTGCGCGGGAAGTTCCACTCGCGAATAGCCTGGGCGCGTGTATTTCAGGGGTGCGCGGGAAGTTCCACACGCGAATAGCCTGGGCGCATGCATTTCAGGGGTGCGCGGGAAGTTTTACACGCAATTTCAGCAGGGTACGTGTATTTCAGGGGTGCGCGGGAATTCTCACACGCGATTTGGCTTGGTACGTGTATTACAGGGGTGCGTGGGAAGTTACACACGCGATTAGGCTGGGTGGGTCCTCACAGGTGTTCCCTGTACACCCTCCACGGCCCCTGCAGGCAGCCCACAAAACAGGGGACTACCCTGCACACCTGCTCATGTCCCCCTGCACTCCCACCCCCCAGCAGTGCAGGGGCAGCCTCCACCAGGCCCGCACCCATGTCTCCCACCACCCCCACCCCCCAGCAGTGCAGGGGCAGCCTCCACCAGGCCCCCACCCATGTCTCCCACCACCCCCACGCACTGTGGGGCACCTGCCAGCAGGCCCCAACCCATGTCACCCACCACCCCCACCCCCCAGCAGTGCAGGGGCATCCTCCACCAGGCCCCCACCCATGTCTCCCACCACCCCCACCCCCCAGCAGTGCAGGGGCAGCCTCCACCAGGCCCACACTCATGTCCCCTATCACCCCCACCCCCCCCCGCCTCCAGGGGCACCCTCCACCAGGCCCCCACTCATGCCCGACTCATGTCTCCCACCACCCCCACCCCCCAGCAGTGCAGGGGCATCCTCCACCAGGCCCCCACCCATGTCTCCCACCACCCCCACCCCCCAGCAGTGCAGGGGCATCCTCCACCAGGCCCCCACCCATGTCTCCCACCACCCCCACCCCCCAGCACCTTGGGGCACCTGCCAGCAGGCCCCCACCCATGTCACCCACCACCCCCACCCCCCAGCAGTGCAGGGGCAGCCTCCACCAGGCCCCCACTCATTTCTCCCACCACCCCCACCCCCCAGCCACCAGGGGCACCCTCCACCAGGCCCCCACTCATGCCCGACTCATGTCTCCCACCACCCCCACCCCCCAGCAGTGCAGGGGCATCCTCCACCAGGCCCCCACCCATGTCACCCACCACCCCCACCCCCCAGCAGTGCAGGGGCATCCTCCACCAGGCCCCCACCCATGTCTCCCACCACCCCCACCCCCCAGCACTGTGGGGCACCTGCCAGCAGGCCCCCACCCATGTCACCCACCCCCCCCACCCCACAGCAGTGCAGGGGCATCCTCCACAAGGCCCCCACCCATGTCTCCCACCACCCCCACCCCCCAGCAGTGCAGGGGCATCCTCCACCAGGCCCCCACCCATGTCTCCCACCACCCCCACCCCCCAGCAGTGCAGGGGCAGCCTCCACCAGGCCCCCACCCATGTCACCCACCACCCCCACCCCCCAGCAGTGCAGGGGCAGCAGGCAGTCAGGCAGCAGCAGGTGGGAGCGTGCTCGGGCTCTGGGGGGCAGTAGTTCGGCCTTCCGGGCAGGAGCGTGGTATTCCGTGTGCGTACGCGTGGCCAGATTGGTACGGAGTGATTTGGCACGTGAAAATCCTGCATGTCAGCGTGAAAACTGAGGAAAGGCCCTCAGCGCGTAAGCGCGTCTGTGACGTGACCCACACAGGTGTTTCCCACACAGCACGTGATGACAGAGCACACGTGGAAAGACTGCACGTCAGAATGTAATCGCGTGTGATTGGTGGAAATGGCCCTACACGCAGAAGTGACAAAGCGTGTGATTGGTGGAAATGGCCCTACACGCAGAAGTGACAAAGCGTGTAATTGGTGGAAATGGCCCTACACGCAGAAGTGACAAAGCATGTAATTGGTGGAAATGGCCCTAGCGGTAACACGCCGCATAAGTGACGCTGGACGTGTGGGCCTGTATAAAAGGTACGTGTAGAACACGTTTTCCTTGTACGTGCTTTTCGTGGAGAGCGAGTGGGTGAATTCTGTACTTCTTGTCGTTTCACACGCGATTTACTTCACAGCGTTTCAAGTTCGTATTCCCTGTTACCTCTGACAGCTTTTTCTCTTTTTTCTCTTTTACTGGTTTACTTGGGCCTGTTCCCTCAAACAGTGTTCCCTTCTACTGTTGTCCTGTCTCCTCAGACAGCGTACAAATCTTCTTTTGGCGGGGGTGTTGCCAACCAAACGTGCTCCTTTTACACGCTCGTTTACCAGGCAGACGGTGAGTCACGCACGTATCTAACATCTGTGCTTGCCCCGTGTGTAGCCTACCCCTTCAGAGGTCATTCTAGGCTGCGTGTGACACGCATACGTTCATTCTTGTGTTACTGGGTGCCACAGCGTAGTGCAGGTTTTTCTTTCTGCACACGTGGTCTAGGAGGGGTTGCGTGCACGTCATCTACCTTTTTTGGGCCTCCTGTGCGTTGCGTGACCCGTCATCTTTCCCCAGGGGTTACATTCAGCCTTGCTAGAGCACTAGGGTACAATTACCATCTGGTACCCAACCCCTTTGACCCCCAATTGCCCAGGACAATAGTCTACATCCACTCCCATTCGCACATTAACATCAGTGCCATGGCTGGGAGGCGAGGATTCCGTAAGGGTGGCAAAGGTGGAAGAGCCACAAGTGGTGGCCGTGGTGGATCCGGTAGGGGACGTGGTCGTAACTTGTAGGGTGAGCCTGTCCCCCCATGTGTGGAGGACCAGTCACGGGCACCCATAATCCCCCCTTCCCCCCTCCCGTTGAGGCTGATGTGGCTGACACCATCCATGCTCAGCCCTTGTTGGACCAGCCCATTGTGGCACCAGACCTGGCTGACTCCATGGCTGACTTCCAGGTCAGCAGGGCTACGACACGTGCGCTGGTGCACGTTGATGCCATCATGCCACGTGGATCTGGGGCAGCAAGGTCATCTGCTGCACCAAGGAGGCAGGGCGGCCACCACCCCCACCCCCCAGCCACCAGGGGCAGCCTCCACCAGGCCCCCACTCATGCCCGACTCATGTCTCCCACCACCCCCACCCCCCAGCACTGTGGGGCACCTGCCAGCAGGCCCCCACCCATGTCACCCACCACCCCCAGCCCCCAGCCACCAGGGGCACCCACCACCAGGCCCCCACCCATGTCTCCTACCACCCCCACCCCCCAGCAGTGCAGGGGCAGCCTCCACCAGGCCCCCACCAATGTCACCCACCACCCCCACCCCCCAGCAGTGCAGGGGCAGCCTCCACCAGGCCCACACTCATGTCCCCTATCACCCCCACCCCCCCGCCACCAGGGGCACCCTCCACCAGGCCCCCACTCATGTCTCCCAGCGTGCTACGTGTATTTCAGGGGTGCGCGGGAAGTTCCACTCGCGAATAGCCTGGGCGCGTGTATTTCAGGGGTGCGCGGGAAGTTCCACACGCGAATAGCCTGGGCGCATGCATTTCAGGGGTGCGCGGGAAGTTTTACACGCAATTTCAGCAGGGTACGTGTATTTCAGGGGTGCGCGGGAATTCTCACACGCGATTTGGCTTGGTACGTGTATTACAGGGGTGCGTGGGAAGTTACACACGCGATTAGGCTGGGTGGGTCCTCACAGGTGTTCCCTGTACACCCTCCACGGCCCCTGCAGGCAGCCCACAAAACAGGGGACTACCCTGCACACCTGCTCATGTCCCCCTGCACTCCCACCACCCCCCAGCAGTGCAGGGGCAGCCTCCACCAGGCCCCCACCCATGTCTCCCACCACCCCCACCCCCCAGCAGTGCAGGGGCAGCCTCCACCAGGCCCCCACCCATGTCTCCCACCACCCCCACGCACTGTGGGGCACCTGCCAGCAGGCCCCAACCCATGTCACCCACCACCCCCACCCCCCAGCAGTGCAGGGGCATCCTCCACCAGGCCCCCACCCATGTCTCCCACCACCCCCACCCCCCAGCAGTGCAGGGGCAGCCTGCACCAGGCCCACACTCATGTCCCCTATCACCCCCACCCCCCCGCCTCCAGGGGCACCCTCCACCAGGCCCCCACTCATGCCCGACTCATGTCTCCCACCACCCCCACCCCCCAGCAGTGCAGGGGCATCCTCCACCAGGCCCCCACCCATGTCTCCCACCACCCCCACCCCCCAGCAGTGCAGGGGCATCCTCCACCAGGCCCCCACCCATGTCTCCCACCACCCCCACCCCCCAGCACTGTGGGGCACCTGCCAGCAGGCCCCCACCCATGTCACCCACCACCCCCACCCCCCAGCAGTGCAGGGGCAGCCTCCACCAGGCCCCCACTCATTTCTCCCACCACCCCCACCCCCCAGCCACCAGGGGCACCCTCCACCAGGCCCCCACTCATGCCTGACTCATGTCTCCCACCACCCCCACCCCCCAGCAGTGCAGGGGCATCCTCCACCAGGCCCCCACCCATGTCACCCACCACCCCCACCCCCCAGCAGTGCAGGGGCATCCTCCACCAGGCCCCCACCCATGTCTCCCACCACCCCCACCCCCCAGCACTGTGGGGCACCTGCCAGCAGGCCCCCACCCATGTCACCCACCCCCCCCACCCCACAGCAGTGCAGGGGCATCCTCCACAAGGCCCCCACCCATGTCGCCCACCACCCCCACCCCCCAGCAGTGCAGGGGCATCCTCCACCAGGCCCCCACCCATGTCTCCCACCACCCCCACCCCCCAGCAGTGCAGGGGCAGCCTCCACCAGGCCCCCACCCATGTCACCCACCACCCCCACCCCCCAGCAGTGCAGGGGCAGCAGGCAGTCAGGCAGCAGCAGGTGGGAGCGTGCTCGGGCTCTGGGGGGCAGTAGTTCGGCCTTCCGGGCAGGAGCGTGGTATTCCGTGTGCGTACGCGTGGCCAGCTTGGTACGGAGTGATTTGGCACGTGAAAATCCTGCACGTCAGCGTGAAAACTGAGGAAAGGCCCTCAGCGCGTAAGCGCGTCTGTGACGTGACCCGCACAGGTGTTTCCCACACAGCACGTGATGACAGAGCACACGTGGAAAGACTGCACGTCAGAATGTAATCTCGTGTGATTGGTGGAAATGGCCCTACATGCAGAAGTGACAAAGCGTGTGATTGGTGGAAATGGCCCTACACGCAGAAGTGACAAAGCGTGTAATTGGTGGAAATGGCCCTACACGCAGAAGTGACAAAGCATGTAATTGGTGGAAATGGCCCTAGCGCGTACACGCCGCGTAAGTGACGCTGGACGTGTGGGCCTGTATAAAAGGTACGTGTAGAACACGTTTTCCTTGTACGTGCTTTTCGTGGAGAGCGAGTGGGTGAATTCTGTACTTCTTGTCGTTTCACACGCGATTTACTTCACAGCGTTTCAAGTTCGTATTCCCTGTTACCTCTGACAGCTTTTTCTCTTTTTTCTCTTTTACTGGTTTACCTGGGCCTGTTCCCTCAAACAGTGTTCCCTTCTACTGTTGTCCTGTCTCCTCAGACAGGGTACAAATCTTCTTTTGGCGGGGGTGTTGCCAACCAAACGTGCTCCTTTTACACGCTCGTTTACCAGGCAGACGGTGAGTCACGCACGTATCTAACATCTGTGCTTGCCCCGTGTGTAGCCTACCCCTTCAGAGGTCATTCTAGGCTGCGTGTGACACGCATACGTTCATTCTTGTGTTACTGGGTGCCACAGCGTAGTGCAGGTTTTTCTTTCTGCACACGTGGTCTAGGAGGGGTTGCGTGCACGTCATCTACCTTTTTTGGGCCTCCTGTGCGTTGCGTGACCCATCATCTTTCCCCAGGGGTTACATTCAGCCTTGCTAGAGCACTAGGGTACAATTACCACCTGGTACCCAACCCCTTTGACCCCCAATTGCCCAGGACAATAGTCTACATCCACTCCCATACGCACATTAACATCAGTGCCATGGCTGGGAGGCGAGGATTCCGTAAGGGTGGCAAAGGTGGAAGAGCCACAAGTGGTGGCCGTGGTGGATCCGGTAGGGGACGTGGTCGTAACTTGCAGGGTGAGCCTGTCCCCCCATGTGTGGAGGACCAGTCACGGGCACCCATAATCCCCCCTTCCCCCCTCCCGTTGAGGCTGATGTGGCTGACACCATCCATGCTCAGCCCTTGTTGGACCAGCCCATTGTGGCACCAGACCTGGCTGACTCCATGGCTGACTTCCAGGTCAGCAGGGCTACGACACGTGCGCTGGTGCACGTTGATGCCATCATGCCACGTGGATCTGGGGCAGCAAGGTCATCTGCTGCACCAAGGAGGCAGGGCGGAGAGGCTGCAGGGGCAGCTGCGGCTCCATCCACCCCAGCCCTCACACACCCAGCCAGGACAGTGTCGGTCCTAGTCCATGCTGCTGACATTCCCCCTGACACCATCACACTAGAGCCAATGCCTGCACCAACTCCCATGCTGAGTGTGCAATCCCACACTCCTGATACAGAGTCCACCAGGGCTCCTGCCCCTAGTGTCCAGAGCGGCGCAGGACACTCAGGATCACCACCACCTTCCAAGCGGAAGAGGAAGAGTGCTCGTCCGGCACAGGCTGATGCCCCAGACACGGCTACACAGTCCGTGTCTGGGGCATCTGAATGCACTTGTCGAGTATGTGTCCGGACATGACAACGAGATGGTCATTGTTGCAGGATCCAAGACCACACCTGCACAACGCCAGGCACACTGGCAGACCGTTGCGGACATCGTAAGTGCCCTTGGAATCGTGAGGCGCACAGCCAATGATTGCTATAAGCGCTGGAATGACCTAAAGCTCAGGGCAAAGAGTAAGCTGGCCTCAAGTCATGCCACAACTCTAGTGACTGGAGGTGGGTCTCCAGTAGTAGACATGGAACTCACTCCACATGAGTCAGTCGCTGGGACCTACGTCACGGAGGAACAGATCCAAGGCGTGGGAGATCTGGCTGATTACGAGGCATTGTCCGGTGAGTGCAGATGCATGTGTGTGTCATCCATGTGCATTGTGTGTGTGGGAGGGCTTCTATTTGTGTGCCAGGTGAGAGTATGTGCGCCTGAGTCGTATGGGTCAGCCATGTGCTTCATGCAATACTTCCTGCGCAGCTGCATTTGGCCATAGCAGTATCCCTTCTGCCAACAGTAGACATCTAGCCCAACTGCACGCCAGTTGCCCTTGAAGTGTCACCTTGCCACAACATTGTTGCTTATTTTTCACTGTTCATTCAGTCAGATTGTTTGCATTCCCCCACTTTTACTAGCCATGTCGCTGTCCACTAGTCACATGTCTGACATTTCTATGGTGAAGTGGAGTGACTTTGTTACCTGGATATCATTTGTACACACATGTCCCGGTGCAATTGGACCATTTCAGACTGGCAGCTCCAGGTGAAAAATCTGACCTGTTAGAATTAGAAAAGCAATTACATGCGGGAACTGGACTGAATGAATAGGTGCTGCCCTCCTCTCCATCTTCACTCAATAGCAATGGTACATGCCATCTGTGTGATGGCATGTGTGTTTCACCTGGCAATCACAGGCCAATGTGTGATGCCACTGCCAGGCAGCATGCAGAAAATGTGTTCATTTTCCATCTTGGTGTCATCAGTGTGTGCCATTTGCCTGCACTTCATACGCAGTGAGGGTGCATGCATGGGAGGGTTTTAGTCATGTGGGACATGTGTCAATCAAGTACTGGTTCTCTTGCTTCTCAGCCCTCATTGTGTGCCATGGTGCTAATGCCTGTTTCCATTTCTTTGTTTTCATGTATTTGCAGGGGAAGACGCACCTGATACTGCTGGGGTTGTGGAGATGGTGCAGACCCAGGAGGGGTCCGAGGGCCGACCAACCACCAGTGAGGGACGTGGTGTGGTGGTGGGGGAGAACCCACAAGTGCTGCAGGTCATGCTCTCAAGGGGTGTCTCTGGCTGCACCTCCCCCGAGCTGTACTCAGGTGTTGATTCGGATGAGACCTACGTGCCGTCACAGGTGAGTGTTCCAGGGAGGGATTCTGTTCTGTCTCACCCACCTGCACCAGGGTCAGAACCCTCCATGGGGATGTCAGTGTTGGCAGCTACGCCTTTGGTGGTTACGGATGCAGGGTCACACTCCGTGACATCTGATCCTCTTCCTGGGCCAGCAGATCAGAGGGGGAATGCAGTCCTGCAGCCTCAGGCAGTGCCGGCACAGCAAGGCGCAGTTCGCCTTGCCCCAGACAGGTGTGGTGCCCGCCGACGTGGTGGCCGTACGCCACCTGGCAATACCGCATGGGAGCAATCCATTTACGGTATGGCAACCCAACAGGCTGCATCATCCGAGATGATGGCTCAGGCCATGGATAGGGTGGCCACTTCCATTGTCCCCCCAGAAAGGCTGATGGAGCGACTAGAGCAGGCAACCGACTCCATCTGCCAGTCACACAGGGAGGATATGTTGGGGTCCAACAGGGACAGGCGGGCGGCACTGGCGACTCTGCAGGAGGCCATCTCCATTGAGTCCCAGGGCCACAGGGAAGCCCTGAGGCAGGAGCTCCTTCACCTCAGGACGACTCTTGTTGAGCTTGAGGCTTCAACACACCAAAGGACAGAACAGCAGCTGGAGCGTCTCACCCGTACGCTCTCAGCTGAGATGCAGGCAACGAGGGCGGAGGTCCGGGCATCCCGTGAGTTGTTGCATGGGGACCTCCGCACACTCATCCTCCAGAACCAGACCTACCACACCCGCATGCTTGCAGCCATGGAGGAGCAGACTAGGGCCTTGCGTGGGCTGCCTCCCATAGTGCAACCACCTCCGGATGCAGCTGCACAGGGTGATAATAGCGACAGCAGTGATACTCCCACAACAGGGTAGCCGTGTGGGCCATGAGCCCATGGAGGTGTTTTATTTTCCCAGGATCCACGCAGGTGGGTTCTGGTGTGCATCCTGTCCTCGGACCTCCTGGGTGGCCTCCCCAACCCCCCCGGGCCCATCAATGGCCATTTTTGATTTTTTCTTATTTTTATTTTTATTGTTATTTATTTTATTCCCTATTTTTTTGGGACGATTTGTTGGCTTCTGTGGTTCCTGTGGGCATACGCTGCATTGTGGCTGGGCACATGCAGGCTTGTAATGTATTTGGTTCAGATGCTTGGGTTTGAGTCACACACACCCCTCCTGCTTCCCGTTTCCATGGGCTTGCAAAGGGTGTGCCCAAGTGACAGTGAATTACACAGTGACGTTGGACTCCCATGAGCTGTGTGGGCAGTCTGTAGTCAATACTGTGTATACATTCCTAGTGCATATTGCTGTTGTGTTGTACACTGCATGTTGCATTGATGTGTAACTCATCTTCTGTGTCTACCTCCCAATTTGCAGGTCCCTTCCTCATGTCTACACAAGGACCTCTAGTCTGGAGATGGGGTCCATGTTGGCAGCAGTGCACCTACAACTCTACATGGCGCCAACACTGCACAGTTGGTGGTGGTGGGAGTGCAGGCATTTCCAGGTGGTGAGACTACTAATATGTAAAATTTGTGATGTCATGTTAATGGTAGTATGTGCTCAAGTATGTTGTTGGTCCGGCATTGCTGTGAGCATTTCAGGTGTTGCAGGTTTCTAATAGGGACACTGTACATAGTGACACTAGTGTCATGTTGTGGGGATTACTTTGTTTACCTGCAAATAGCATGACATGGTACGGTGTGTCGTGTGGCGGTGCTGGGGTTGGGTTGGCTGACATGGCACTGTCCTCTTGTTGCATTTTGCAAGTGGGTATTCTTTTTAGCTGCTTGAATGTGTAACTCCACAAAACTGCATTGGTGGTGTCTGTGTGGGTAGGGATGCACACATTGTGACACTTCCAGGTGAACAATCTCAGGCTGATATGGTATTCACGGTTCATTCTCCAGACATTCAGGATCAGTGTCAGGTTGAGTCATCATTGATTGTCAGATGGAATGTGCCAGGGCAGTGTGCACTCCACAGGGGTGTGATTTCTATGTGAAGTAATTAGCCACTAGCTGTGTACGGGCTGCCTCCCCATGTGCCCTTTCCCCTCCCATGCGCAGCGGCTGTGCATGTGGTTGGGGATGTGGGGCCACCACCATGTCCACGGCCAGGCCCCGGCGTGTTGCAACGTTGTGCAGGACACATGCTGCCACTATGATCCTGCACACTACTGGGGGAGCGTATAACAGCTGCCCGCCAGAACGGTCAAGGGAGCGAAAGCGTGACTTTAGCACTCCGAATGTGCGCTCCACTATGCCCCGGGTTGTAATGTGGGCTGTGTTATATCTTACCTCGGGTGGCGTGGTGGGGTTCCGAATTGGCATCATCATGTGGGGGCTGAGAGGGTAGGCACTGTCCCCTGTGGAGGTGGTGATTGGTATCATTGGTGGGGTTGTGACCTTGCTCAGTATCCAACATGCATGCATGTGCAGTGGCATACATACTCACCAAGCAGCCATGTATCGCCATGCCGCCCAGCATCTAGGTCCCGGCATAGGGTGGACATTCGGTAAATGAAGCTGTCGTGGGTGGAGCCGGGATAGTTGGCATATACTGAGGTGATGATTCCCTTGGCATTACATACTACCTGCACGTTGATGGAATGCCAGTGCTTGCGGTTCCTATAGATGTGCTCAGATGCCCTGGGGGGACGTAGAGCCACATGGGTGCAGTCGATGGCACCTAGCACTTTGGGGAATCGTGCCACACCGTAAAAATCCAGGGCGGCAGCATGCCTTTCTGCAGGTGTTCTGGGCAGGTATATGTGCCTGCGGACTGATGGGCGTGCAGTGATGATGTTCAAGACCTGGTGTAGGCAGCGTGTCTGGGTGGCCTTTGACACCCCACCCACTATGGCACTTGTCCGCTGAAATGATCCAGTGGCTAAAAGGTGCAGTACATTGAGGACCTTCTCCAGGGGGCTGAGTGCTTGGGAGCACAGGGTGGGTGATGTGAGGTCATCCTCCCACTCACTCACCAGGTCCAGTATTATGTGTGGTGGAAACCTGTACCTTCCATACACCTGGTCATCAGGCATCCCGAAAAGGCTGGTTCTGGGTGTGAATATTCTGGCCCTGACTATCCTCCTCCTCCTCCTTTGGTAGCCCACTGCCACTGCTGCTAGGAACGGTATGTTCATCCTGGCATCTGGCTTGTTATTGTTAAAGTGTGCAAATTCATGCTTAACGCGTGTTGTAGGCGAGCGTGTGACCCGCGCACCCCTGGAATCCAGTTCCCAGTCCAATAGCGTGTGGAAATTCACACGCACAACGGGATACAGGTGCGCTGACGTACTTGCGTGTGTAAGTGCCCGCGTACCCCTGAAATACACGTACATAGGCCAATCGCGTGTACGCGCACTTTTGTCCAATTACACGCGATGACACTCTGACGTGCAGTATTTACACGTGTGCTCCGTCATCACGTGCTGGGTGGGGAACACCCGTGCGGGTCACGTCACATACGCGCTTACGCGCTGAGGGACTCTGGACCAATAGAATCGCGTATGCGTGCTTACGCGCTTACGCGCTAAGGGCCTTTCCTCGGATTTCACGCTGACGTGCCGAATTTTCACGTGCCAAATCACTCCGTATCAAGCTGGCCACGCGAAAACACACGGAAGACCACGCTCCTGCCCAGAAGGCCGAGTTACTGCCCCCCGTGCCCCGAGCAGCCTCCCACGTGCCATCTGCTGCTGCCTGCCTGCCTGCCTGCTGCCACCGTGCCCTGCCATTTGGTGCCTGCACATCAGCCATCTGCAGGGGTCCAGTTGCTGTGTCCACCCCTGCTGGAACTGAAGACTCCCGACTGGGATTACATCGCTCCACAGCCCAGCCCCAGGACCCAGTTGCCCACCCACACCTTCCTCTGGGGTTGCCATGTCGGGCACTTCCACATCTGGCACCAGTGGCAACCCCAGGCCAGAGGGGCAGAGGGGCACCAGCTTCACTGCCACCGAAGTTGGTGTCCTGGTGGAGCATGTCCTGGGGCAGTATGATGCCCTCTTTGGATCGTCCAGCGCCAGCAAGGATGGACGGGAGAGGATCTGGGCCGACTGTGTGGTTGCCATCAACGCGGAGGGGGTGGCAACCCGCAACGTCCAGAAGATCAAGAAGCGCTGGGAGGACTTGAGGTCCAGGACCCTTGTGAAGGCCCGGCGCCTCGTGGAGGGGGGCCGGGCCGCATGAGTTCCATCCAGATGAGGGTCCTGGAACGCGTACGCCCAGCGCTCCACGCCCAGATCCTTGAGAGGGAGGCCCGTCTGGAGTTGAGCGGTAAGTGTCCAAGCATTACTGTATGACACAGGGCATGTTGCTGTGTGCTGGGTCTATGATACTTGCCTGTATGTGTGCCATAGGCCATGTATGCATGTATGTGTGCATGGACATCATGGTAATGCATGTGCAACCAGTGATGTGTGACCCACATGGTTGTTGCATGTGTTCAAATGCCGCATGGGGACCCCTATGCAGATTTTGAACATGAGAGCATGCCAGTCTCTGTACCGGGACATGGGTGGGGGTGAGGGATGGGTGCTGATGCCAGGTACATATGTGGTAGCCATGTCTGTGTGGCTGACCTGCGTGTCTGTGACTTGTGCATGCCATGGATGCATGACACATGTGTGTGACAATGCACAGATTCAGTGAAGCAGCCAAATTGCCCTTGTATCTGCTGTGTTTGTTGTGTTTGGGGCCAGATGGATGTGACTGAGGTGAAGTGTGTGCATGTGAAAGGCATGAGCCATGATGCATGTGAGTTCCATATCATTGAATGTTTCAAGAGTCCATTGGACATGCATGGGAATGTCCATGGCATGCAGCATGCCTGTTACTGTGTGTGTTTTGCCTGGACTGACCCATGTGTTGTGGAGGGACATGATGGAAGTGAACTTTGACAGTGGTGGTCATCTGCTATTGCTTCCTGTCTAGGGGACCATTGTACAGTACCCTGATGCTTGTGTTCTTTGTCTCCCTCTACGCAGCGGCTAGTGAAGAAGAGGGCGGAGACGGCGCTGTGGAGCAAGGCGGCGGGGATGCCCCCACGGCTGCAGCCGAAGGGGTGGGTGAGCCCCCACAGGGGCCTGCTATGGTGGGAGACGGTGAGGAGCCATCCAGGTTGGTGGTTTGCACAGAGGAGGAGGAGGCCGCCACTGGGGCACACATGGGGCCTGGTGGGGGCATCCCTGCTGGTGCAAGTGGTGCAGTCCAGGGCCAGGGGCAGGAGGCAGCACAGGTCACCGTGGAGGGGCCTGTGCATGTCGCTGTCCCTGACCCTGTGAGTGCACCACCATGCACCAGCAGGGATGCCCCGTCCCAGGCCCGTCCGCAGGTAGAGGGGATGTCCATGTCACCTGACTCCCCTCCACCTGCGGACGTGGGAACCCCTGGCCGTGCGGAGAAGGTCCTGATTGGGGTCGCGATGCGCACGGCTGTGATTCGTGATGCCGTGCGTGCTTCCCGGGAGGAGCACGCACGTCATCACGAAGTGCACCGTGCCGACGTGGCCCAATTGGGATCGGCCATGTTCGGGGGTTTCCTGCATGTGTTGGCCAATGTGGCGGCCCTCTCCACCTCTGTGCAGGCTATACACCAGTCGTTCTCCTTGCCGTCTTCCAGCCCAGATGCCACAAGGGCCCCCTGTGGACCTGCCCCGACCAATGCGGCCAGCTCGGTGGGGATCCCATCCCTGCCACAGTTGGGAGTCGAAGGTCCAGCAGGGGTGGACAACACAGCAACTGGACCCCAACAGATGGAAGATGTGACAGCATCATCAGGCAGGGCACGTGCACAACGGCGTCGGTGGTTTCCATCAGCCTGGATGCCGTCGTGCTGGCAGAGGCAGTGGCGTCGGAGGCAGCAGCGGGCTCGACGTGGGAGGCATCATGGCTCGGGGCCATCAAGATCAGAGGGGCAGGCATCGGCCGGAGGGCAGGGCAACCCTGGGATGGTGGTGTCTTCCGTGTGGGAGCAGTTGGTCCAGCGGATAGGTGCGGAGCGGCAGCGGGCGGAAGAGGAGCGGCTCGCCATGGTCAGGGCGGAGTTCTCCATGCGTCGGGCGTTGAGGTGGGCTGAGTGCCTCGAGGAAGCTCGCAGGGAGTTTGAGCTGAACATGGGGTTATCCCTGCGAGACCTCGGGGCCAGGACAGAGTCCCGCCTCCAGGACATCGACATGGAGTTCGATGATGCCCTGGCCAGCAACATCAACAAGTGAGCCGCAGGACTTGCCCGCTGCCTTTGTATATAGTTATATAGTTAGTTAGTGTTAGGTTTCCTTTATTTGTTTTTATTATTTTGGACTGCTTGGACAATGGCCACTTTTTTGTATATATTTTTTTCATTAGGTAGTAGTAGGTTTCCTTTATGGTGTTGGGCTCATGGACCCTGGTACATTCCTGTATTTAGTTTGTTTTTTGAAGGAACATTTTCTTTTTTTCATTATTGTGTTCACCATGTGGAAATGGTTTTTCATTCTTTTCCTTCTACTTGATATTGCTTTGGTCAACATTTGTTTTTGTATTCCTTTTTCTTTTTTTGATTTTTACTTTTGTTCTCCGACATGGACCATTTATTTTGTTATCCACATAGTTGTATGTTTGATTTGTTTACTTATTTTTAATCTTTAATACATTTTTTATTTTTACTTCCACTTGTGTTATTTTGTCTTTGGTTTCATACATGTCATGATATGGGTTTTGACATTCACTTGCAGCCATTGTGTATGTGTGTGTGACGGACATGTGTTCATTTACATACTTGCCATTGGGGTTGTGTCATGTAATTGCATTCACTATGTGGGTGGATGCAATCCTTGCCTGGGTGTTTGTGCTGGGTATGCTGCCCATTACTGCCATGATTGTGTATCGTCAGGACCTGGGGGCAGGGGGACATGAGTGGGGGCCTGGTGGAGGGTGCCCCTGGATGGTGGGGGGTGGGGGTGGTGGTAGACATGAGTGGGGGCCTGGTGGAGGGTGCCCCTGGTGACTGGGGGGGTGGGGGTGGTGGGAGACATGAGTGGGGGCCTGGTGGAGGGTGCCCCTGGTGGCGGGGGGGTGAGGGTGATAGGGGACATGAGTGGGGGCCTGGTGGGGGCTGCCCCTGGATGCTGGGGGGGTGGGGGTGGTGGGTGACATGGGTGGGTGCCTGGTGGAGGGTGCCCCTGGTGGCTGGGGGTGGGGGTGGTGGGTGACATGGGTGGGGGCCTGCTGGCAGGTACCCCACAGTGCTGGGGGGTGGGGGTGGTGGGTGACATGAGTGGGGGCCTGGTGGAGGCTGCCCCTGGTGACTGGGGGGTGGGGGTGGTGGGAGACATGAGTGGGGGCCTGGTGGAGGGTGCCCCTGGATGGTGGGGGGTGGGGGTGGTGTGAGACATGAGTGGGGGCCTGGTGGAGGGTGCCCCTGGTGACTGGGGGGGTGGGGGTGGTGGGAGACATGAGTGGGGGCCTGGTGGAGGGTGCCCCTGGTGACTGGGGGGGGTGGGGTGATAGGGGACATGAGTGGGGGCCTGGTGGAGGGTGCCCCTGCACTGCTGGGGTGTGGGGGTGGTGGGAGACATGAGTGGGGGCCTGGTGGAGGGTGCCCCTGGTGGCGGGGGGGTGGGGGTGATAGGGGACATGAGTGGGGGCCTGGTGGAGGCTGCCCCTGCACTGCTGGGGGGTGGGGGTGGTGGGAGATATGAGTGGGGGCCTGGTGGAGGGTGCCCCTCCTGACTGGGGGGGTGGGGGTGGTGGGAGACATGAGTGGGGGCCTGGTGGAGGGTGCCCCTGGTGACTGGGGGGGTGGGGGTGATAGGGGACATGAGTGGGGGCCTGGTGGAGGGTGCCCCTGGTGACTGGGGGGGTGGGGGTGGTGGGAGATATGAGTGGGGGCCTGGTGGAGGGTGCCCCTGGTGGCGGGGGGGTGGGGGTGATAGGGGACATGAGTGGGTGCCTGGTGGAGGCTGCCCCTGCACTGCTGGGGGGTGGGGGTGGTGGGAGACATGAGTGGGGCCTGGTGGAGGGTGCCCCTGGTGACTGGGGGGGTGGGGGTGGTGGGAGACATGAGTGGGGGCCTGGTGGAGGGTGCCCCTGGTGACTGGGGGGGTGGGGGTGATAGGGGACATGAGTGGGGGCCTGGTGGAGGGTGCCCCTGCACTGCTGGGGGGTGGGGGTGGTGGGAGACATGAGTGGGGGCCTGGTGGAGGGTGCCCCTGGTGGTGGGGGGTGGGGGTGATAGGGGACATGAGTGGGGGCCTGGTGGAGGCTGCCCCTGCACTGCTGGGGGGTGGGGGTGGTGGGAGACATGAGTGGGGGCCTGGTGGAGGGTGCCCCTGGTGACTGGGGGGTGGGGGTGGTGGGAGACATGAGTGGGGGCCTGGTGGAGGGTGCCCCTGGTGACTGGGGGGTGGGGGTGATAGGGGACATGAGTGGGGGCCTGGTGGAGGGTGCCCCTGCACTGCTGGGGGGTGGGGGTGGTGGGAGACATGAGTTGGGGCCTGGTGGAGGGTGCCCCTGGTGGCGGGGGGTGGGGGTGATAGGGGACATGAGTGGGTGCCTGGTGGAGGCTGCCCCTGCACTGCTGGGGGGTGGGGGTGGTGGGAGACATGAGTGGGGGCCTGGTGGAGGGTGCCCCTGGTGACTGGGGGGGTGGGGGTGGTGGGAGACATGAGTGGGGTCCTGGTGGAGGGTGCCCCTGGTGACTGGGGGGGTGGGGCTGATAGGGGACATGAGTGGGGGCCGGGTGGGGGCTGCCCCTGCACTGCTGGGGGGTGGGGGTGGTGGGAGACATGGGTGGGGGCCTGGTGGAGGCTGCCCCTGCACTGCTGGGGGGTGGGGGTGGTGGGAGACATGAGTGGGGGCCTGGTGGAGGCTGCCCCTGGTGACTGGGGGGGTGGGGGTGATGGGCGACATGAGTGGGGGCCTAGTGGAGGGTGCCCCTGGATGGTGGGGGGTGGGGGTGGTGGGAGACATGAGCAGGTGTGCAGGGTAGTCCCCTGTTTTGTGGGCTGCCTGCAGGGGCCGTGGAGGGTGTACAGGGAACACCTGTGAGGACCCACCCAGCCTAATCGCGTGTGTAACTTCCCACGCACCCCTGTAATACACGTACCAAGCCAAATCGCGTGTGATAATTCCCGCGCACCCCTGAAATACACGCGCCCAGGCTATTCGCGTGTGGAAATTCCTGCGCACCACTGAAAAATACGTACCCTGCTGTAATCGCGTGTGGGACTTCCTGCGCACCCCTGAAATACAGGCGCCCAGGCTATTCACGTGTGGAAATTCCTGCGCACCCCTGAAATACACGTACCCTGCTGTAATCGCGTGTGGGACTTCCCGCGCACCCCTGAAATACACGCGCCCAGGCTATTCGCGTGTGGAACTTCCCGCGCACCCCTGAAATACACGCGCCCAGGCTATTCGCGTGTGGAACTTCCCACGCACCCCTGAAATACATGCGCCCAGGCTATTCGCGCGTGGAACTTCCCGCACACCCCTGAAATACACACGCCCAGGCTATTCGCGTGTGGAACTTCCCGCACACCCCTGAAATACACGTACCCTGCTGTAATCGCGTGTGGGACTTCCCGCGCACCCCTGAAATACACGTACCCTGATGGAATCGCGTGTGGAACTTCCCGCGCACCCCTGAAATACACCTACCCTGATGGAATCGCGTGTGGAACTTCCCGCGCACCCCTGAAATCCACGTAACTGGCCAAATCGCGTGTGAGACTTCCCGCGCACCCCGGTATACACGCACACGTATCTTTTGTCAGCGTGTCCGTTTTTGTGGGTACCCCTTTGCACGTCATTTGTCCAGGAGGGCCACAGTATAGGACATTCATCATGGCAGTATATGGGTGCTATTTGTTGGCGCACCTTTTGGCGCACATTTCTTACAGCCGCAGAGACGCTACCGCCTGCTTTCTTTTGGCGGTCGTGTTTGTGCCTGTGCGCTGGTTTGAGCGTGCGCTTTTTTGCCCTATTCTATTCCATGAATACGTGTTGTAGGCGAGCGTGTGGGCGTTCCGCGCACTTGTGCCCTGTACTTCCCCCGTGACGCCCACGTTTTTGCAAGTTGTTCCCCATTCTGAGTGTTACGCCCGTGTTCCGCCTACTTTTGTTGCGTGCGCCGCGCTACGTGCGAATTTCGCTGTGGCCTGTGCGATTTTCGCTGTGACCTGGCGCACGCTGTTAGATGGCCTGTGCGCCAACGTGCGCGGCGCACTTTTTATCGCACATCCGCTGGTTTTCTCGCGCACGGACTTCCATGAATCGGCGTGCGCTGCTTTTCATGCGATTTTCGCACTTGCACTGCGATTTTCGCTATTCCACTGCGATTCGCACGTTTTTGCCCACTTGCGCCGCGCTAATTATTCCATGAATCGGCCTGTAAGTCTCATGTTGACCCTTGCAGTCGCAAAATGCTCAGCGCATTCTAAAAGAACAGATTTAATATCCTGCAGAAACAAGCCTGCAGATTTAGAGGCTAAAAAAAGCAGCCTATTATCCACCCACATCTAGTTTGGAAATAGAAGATGTTAAACAGATGATAGAATGAAGCATGTTAGCAAAGGAGGGCATTAACGTGCTATCTATTGTCGGGTTAATTGTAATATAAGGTCGAGTTCCACAAGAACAACAGGATTTATGGAGTAAGCGGGGTTGTTCTTTATTCCCCACTGAGGCAATACAGGACAGCACTGGAAAGCCAGTTGTGACTCTAGCATTATTGAGGGTAGCAATGGAGCAGCTTCACTACCCAGCACACGTGACTGGACTGAGTCTAGCTGCAACAATTTCAGAAGAATGCTTCTCACCCAATCTATTAGAGCATGTGGCACAGTTCATTGTAAATTGCATTGTGTGCCAGAAGTTTATGGAGGGCATACATTGCGAATAATACGAGGAGCAATTCCAAGACCCAATGGCCCATTTCAGCAGTTGCATATGGATTATGTAGATATGCTGCAGATATGCAACGGTTACAGATATATGCTGGTCATGGTATGTCTTTTTCTAGATAGATTGAGGTAGGTCTATGAACACACCCTGATGCCCTGTGCGTTGCCAGGTTCCTTGCATGTGAGGTGTTCCCCAGGTGGGGGTTGTGCAAGGTTTTGTGGTCTGCCAATGGACAGCACTTTTATAAATGAGTTATTTGAACAGACAGTTCTTCTTTTAGGTATTAGGCATATGTTTTCTTCCCCTTTTCACCTACAGGCAAATGGCATCTGTGAGAGATTAAACGGATTGTTAAATCAACGCAACACCAAGTGGAAAAGTACTCTGAAAAAGGGATGGCAACATTGCCTGCCCTGTGCCTTACATGCCCTAAGAAATCAGCCTGTTTCAGATCACCATCTCACTCCTCATGAGTTGGTGACTGGACGCTGTGTGAGAACCCCACTTGCTCCTCCTACTAGGGTAGGAACTGATGCCCACAGTATAGCGAAGGCATTAGGTGACGAGATGCATGAATACATAACAACAATGATTGCAAGTCTTTCTTTTATGTCTCAACAGATCAAGAAGAGGAGGCGGGGGTCAAAATGAAGTGATAAAGACAATCAACCTTGGGAAACAGAGGATTTGCTAATGCCCCCAAGTCTGTCTCCAAGTGACCAGGTGCTAATGCACAAATTCGTATGCACCTGGAGTATGCCTCGCTTTGAGGGGCCACATGAAGTGGAAGAAGTTGCCCCACCGCCATGAAATTAAAGGGACAGAGAGCGTGCAGACTCCAATGGCTGGAAACAAGAATAAGGAAAATGAAGTGCACACAAGCACCATCCAGCATTTCTCAAAATTCAATAAAGAGAAAATGTATTTGCAGCTATTTGGAAACTTTTTTAGATATGATTAAAGGAACAATTAGAGGAAGATCTGGAGTTTGAAGAAAGAAGAGTATCATCCATCGTTTATGCTTCCTATTATAGCAATAGTACACACACTCTTGTATGTTATTTTTTCCTACATATTGCAGACTTATCCAACCCTGATTCGAAGTGGAATAAACATTATTATGTTTCTGGGGAGCCCCAAAAATAACTGTATTGCTTTGAGAGTGATATTCAAAATTATATTCCAGTTTCTGATATAAAAGTGATTCAAAAGGAGATAACAAATGTGCATATTAAAGTAAACACAAAATGGAGAGCTTCAACATTTCAGAGATTCACTACCATCGAGAAATTCGATAGGTTTTCATGGAATATTGATGATGATATCATGTGGTATTATGACATGTTGCAAAAAGTGGTACAGACATGGAGGGTGTCAATGAGACATCCATTATTATCCCCACTGAAGGTAGAGGGAGCCTGTTTTACAATATAACTAAGGGTCTATTTTGATTCAAAATGGATGTTGAGGAGAACTATGAAGGTACAAAATACATGCCTTAATAATTTGATTCATTTAAAAAATAACCTATGGTACCAGCATATGAAAGAGGTGGGAGAAAGAACGTCAGACAAAAACTGGTATGTTTGTTTACTAATACTGTATGCCATGAATGTGGTAAGAACATTGATTGCAAAAGAAATGTCTGCACATGATGCAAAGTGTCTCAGTCATCTAGCAGCATGCACAACCAGAGGACAATTCAAAGGAAAATGGGAATGTTACGATGGTGATCAAAAATGGCATTCCCATATGAAGACACCTATGTGAAAATGGTCTAGGATGGACAAGCAAGAAACGTATGTATCCATCCCAGATTGGAGAATGAATAAAGGTTGTCCAGATGAAGAAGCTGAATTGCTCGGAAATGACTGAAAAACCCAGACAGCCAAGATGCAGAGAGAGACCTCAGAAAGGGGTATATGGATGTGTTTTCACCAGTACCGGATGGGAAGAAGGACTACTGGCTTGCCCTGCACATCTATTCAAGAAAGAATCAGCAAGCATAGTGCAGATAGTGAGTGATAAATGCCTAGGATCTTTGGCCAAGTACTTGAAGTTACTCACATGGGTCAACCATGAAGGAGGACCTGTATCTATATTACCATTAAGGAATGCAATGACATCATTCAGGAATAATGGCCTGGTCCTGTTTGGAGAAAACAGAGGATGTGGGCAGAAAATTGAAGTTCCAGGAATGAATGGAGGAACTGCAGTATTGATGGACCGATACTGGGCCTGTGGATCCAGAGCTTCATGCAGTTGCCTAAGAATTGGGGAGGAATATTCTCCATAATGATGATACATGGTCCAGAATTGGTGACCGCCCAGAGTGACCTTCATATTGATGATTTTCCAACAAAGGATGATCATTTAAGGAAGAAGAGGTCACTTAACTTTCATTGGCAAAAAAGATAGAATTATTTCTCAGCAAAATCAATGGAAGCCTATGATAATATTCCAGATGAGCATTAACTGCTCAGCAAGACAGCAATGATAATGACATCAATATATATTCTTGCCAGGACTTCAAGCTGCAGTAAACGCCAAGTGGCTGCAGATTACAGGATGGGAGCTGCTGTAGATAATCAATGCAACAATAAAAGGATTTAAAGCAATCATAGAAGAATTGTGAGCCATCAGGCTGATGACCCTCCATCCTAGACCTGATTACAGCAATTGAAGGAGGCGTGAGCTTCAGGATCCTTCTTGCTGTAGGTTTATGCCATCTCATGATGGAGGAAATGGAACCCTGACAGAGGCAATAACGATGCTGACGACCCTACATACGAAAATGGAGATGATTGCTTTTCATCTTTATTGTCATGGATTCCAAACTGGCTGGCAAATGCATTTAAAATGCTTGGAGCAATACTCATGTTTGTGTTGCTAGGATTCTGTATCACAAGGATTATTTTGGGACAATGTTGAAGACAGCCAAAATGCTATTGGGATGAAGATAATGATTGACATAGATGCTGGAATGGGCGAGCAGATGCAAAATGAAGCTAGTACCTGTGAGAATATAAAGAAAAGTACTCTTGCACCTCCAGGAACAAAGTTCTACTACCCCAAGGATAGTACAAAATTATATAGGACATTGCATATTCTGTTCGGCATCTGGAGAGTGCTGTCGCATTACCTGGAGTATGGATGAACATATACAAAATGCAGGTAATCTAAGGGGGGGTGAAAAAGATTTGGATTCCGAAGAAGAAGCAGGATGTATAGAAGATGTGGATAGATGATGAAGAGGAGATGAAGACAACAGAAGAAGGGAACTTGGTTGGAAATTTCACAAGAGGGGGGAATGTAGAGGGGCAGGTTGATGCTTTCTCACTACTTCCCGTTCCCTCACTGCTGTCCTACTGAAACAGCAGGAGAATAGCAGTAAATTGGACCTCCTGTGCTGTTCCAATACTGCATCGAGTGTGTGAGAGATGTTATGCAAGCAGACAGCCATACAAAATGTACCATTGCACTGAAAGGGTGGTAGAATACCACATGGAAGTATACAATGTGGAAGGATACAGAAAGCACCTGTGGACATCATGGACATACGTTAAGTGAAATTTGACGAGAACAGAGTGATGTTATAAAGAAGATATATGAACCTATGCTGAAACCATATGTAAATACTTAAGACGTAACAATGTAACTGAAGCAGCAAGAGAAACCTGTACCTAAAGCTGAAGTAATCATGGATATAAAGAAGATGAAGTAATTTACAGAAAAATAATTGTAAATACGCAGTAACGCATGGTAGAAAGAAAACATATAGAAGCTTGCTATAGAGCAATATTTAACGTGGCAAGGACGGCCATAATTAGGAGAAAGGACACAGGCTCATATTGAGCTTAACCAAGCTACCTCAGAGACAGACCGAGGCTGTAGAATTAGGGGATGTGGAAAAAAGCTTTGTGTGCAGGGCCAATGATGAGTGAAGGTTGGCCCAGAATTAAGGATGCTATTTTAAGGAATAAGCATAGAGCACAAAGGGATGTACATGGATAAGCCCTGAGTGAGGGAAATTCCTCATAAATTGAAGAAGAAGAAAATATCTTTGAGAGCCAAACTGTTGGTCAATTAAAAGTATACAAAGTTCATATTAGATAAAGTGAGCAAGTCTCTAGAGGCCAAGAGGAGCAACAGCACCCTGCATAATATAATTAAATCAAATAGTAGTAAATAAAAGGCTGAAATTGAAAAATGTGTGGTCTCTTAAAACGTGACTCAGAAGTCGAAAACAAGAGCAGGACAGTGAGCAAGCAACAGGGTCAACTACAAATGTAAGATTTTGGCTTAAGATCTACCGATGAGAGATGATGGACTAATTCGGGAAAATGGGAAGTAGTCTGATGGAATTCAAACACCTACGTTTTGTTTCACGTATGTGCTGGTAAAGAGCCAAAAGTTCAAGGTTGAGATAGTATGCCAGCCAATCAGTGGGGTTGAGGGACAACCTAACATACAGTGTTGCATAGACCAATCCACAATTGTTTAGTTCTCTATAATCAGTACTATACATACTTAGAGGTAGGTCGAGGCGTGTCCTACAGATAAGGGGTAGCCAATGATGCACCATTCCTTATATGTTCTATAAGTATACATGTTCCCTTAACCAATCCCTCCCCTTGATATGTTTTGTATTTTGCCACTTAGAATGATGCTATTGATGACGCATATTGAGGTATAAGACCTCCATATAATCAAGGTTAGTTGCCCGTGTACAAGCCTCAGTCCAATCCTTGTGAGTTCTCCCTGCTTTAGTAAAGAAGAATAAAGTAGTACTTTGCCATATTCCTTGAGTCTGTCAAGTTATTGGGTCTGAGATCATTATTTGTAATTCCATCTAGCATAAAAAGGCTTCAAGGTGCAAGAGCACTCAGTGTTTGTCATGACGCAACCAGGCTGAATCTGCTAGCTCCCCACAAGTCACTGAATTATTAGGTGCACACAACAACACAACACAACCCTTTGTCTTAGACAGCACTTTTCCAGTCGATCCACAGTGTTGTGTATACTTGTGTTCTCTGAAGGTGCACTACAGATGGGCACCTTTTCCTCATTGGAATGTACTGTTGGCAAGATCCACCACACATTTGCAAGGGATTCATAATACATTGCCAGTGATAGCGCACATTATATTGCATAGGATATCACTAACTAAATCATGATTCCCAAATGTGTAAGGTTTATGTTTTACTTCTGACAGACAAATAGAGGAGTAACAAAGTAATGCCACTAAGGAAATTAAGGAGGGTGAGTGTGAGTCTAAACGGATACCGCTATCAATGAACTATGGGGTTGGTGGAAAGCTGACAAAGGAACAATTTAACATGACCAAAATGTACAGCTGGAGGCCGAAAAGAAAGTAATGGTAAGGTCAGTGAAATAATGGAGAGGGGAAGTTTATAGATGCCCTGGTCTTTGAACGAGTGGAATGTCTGAGTGAGTGAGAACCCGCAGGGACCTTAACTGATCCAGAAAGGGAAACAACAGAGTCTGAGTGCTTCAAATTCAGTGAGAATGGGGGAATTAATGGAAGTCATTTTGAACATGAACATTTGTTTTAATATTATCAAATAAACTAAAGGGGATTGCGGCGTATAATTATGCACAAATAATCCTATTTTACATGCTATTGGGTATACGACTTGAGACACAGAAATAATGTATTTTTGTATTTTTGTATTTTCTTATTTTGTATTGGGTTGGGGAAGGAAACGAGGAAGGGAAAAGTCAATAGGGGGAGATGAGGTGCAGAGTCATATGACAGGTGCAACAAAATAATCTAAAAACAAAGTCCACTTTCGTTTCCTTTCCCTCTGTCACTCACTCCTAGGGTCCACTCCTCTGCATTGTCTGGAGCCCAACAGACATTTCCATGGTAACCTTCTTGTTTTGGAAATACAGGTGAAGGGGTTCACTGTCCCTCAGAATTCTGGTTGGTAGTCTGTGGTGAAAATGGTGATAAAGCCTGATATGATAAGGGCCGAACCTGGATGTTAGAATCTGTATGGCCCGGCACCCCAGGCTTTATCACATAACGGTACATTTCATCTGCTTGAACACCGTTAGGGTCATTATGTCCCTGACGGTAGCCCTGCCGGTAAATACTGGCACGGCTGCCGCCGGAGTCATGAATTTACCGGCACCCGGCAATGGGGATTTACAGGGGCATTAAAGCCCCAGCGGACCCAGTAAATCCCTGTTGCCGGGTGCTGGTAATTATTACTCCCCATTCCCATTTGAGTCCCATTGCATCCTTCAAGGTCTGCTCGCGGGTGCCAGTACGCCCACCAGGTCAGACCTGGCAGACGGGAAGGCACTTGCAAGCAGAAATCGTAGTTTTCCAGTTCGGTAGCAACGGTGCCGGTAGCTTACCGGCACCATTGTTACCGGACCGGCAAACTTATAATGAGGCCCTGTGTCTTTGATTTTAATGATCACTACGGTAAATGCATTACTTTAATATTCCCCCAGTATGTTGATGGAGGAGCAAATTAATGCAAATGATGGTCTAACCTTTTCAAACCCATTGAAACAGTACACATCTGCTATGGTGACATATTGTGGCTTCCATAGCAGCCGCCTAATCAACTGTCCAACAGTGCAAAAGACCTTATCTGTATTTTACTGCTGCATAGAAGAGCTAGCACTACCGTGTCATTTATATACAGGACCTCCATCGATCTTTACCTGCAGCAAATTTTCGAAATATCATAGATTGTACTGGTACAAGTGCAGCCCTTCATATTAGCAACCAGGGAAATGGTGGTATAATTATTCTGTGCTCCGCTTATCCTGTTATTGGTGTATTTTTAAAGTAAGCTTTAGAAAACTGATTGTATTTCATGAAAGGCAAACATTCACAAATAATTGTCCCATGCTGTCTGGTCAAATGCCAAAATTGCAGACTGGGCTCAAATCCCAGCTTCACAATTTAACAAAAAGGTGTGTGATCTTGGGCGACCTCTCAAAATTGCCATTGTTAGCTACTCGGAGTGATATATTTCACAGGGTACATGCTATAAAAAAAACATCACTCGTGGTTTAACTGACTATAGTGCTGGCTTGTATTTAACATTAGTACCATTGATCTATTGCATATCAAAAAGTAATTTGTTTATTGTTCTCACTCATGGCAACATGACTTGAAAATGCTGTTACCTTTCCAATCTCTATGTTCACATATGTGCACCTTCCTGGTAACTTCTAATCTGTACCATCTGTACCCTCTATCTATGCTATGGTATGTGTACCCTTCTCATTGCTTCCATTTTGTCTACTTGCTTCAGTACTTGGTCAATCTATGAGGCTGTTAGTCTGAGTTCTGTGTCTATGCTTAGGTATATGACCTTGATCTGTGTCCTGCATGCATACTACAGCTTGCATACCTTCCTAGTAACCGCTAATGTAAAAATATGTCCTATTACCTTTTTGAGTACATTAGGACCCTTGTGCTCTTCTAATGTTGCTCTTGAAATGCCATTTTATTATTATAGGGAACTAGAACTGATTAAGAGGGTAAGAAGACTTCAAGAGCGCAAACATGTCTATTTTTAGTAGTTGCTGGGTTAGCATTCAAGCTATGTGTTGTCATTGCAAAGGAAGATGAGAGAGAGTGAGATCAGATACTCTTGGATCCCTTTGATTATTTGCTTTTGGAGGGGGGCAAATGTCTGTGTGTGCCTCGGGCCTTAACATCCCTACATGGACCTGGCTGTGCAGTAGCAGAATGGGCAGGTTTCTACTGTAGACTTCTCTGTATAGAGTGCTTCAGGGTCTTCTTATTCGACTCAGAGGTGGAGATGGCACAACGTCCTGTGTTTCTAGGACATCATCTCGCCTTCTGGATTTTAAAGCAAACACCACACCCATCATCCTGATGAAGGTGAGGAAGGAGAGACAAGTCTGCTGTAAAAAGCTCCCACAATCAGAAGAAAAATGTGTTTGGGTGATAGAGAGTGGGCAGGAATGAGCATAGGCTCAACAAAGCTCAGACCATGGGTGTTAAATGATATGATAGGTTATTTATAACGCACTTAATACCCAGAGGTTTCAAAGCGTGGACCCGGGGATCGAACCTGTGTTGTTTTGTGTGGTCTTGCTTTCAAGACGAGCACGTTGCCCCTGAGGTATTCTCCTGACACCAAACAGGGGGAGTAAACACCCTAAGGGCAACTCAAGTATGTGCCCCTATTTGAATGACATCTTCACTCAATTCAGACTCTCATGTCAATAGTACTGCTACAGTGCCACCTACAATCTAAAATCAAAACTAAAAAATACAAATGCTGTGATCATTTCAACCAGATCAATACCAGGGAAGGTGTTTTCTGACCACTGGCATTATTGGATTCTCACGCTGTGGCATGTGAGAACAGGAGCATGGGGAAGATGCAGATCTCCAAGAAAGATCAAAGCACAGATGTTGCGATTTGGGAAACACTTTGATCTTTAACAGACTTGACCCTTCTTGTATTCCGTGGTTAGGCGAATTCACAAGAATGAACCGGCCCGCACAAAAGCACCTTTACGTGGGCAGATTCACTTTTGTGGGTCAGGCCAACTCATAATGTCAGTATTTCTCCAGTGGACAGGACAGATAAAAGCAGGGGTCAAGTACTAAAAATAAAAGTGGGGGACTCATTAGCATACCAATTGAATGTGCTGTGACCAGAAATTAGCATATCAGGATGGCCTCTGAAAAAAGTGGGGGGACTTCTGAAAAAAGTGGGGCGACTCTGTCCAGCCTTGTGTACCCTCGATTTTAGCCCTGGATAAAGTTTTTTGTGGATCGGTCCCACAGAGTATATTTCATATACTCGTCCATGCTGAATCTTCCTGGAGACTTTTATGACAATTCTCTAGGGGTTGCTGCTATTAATTGAGATCATTATTTGTATAGATGATACAATGGGCCTCATTACGAGTTTGGAGGTAGCCATGCCGTTTTTATCGGCATGGCTACCCCCAAACTCGGGTCCGGGTCCCGAAAAATGGAAATTACTGGGCCATTCTGACATTTGCGGGCCTGGTAATTCCCATTTGCGGGACCCAGACCCGGTACATCCTCATCCCCAATAGGGCTCAATGGGAATGGGGAGGATGCTAACAACGGTCCCGTTAACGACGGGACCATTGTTAGCATCCTGTTCTGCTAGCGGGTGCCGCTCTGCATGTCTGGTCTGACCAGGCGTCCAGAGCAGGACCCGCTGCAGACCTCGTAATAAGGCGGTGAGGAAACCACAGCGCCGGTAGCACTACCGGCGCGGTTGTTGCCTTACAGCCAGGGTCGTAATGAGGCCCAATGTATTTCTATTAGATTCTACACTCCTATGTATGGGATTCATACAGCATATACACACCTGGGACACAGCAGAGTCGTGTGCATTGGGGAGGCACCGAGAGGTTTACAGGAAGGATGGTGGGATAGCAGAGGTTGCAGCATGGGTGGGGGATGCAGGGGAGAAGGGGATCTCTGGAGTGAGAGAAGTAGTGTTGCGTCATGTAGTATTGATGCTGACCACCAAAAGGTCTTTGTTGTGAGTACATTCATAGCAATATGTAAGCACAAGTTTAATATTTTAAGGTATGTTAACAATAGAGTTTTGGAAAGCTGTCCACTGAAGTTAGGCCTAGATGGAACATGCGGGAAAAGAAAACAACCGCATCCGGACTATAAGCTGACAAAAAATACCTTGCAAGGATGGATGAACATGCCGTTGGAAAATGTGTGTGTTACACGCCACATTTCCATAGGCTTAAAACAATAATTTGATGTTTATTTCAAAATCAGCTCATGTTGCAAAAGCTGGAAAACCTTTACACTGCAAGAAAAATATTCTCAAGTTTTGAAAGTATCGCACGCCTTAGTAAGAATGTTGACACGATGTTGCCACAGAAAGTAATGGAAAAAATGCAGAAAGGAATTCCATCTGTTATTAAAGCAAACATGTGTGCACTTATATAGTTCTATTGTGTTCATTGTTGTCATTAGAGCGTTGTTTCTTCTGTTGTTTCCTGCTAGCCGAATGGCTTGTGGAACTGCAAAGATGACTGGCATTAATTAAAACAACTTGAGGTTGCCAAACTGCTATTATAGGGTGTTCATTTATAAGTGAAATGCGGCCGAGAATCACGTACATGAGAAGATACATAGGCCCTTTTTTTTTTTAAAAAAACATTTTTTATTCAAGGTCACCTACATACAGTCATAGGGGGTCATTACGACCCAGGCGCAAAGGGATACCGAGCACCGGTAATGACACCGATGCCGGTAATGCCTTTGTGCCCAATTCCGAGGTCCCTTTGCGAGTCCTTCCTTAATGCCTGGTTTTAGCAGGCGATAAGGACGGGACCCGCACCGGGGTCAATAACGGTACCACAATTAGTGGTACCGTTATTGCCGCCTTCCCCCTTCCCATTGAGCCCTATGGGGACTCAAATGGGAATGGGGAATGGCATTTCAAATGGGGACTTACCGGCCCCGCAAAGGGTGGAATGGACCGGTAACTCCCCATACCACCACGTCGTTGGAGGTACCGGTATTGGTGCTAGTCATGGCACTATGACTAGCACCAACCTCGGAATGAGGGCTATAGTCATTGCTTGACACTGAGTTACACATTGTTATTCATATTGTGAAGAAGCACATTTTTTTTTATTGAATTCAATTAGTTTAACAATTTTTACAAAACTGATCAAGGTCATTGCAGTCCATTATTGTTTAGTGAACTTCGTTCCTTGCTTTTGTTTGGGACGTAACCAAGTCTCTTTTTGAATTTGTTTTTAGGCTGTGCCCTGCCTCATTCGCTTAACGATTTTTCCAGTCGTGACAAGATATCTCTGATCATAGATACTACCGCTATGACCCATGTGGTTTTTTCACCATTTATCAGGGCTCTCCAAATGTCTTCACATTGGAAATCGTACAAAAAACAAAAAATGAGACCGAAAAAGTAAGCTCCCCAGGAGCTTCTGTCATTTAACTGGCCCTTTCCAGTCTAGGATCGCTTCCACTAAAACCGCCTACATCAAAAGAAAAAGCGGGCAATGGACTGCCATGCAGTGGCAACAGAATGTGAGAAGGCAAACCAATTTACAGAAGACAGCACAGTGATATACAGTGATAAAAGAGGATTTGTACAGGATACCAATTTTGACTGATGGCAAAGCCGGGGTGTGAGCTTTGACCCTTTGGTTCCATAGGCCCTCATTCCAACCCAGGTGGTAAGTTCCCTACTTTACCACCATGGTGTAAACTCTGTTTACACCATGGTGGATGGCGGATTTACCGCCCCATTCCAAGGTGAGTGGGGCGGTAAATCCCCAATCCCCATTTACCCTTCCCCATTCCCATTTTTGCCCCATAGGGATAATGGGAGTGGGGAAGGCGCTAATTACGGCACCGTAAATTATGGTGCCGTAATTAGCGCCAAGGACGCTTAATGCCTTGGTACTTAACGCCTGCTAAAAGCAGGCGTTAAGGTGGAAATCAGGCGTTAAGGGTTAACGGCGCCGACGGCGCCGTTAAACCCTTAACGCCTGGGTTGGAATGAGGGCCATAGTCTCGAATTTGTCTCGATTATCCCCTCTCCCGAGTCATGCTTTTGGCTTTTCATTGGGTGTGGCTACACAGTTTTGTTCAACCCTTGTTGGAGTAACTGAGCTCTAGACATGCACGATGTTAACGCTATATTCATTTGTATCACTAGGGCTTCCTGGTGCAGGTGCATTGTCTACAGCACAGTAGGTGTACTACCCACGTGGTTTATATATTCAAGTTGATCGCCCTCAGAGAGAGAGGAAAGTCTGAGTCTACTTTGCTGGTATTTGGTACAGTGATCTGGCATATGAACCTGAAGCTCAGCAGAAAGTTATGTTATGTTATGTTACTGTTATTTATACAGCACCCTGCTGTCATTTGCATGGTCTCCAGGTGCTCTGGCAGATACGAAAATAGTTGGAGGAGAGTGACAGCACAAGAGTGCTTTTGATGTAGGGTAGTTTCAATTTGGAAACAAAAAAAAAAAACTGGAGACTGTGGGTTTGCTTCCAGGTGTTATTGGTTGGCGGGCATGTAGGTGCTTGAGTCCATGTAGGAGGAGCTGTGTGCCCATGGTGCAAGTATGCATTAGCCGAGTTGGTAGTGTGTACTTTTATGTAAGAGGTGTGGAGTTCTGTTGTTTGTTGTCAGGGGAGGGGGGTGTTATAGGTACTGTGTTTTCTTGGTATAGTTGGTTTGAATGTTGTGTGTTTGCAGGAGTATAGACAGTTTTGGTTTGGGTTAGTGGGGAAAGTGGGTTATATTCATGGTGTTGGGTTAAAAACATTATTGCACAAGTAGCATGTTCAGTAACCAAAATGGTATTCGTTGATCACCAGTGTAGTAGATTTTATCAAAAATGATTTGATCAATTATATGCGGGTGTGGGTGAGTGTAATAATTAAGGTGGGGGTATATTGGGGTACTGCAGAGGGTCTCCCCCACATATATTTGTGGTGAAATGTTTCAAATAGTCTTTGGATAAAAAACGTGATGAAATCACGTAGATCCACCAAAGCCATTGTGGTTTGGCAAACAATGCCTGGCCTCTCTACGGCAATGGCCCATGGTTTGGACAGTAAGCTCAGCATGATAAGTGCCATGTTTTAACTGCTTTCCTGAAGGTCAGGTGTTCCTCTAGTGTGTGTATTCCCTCGGGGAGCAAGTTCCACAGTTTTGTTGAGATGTTTGAAAAAGCTGATGCACCATATTTCTTTTTCAAATAATGTTTAGGTTCAAGGCCTATTTCATTGGTACAACAAAGGTAGCAGGCGCCCCTCTCTCGAAAGACCACGGCATGATAACCTGTTCAGTGGTTATTAACCACATTGAGTTTGCAGCCATCTGCAAATTGATATTTCCCATCTGTGAAAGGTACAATGAGCAAAAAGCGTGTGCTGCAACCTCACATCTCAGAACAGGTTATCATGCCATGTTCTTTCCGGAGAGGAGCGCATGCTATCTTTTTTGAACTATGTCATTGGTAGTATATTAGGTCTGTAAAAGAAGACTTTTCCTTGCAGTAATCCGCTCCTGGCTGTGAATTGCTCTGTTAGCAATGCAGAGCATTCTGAAATAGGTCCTTTTCTTGAATGGTAACCAGTGTAGAGATCTTAGTGCTGATGTCATCTCTTCTCTGTTATGTTATCTTAAAAATATTTATAGAGCACACCAGAGGGGTATCTTGGCACTAGGAAATTAAATGGCAGAAGCTCAAGCGGCCTACCTTAAATGAATTATATTTAAAGAACGTTAGAATTGCAGATGATTGCTTAAATTCTGCATTGCTATGGGAAGCTCATTCCAGAGGTTGCCCGCAGCAACCGAAAAGGCGCGTCCACCTAACCGAGCTCTCTGAAATTTCGGAATGATTACCAATTTTGCAATTGCCGAACATAGGGACCTGGCTGGGATGTAAGGTCTAAATGTATCCTGAAGAAATTCCCGGCCCAGCTCGAAGTAAGCACGGTGAACTGTGCATAGGGCCTTAAACTTAATCCTCTCCACCACTTAGAGCCAGTGGAAGGCACATATCACCAAACTGATGTGAGCAACATACACCAATTCTGTGGCTACCCTTGCCACCATATTCTGCAGGCGCTGAAGTCGCTGAATCAGACCCTTGGGTTGGGACAAATAGGGGGCATTGCAGTAGTCAATGAGACCTGTGATCAGGTAAGTGACCACTTGAGGGCGTAAGTTCTGTGGTAGGAAAGGCAGAATCCTACGCTGAAGCTTTTTAACGAGAAAAAGCCCTCCTTACAGACAGAGCTCACTAGCTCTTCACACCCAACAGGCACCCACGCAGCATCAACAAAACCTCAGATTGGTCAAGATCTAGGCGTACCAAAATCCGGGTGTCGTCCGCATAGGCATAGCATCTGAAGCCGTGAGAGCGGATGAGACCAACTAGTGGCTGAACGTAGATATGAACAAGGGACAAGGCAGAGCTTTGCAGGACTCCACAAGATAGAGCATGGGACCGCGACAGAAAAGGAGGAAGAGACAGTGACCCCCTCCATCTTGATCTGCTTGCATGGTGCATGGTGAGATCATCCATTGCCGACACCAGAACATTCTTGGTACCCCGCCCTGGTCTGAAACCAGACTGAAACGGATCCAAGCCATTTGAGTGTTCAAGAAAAGAGGACAGAAGAAGGTACACCTAGGACTCTAGAACTTTCATAAAGTAAGGAAGAAGTGAAATAGGACAATGATTAGACATCGCCGCGGGATCAAGTGAAGGCTTTTGTAATAAGTGAAGAACAATGGCCTGTTTATAATGTCCTGTCAAAATGAGCAGTTTACCACAGTGATGACCCATGTAATTGCCACAGGAAGGACTTCCTGCAGGACAGCGACTGGCATATGGTCTGAGGGGGCTTCATATTTGAGTTTAACATTCACATTCACATCATATGGAAGATCAGACAAGGGGTGCAATGGCCTGGTGTTACGTTTGCTAATGTCAACACATGCACTCCCAGAGCAGCTACTCTGGATTAGGTCGCGGATGCCTGTCACCTTAGTGATAACAAATTCTGCCAGGGAATCACATAATGTCTGTGATGGGGCTATCACAAGTGTAATAGCCATAGTGGAGGTACATTTTAACGACCGAAAAAAGCTCTTTCGACTGATTAAGGACCATTAGATCTTTGGTTGGTGTGTTTAATCGCTCTGTTATATGTCTGCTTCGGAAAGCAGGACTTCCCCTGCATATCATAGTTTCAACACCATTTTTGCTCCGCCTGCCTTAGCTCTGGGCGGGCTGTTTTAATTTCTGCCGAGAACCAAGATAGAGAGGGGCGTTTCTGAGGGTGAATAAGTTTGACAAACCAAGTAAGGGGGCAGAGTTACACTTTTCGGCAGTGAAAATTGCCATAACTCTGCGATTAGCCCCATGCCAGTTACGGCGAAGAATGGCCATAAGAGACATTCATAATAAGAAAGGATAAACAATGATGGTCAGACCAGAGCACTGGACATGGGGGATCAATTTGTGTGTTAGAATCAGCCGTAAAACGGAGGTCAAGAATAACACCATGTATATGGGTGGGCTCTGAAACCAGCGGGATCAACCCCAAGTTGCCCATCGAGTCTCAGACGTATGCTGAGCAGGTGGTAAGAGCGGGATTAAGCCTGATGGTAAAGTCTCCGATAATCAGTATATTGGGAAAATTGCAGTTGAAGAGCAGCGAGAAAATCCAAAAAGGTATCCGAAAACACAGAGTAAGGACCCTGGGGTGGTATACTATGAGAAAATGCAGAGCAGGGTTGCCAGGGGCCTTTACACATACCATGAGTGTTTCCATTTTAATAGTATGAGAGATAGGGATTTGGGTGAGAACCAGATGTGACTTGGCAATAATGGCCACCCCTCCTCCCAGGTGAGGTGATATCCTGTCCAGATGAACAATACTATACTTGTCAGGGAGTGAAGAGTTCAGCGTGTAGGCTGAAGCCTCAGAAAGCCATGTTTCAGTTAAGCATAAAATATCAGGTGCCCAAATAGATAGCAGCTAGTGAAAAAAGGCTGCATGGGCCGTTAGTGGACGTGTATTGAAGTACCAAATGCAGGAATGTATTTCAATGGCCGTCATAGCTGTCTGAGGCCTTTCATCACAATCAAAGTTGTAAGGAAATATAGTTTCTCTCTTGCTGAGTCTTAGAAGGACACTTACTGTTCTAATTTTATTGTAGTTTATTGGTGAGATAGTCAAGCATGCCAAGGTAGATACAGTTGTCATAGTAATTTTCTGACATTCCAAGTGAGATAATGGGGAGGGGCAGTGGTGGAGGCAGCTTTTGGTGCCGGGGTGAGAGGGTGAGGGGGTGGATAGCTCCTGCAGGGGCACCAAGATTTCTAAATGATGTATGGTTAAGCAAGCCCTTATGGGGTGTTGAATGTTTTCAGTGGAGGCTTCAAAATTGTTCCTCAAATTAGGGCAAGCGAGCAAGAGTAGAGAGGGAGCCACAAAAATTAATTGAGGTTCGGGGAGTTCTCCCCCCCACAAATGTATTTAAAAAGAATGTGCTGAAATGTTGCATTTTGCAGCACAGCTTTTGCAAAGATTGTGGTAAAAAGCGATACAATTTACAGTTGGTTCTCTAGTGTAACATGAAAAAATAAAGTAAATGTCATGTCACCAACAGTACACTACATAGCACTTTACAGCATTTTCATAAGGCTGCAGAAGCAACCTATCTATACCAGTAACGGTCACTTTACATTACATGCAAGACGCTCTTCAACCTCCATGCATAAGATTTAAAGTGATCATTACTGGCATGAACAGGTTGTGGCAGTTGCTTCATGCATGTGGCAGAGAGGAAGTGGAGGGCTTCGGGTGCATCATCTGACAAACTGGCCTGCCATTGGCTCCAAAGGCAATACAGACTCTCTGTCCTCTCCAAGAAGAGAGTCCATATCCAAGCCTGCATCTCTGAGGCATCTAACAACACGGCCGAACTCTTTAAAATCTGCAAGGAGCTGGCCAATCCAAACTGCAGTCTCCACCTCTCCTGTTCCCTCCCAATCCCTCTGCACAGAGCTGGCTTTTCATTTCAGCCAAAAACTCAGAACATCCTGTCCTCACTTTCATCATCCTCTTCCTCTACCTCTCTCATGTCCCCTCTGGCCACCTCTCAATCTCCTTTTCCTTTCTTCCTCCTTCTCTCTGACAACACCTGACAATGTTATTGACAAGTCCAATCTATGAAAGTGTCATCCAAACAGGTGCTGACCTGCTCTTCCAGAACTATCAAGGACCACATTTCCACCCTTGCTCCAGCCTTGGCCAATTTCTGCAATTACTCTTTTGTCACTGAATCTTTCCTCTCTCCTCAAGCACTCCCTTGTACACCCCCTCCTAAAAAAGCCTTCTGCCAATCCTACCTGTCTGCCAAACTATTGCCCGATTTGTATCACTCCTTTCCTGATCAAACTCCTGTAAAAGCTGGCCATCTCCAGCTTACTCTCCACACTGAATCTATTGGTTGTCTCCATTACCATTAGTCTGGCTTCAGAGCGGCCATAGGCATGGAAACTGCTCTCCTGAACACCTGTGAAGATCTGCTCTATAATCGTGATTCCTGCTCTCCCACTGTCCTCATCCTCTTTGATCTTTTCTCGGCTTTTGACACGGTCAATCACGCCACCCTGATCAATCGATTCGGTGAGAACCTGGGCATCACAGATCAGGCCCTGGTGTGGCTGACCTCCTTCCTCCCGGACCGACCCTAGCAGGTCCAACTTGGGTCCTTTCTCTCCACCACCTCTCTCTCCACATGTGGTGTCCCCCAGGGCTCTATCCTCTCACCCCGGATCTCCAATGTCTATCTGGCCTCTTTGGTCCACTTGATCTCAACCTTTTCGTCTAACTTTCAGTGTCATGCAGATGACAATCAGCTCTCTTTCAGGCTTCTCTGAGATGCCTCATCTCCCTCGCTTATTCCTGACTGTCTATCCATGATCCAGGATTGGTGTGCCTCCAACGATCTCTGCCTTAATGCCAGTAAGACAGAGATCCTTCTCATTGGGACCCCTGCTCCTGCCTTTCCTCTCTCACTCTGGCCACCCTCCTTGGGCCCACTACCCTCACTTTCCTGTGAGGCAAGAAACCTTGGTGTCATCTTCGACTCCACGTTCTCCTTCTCTCCTCACATCATGGACCTTGCCAAAACATTCCACTTTCAGTTGCACCTCCTCAGAGGTATTCTACCTTTTCTCACTTTCCCCCAGAATCCCATTGTCTCCAGAGCCCTGATTCTCTCCAGGATGGACTACTGCAACAGTCCCTTTCTCAATCTACCTGCCTCTACTCTCTGCCCTCTTCCCTCTGCAACTAATCCAGAACAGGACTGCGCGACTTATCCAGGGACTGTAGCTCTCCTGCCCTGAAATCTCTTCACTGGCTTCCGGCGGCTGCAAGGATCAAGTTCAAGACCCTCTGCATCGTCCACAAGGCTTTCTGGGGCCAGGGCCCCCACTACATCCAACTATCTATGCCATAATACCTTCCTTCTAGAGCCTTTCGCTGTGCTACCCCCAACTCACTGAGGGTCTGACACTTCTCTAGACTGAGATTGAGGGTAAGTCTCTCTCCTCTGCAGATGCCTCCGTCTGAAACGGCCTTCTTGCCCCTCTCAGAGTTGAGCCGGATCATGTGAATTTCTGGAAGGAGCTCAAGACCTTCCTTTTCACCTCTGCCTTCTCTCCTTTGCTTCCCTGCTAACTTACCTGTTGGCTGTGCCGACTGGTTGCCTGGTGCTCTCAGTCTCTCACTGGGTACCGGTCTTCCTTGCACTGCCTCCTGGCCTACTGCTCACTTAGGAGCTGTAAGCTGTAACCCCTACAGTCGCCCACTCCAAGCACTTACCTAGAGCTGTGTTGCCCTGGATGCACTTACTCAGAGCCAGCTGCCCTGTTTGTATGTTTCCTTTTCCCATCTCCCTTGCAATTCCCCATCTGCCTTCCCCTTGCCTTTCTCGTTGCTGCACTTGCACGTTCCGAATTAAACAATGCTTAGTAGGATCATTTGTCTTGTCTTCCCTCTGTCTTCCCTCTCCGTCTAGACTGGCTTCCCAAAAATTCCTGTCTAGCCAAGTAATAACACATGTCATGCTTGATTTATCATAGATGCCCAGTATAGATATATTATGCAACAGTAGTACCACTTAACATGATTGCTTTATCATAGATGGGCAATAAAAAAAACTTCAAGCAACAGTAAGAAAGGGCTGGGATACAAACTGTCAAAAGGAAACCGTGTATCCCCTTGGCAGTTCAAGCCAGCCTAGGAGTTCTCCCTGAGCTGCAACAAGCAGCTGAGGGATGACCCCTGGTCTAGTGCAGCTCCTCCCTGATGGGCGAGGGCTCAGGAGGATGTATGCTCCCTCGCCCAATATGGATGAGCCACCCCTGTTTCAGTCACACACTATGATTTCAAATGAGCACTACTGGCATAGATAAGCACTACCTATCTTTGCCAGTAATGGTCTATTTAAACTCAGAGTGCCAGCCCTGCTGTAGGTTGGAGAGTGCACTGGGCACAAAGGAGGAAGCAAACGGGGGCTGCGGGGCCGCCACCTCCCCCCACCTGGCTCCAGCACTGTTGAGGATTCTGTGTTCAAAAGTAAGAAAGGGGATGATCCATCTGATAGAACGTAGGTTTAAGAAACATGTTCTGACTTCATTGACTTGAATTTCCAGTGTTAGCTTGTTGCTGTCGCCCGTTACTAGCCTGCCATTGGAGTTGTGAACCACCCAGGGGACGAAGTGGTAGGAGCCACTATGCTCAATAGGATGAAAATACGTGAACCCTCTAAATGAAGCTAGTCAGAGGCCACAACACAATTGTGCTCTACCTAGCTCCCCAAAAGGTAGGGCCAACTCTGCTCCCTAGTCCAGATTCCCTCACTAGTTCCATCTGATTTGCTTTGCAATGAAAATAAGCACAATTTGCAACTGATATATATATATATATTTCTCTGGCTGTGCTACTACTCATAAACCTTCCCTTCTCCCCCGCCACATACCTGGGTAACCTCACTCTACATACAGAAAGGAGGAGTTCTAAGCCAATAGGATGCATTGCTTCTTGAACCCATGAAATTGCATCACCCCAGGAACGTCCCAATATTATGGTTGTGGAGAACTATAAACAGCCAGGCACAGTTTCTGGTTCCAGCGTTATGTTAATGTTAATGTTAATGTTAAAGGTCATTTGTACCGCGCACTATCACCACCGGAGTGGTCCCCTGGCGCTCTGGCGGCTCTGAAAGAGGGAGGGAGGGGTGGGTTAGTGGGTGGAGGCTGGAAAAGTGCAAGATTGCAGTGATGTGCTGTTGGCAGCCTCAGCCCGGTGGTTCTGTCGGCTGGGCCTGGGGTGTATGCGGCCTGTAGTCGTCGTGTGCTGATGTGCGAGTCTATGTGTGTTTTTGTTTTGTTGTTGCAGTGTAGTGAAGTTCGTGCGGTTTGCTGTGCTGGAGGTTTGTGGTTGTGTTTGGTTTGGAGTTTGAGAGGTGTATGCAGAGAAGAAAGTTGTTAGTGGTATTGGTTAGTTGGCATCTCTATCCTGGATTGAGCCGGTTGGGCTCGTGTAATCTTACACGACGGGATGCTTGTACACCCTGTGCCTCAGGAGGTACGTGCTCGTTTTTTTTTTTTTCTCCATTCGAGGCCGTTTGAGGATTTAGCTGTCCCCTCCGCCCGCTCCCTTAATAACTTTGCATGCTCCTCACCCCCCCCCACATGACTAGCGCAGCTGCTAGTGTCCATACTTCCGTTTGTGTGGTGATTAGTTGTGTCTTGTCCGTTCCACAGCTCGTGGTACCTAGTTGTGGCTGTACGGGTGATGGGGGATGGTGAGGGTTGGCTGGAGTCGTTGCCTCCGTCTCCCTGGGTCTCGCAGGTGGACCCCTGTGTCAAGGTCCTTTTTGTTGAGTCATTTGTCTTATTGTTGTTTCGGTTTTAGTCTCTGGTTTTGAAGAGCCAGGTTTTTAGTAATTTTCTGAATTTGAGGTGATCTTTGGTGTTCCTTATTATTTTTGGGATGCTGTTCCAGGTTTTCGCGGCTAGGTGGTAGAAAGCGGTTCCTCCGAGTTTCTTCTTGATGTAAGGTTTTTGTTCCAGTCGGATTTCATTGGTTGACCTGAGCGGTCTCGTTGGCTTGTAGATTGTTATTTTCTTTTGTAGGAATTCTGCTCCTTGTCCGCTGATTGCCCTGTGCGTTATGCACATTGTTTTGAAGATGATGCGCTGTTTTACTGGGAGCCAGTGTAGTGTTTTTAGGGCCGGGGTGATGTGGTTATAGCAATTGTAGTCACGCAATGATAGTTGAAGGTGGCCTCAGGTGAAAGACGGGGAGTGGAAGAGGAGCCAGGAGGCCTGTACACTGAGGCAGAGGAGGCAGGGCAACAGGGACATTGTACAGGAGCAAGAGAGCTCAGTCCTGCAGGGTGAATGTGCTAATGAGAGAGGAATTTGAAGAGTCTCAGGGGAAGTATCACCCTATGGTGGCGCCCCAGTTTGCTGTCAATATACCTGAGGTGGGAGCAGGGGAAGGTGGTGGTGGGCATGGAAGAACATTGCCCTGTGGTAGCCATTGCAGAGGGAACAAGTCAGGTACAGGGAGAAAAGACCTCTCACCCTAAAACAGACCTCACGACTAGTCTCTGGTCTTCGTCAAAGTGGAGGACTGTGTCAAGAAAGTGAGATGGGGCAGAGCAGTACAGAATACACCCTACAGAAGACGCCATGCAGAATTACTTTCACCGATGGCACCAGGAGATGAATGTGTCCCGTACCGCTACTTATTCCGGTGTAAAGTGATGTATTGTTATGTATTGTGATGTAATGTACATGGTCTTGTATAGTGCCCCGCTGCCACTAACGGTGTTCTTGCTGCGTGTGGCTCTGCAAGATAAAAGAGGGGTGGTGCAAGTTATTAGTAGGACAGCTAGTGTCACAGATGCAAAACCTGTGATGCGTATCGGACGTACACGGTTCCGTTGTGCTAATCTATTTTGTGAGGATTTGGCATAGATACCTGGGAGTATGTTATCCATAGGATTTGGCAGAGAAGATTTTGTCCATTTGGAAGAAGCCAAGTTCTGATGAACTACAAAGCTTTGGGTCTGGTTAGCCACTGATTTCAGAGAGCATAATAAGGCTAAGGAGGGAAGCTTAGCCATGGATCGGTTTAGTGTTAATGTGCTAATGGCAAGGCATGTGGCGGCCATCTGTGGGGGAAAGGGGAGGTTGTGTGTTGCAGAATGTACTAGATCATAATGGTAGGTAAGTTAGTAGGGAAAGAGTGGACTAACGCTTACAAGCCGGGTCTGTGGCTCAGTGGACTCATGCAACCACTGCAGGTGCCTGTGTTTGACCTTATGGTCACATGTTCGAATCTCGGCAAGTCTACACAGCCCTTCATCCTTCAAGGTCAATAAAATAAGTACCATTAAGTTTGGTAAAAATTAACATCTATTATTAGCACAAAGATGCCCCTTCAGCGGTGAACGTGTGCTTTGCAAAAACACCTGTTATTTTACAAGGCAAAACAACCTGCAACCATGCACTCCTCCCCCATATCATTTGCAGACAGGTTCCATTTCTCTAGCACACAATGTCACCTGCCAATCCCCACTCTCGCTCTCTATCTCAAATATATTATATCCTGTGAGGGACAAAAACAAGCATCTGTGAGTTGGCAGATGATGGAAAGGGGCGGCCTGGAAGCTACAAGTATTGCCATGAATTACCTGCTAAGGATTATGGGAGGGAAGAACGTTTGGTTCAGACGAAGAGCTGCTTGAAATTTCAGGGGAGAAGTCACCCATTTTATCTTCCTTAGCATGTTGGTTGGCAGGATTAGAGATGCCTCAAATCTTACCTTAACATGGTCAGGTGCTGTGCTCAGTGGCCCGCTAGTTCTTTTGCACATCAATAGCAGTGCCTGTAGAAGCAGGGAAGGCGTTTTTAAGGCCTTTATAAGGCATTTATCAATACAGAGGCCAGATTCCCTGCTAATCACTCTCAGGGGTTTACCCGTGTGTCTACCACATGCCCTAAACACTCCTCAGCCAATCCAAAATTACCCTCCCCACACCACTCCCAACAGCCAGGTTCTGACATGACACCAGGATCTGGGTATAGGAGTGAAGCTGCAACCCTGGGGTGCGACTAAGCCTGATTTGCATATGGTCTTTCTCTTTTCTGCAGTGTCTTGGCAGGCTGAAGAACAATAGTCTGGAGGGTTGCCCAGAATGATGGCAGAGGTTAAGATTAACTCACTAACCATCACCTCTTCTGTTTTACGCTGCAGTTGGTTCTTCAAGATGTAAACGAGGAGAAGAACAAATAAAAGTTGGAGTGTGGTTTACTGGGTGGTGTGCAGCAGCTGCAAAGTGGTGAAGAGCAGTATGTTGGCAGTGTCAGGAAGGGGTGGTGAGGATATGGGTGGTAGCACCTCCTAGTGCCAGGGTGCAGCACCAATTTGTTATTGGGCACACTTTGCCAAGAAGCAGGCAAATACCAACCTACCAAGATGGCAAATCAATGCCAGCGGTTCCAGGGACTGCAGGCACCAACAGGCCCTCGTTGCTGGTATCACTCAAATAATCTGCGGGAGGCAGCATGCAGTAGGCAGCTCCTGCAGAGGCAGGGACCTGGAATTCACAACCATGTATATAAAATGCTACAGCACTATCCCCCTTCCTGTCGAGGGTGTGCAGGCGGAATGAGCCAGAAATTAGAAAGAACTGTCCAATCAGGAGGACTCCCACATGTGCAAGTGGCAGCGGTCTAAAGGGAAGTCTGTGAACTTCAGTGGGTGCTGTGCTCTGTGGGAGGGCTTGTGAACTTTCGAATATGGCTGCACTCTGTGGGTAAATGCCAATGTCATTTAAGAAATTGCTGCTCTGTGGGGACAAGACTGAGGGAAGATGTTGGTGGCTGTGCTTAGTGGAGGTTCCCTTTAGCTTTAGAGTATGGTAGTGCTCTGTAAAATAGCATGCATTTAGGGTGTGGCAATGTCCTGTTGGAGAACCTGTCAACTTTAGGGGGTGGCTGCATTTTATGTGCATAACCATTAAACACGGCACATAGCCCAAGATCAGGTCACACTTCCCGATGCACTTATCTTGGCAGAAGAAATCTAAAAAGTCTCCACTGCCATAACCGATAATAGCGGACCTGAGGTTTACTCATAGGTTTCAATGAAAACGCTTGAAATAGGTAATAATTTATTATTATTGAACCATGTGACACATTTAATTAGATGATGTAAAAAGCTTCTGTCACCACATATGTTTGATTCCACGCTCCATCATGCCTCTACTTCCTTCGTACTCCTACCCCTAAAGCCATTCAAATGGTGCCAACTCGTGTGTTCTGCTGACAGTAAGCACTGCCTTCCTCAACACGCGCCATCTTGGCAGAATCCCAACACCTCTAGCAAAGCATGCACGGACACAGAGGAACATATCACGTCGGAAAAACACGCACTCAGCAATGATGCATGGAATATTGGATTTATTTAAAGAACAACAAAAAAAACCCACTTCCCTTCAAATGCAAAATGCACAGCTTTAGTAAGCTTTGCGCGCATATATATAGGTTTATTTCTATATATATTTCTGTATGGCGCCTCATTTTTTTATTTCTATGGGGGGCGTTACTTCAGATCATCCAAAATGTTGATTATTATAAACACTGAGATTTTTTTACTGACAGTTATGTTCAAATTGTCCATGATTTCACTTGGAATGGTGTGTATTCTGCTCTTTATGGTTTGTCCTACCTCATCGCCAGTCACCATAGTCTAGTACTATAGGTGTTGTAGGGGGGGGAGGTTACACTCGGCCTGACACACGACTTTTGGAAATAAATAGCTGGTCTGTCACATTTCCCGGCTAACATCAGATCGCATCAGGCGGACTTCCACCAATAAAACTGAGAAAATAGCTTAACACTTATCACAGAACAAATGCTGTCCACTTGGGTGGACATTCGTTCGATGTGCATAGTGCAAGGGATAGAAGGTGAGAAAAGTGGGGGAGCATTATGTTGTTCCACCTGCCAAGTCATTCCCACTCCAGGAATGCCGAGTGGAATGCCTCGGCTGGGCAGAGGGGGCCGGTGATGGGCACATAGAGGAGGGGTTTACCCATTTCCCAGGGAAAGGTGTGGTTCTGTGATGGCTTTTCTCATCTTCAAGCTGTACGTGACATAAAGACCCGCAGGAATGACCAACAAAGATGGTCCAGATTTAAGCCAGCGGTTCTGGAATGAAGTCAGGCATATTTAGCCTTACAGCGATTAAATACTTGTTCAGTATTTGGAGCAAGCAAAGACAGGGTAGCATTTGAATGGGACATGTGTAAATGCAGCCCCAATAATTTACCTTCCTCTCTTATTCGGGAGGAGGATCGAAGAGGAGGAGTGGGCCTTGGAAGCATAAATCCCTGCAGCCTGGTTAACCCACAGGTGCCCCTTCCTATCATCTTTGCTGGTGCTCAGGATTATACATCAATGCTCTGGTGTTCAGCAATGGCTGGGCTGATAGAATGATCACTGAAAGCTTCAGCCACCACTTGGCGGGAAGCCACAACGTTGTACCTGAAGTTGAATGCATGGGGGTTACCTCTCCATGCTACGATCCAGTCAATTGGTCAGGGTGTGCAGTCCAGGCATGGATAAAAGGCTTGCAAGCCAGGCTCGGGTGAGAACTGTGGGTTGTCCAGCATGGTTGGGGTGTCCGGCATGTCCTCAGGCAATCTATAGGCTGCAGTGTCTTTTTCCTCCACCTCCTCCACGCTATGTTGCGCAGATTGCGATGCCTCTCCAAGGTCACTGGTGGCCGTCGACTGTTGCCCCTCCAAGTCACTGGCCGCAGGTGATCCCTCCTCTTCCACCTAAGGTGTTTCCTGTGGGGCTGATGTTTTTTTCATAGGGAGATTTGTGGCAGGTGTGCCTTTTGGCATGGCAGCAGTGTGTCCTTGCTGGTGCCCCTTCCGGGGTGTTGGTGGTAGCTGTTCACAAGGTTCTCCAGCCTGTGCACCCTGTTTGCTGGGAGGCTGTTGCTTGGGAGCGGTGGTTTGCTTTTGGCCCGCCCATGATGTGGAGGGCCTGGAGGCGTTGTCATAGCCTCGGCTCAGGCGTGCAGGTGTCTTTCGTGGTGTTGCGGTGTGTTCTGCCTCGCTGTCTGATCCCATGCCTGTGGGGGGCAGAGAGGCAGGGCATCAGTCATGGGTCAATGTACATCCTACATACATCGATGCTACTTCATGTTGAGTCCTGTGCATTCTCATGTGTATGTTGGAGGGGTGGCCATGGTGCTTACAGGAGTTGGGGGGTGCAGTGTTTGGGCATCCTTCTAGTGCAGCTTTGATGGGCATGGTGTCTGTTGGGTGGACGACAGGCGTGTTGTGGCCATGCCTTAGGGGCTGTGTGCCATGTGGTGTCTAGATGTGGTTTGCAATATAGGGGGGGGGGCTTAGTGTGTCCCTCTTTTTTGATGAGGGGGCCTGAGTTATGAGGAGATTGACAATTTGAGAAAAAAGGGAACTCAGGCTACCCCACCTGTTTATCACCGGCCGGTGATAGATCCAGCACACTTTTAACAGATCACTGCAAGTTGTCTGTACATAAGAGAACACCCAATATTTATGTAGTGTAATTACAGTTTTTATTCATGTGATTTTTTTAAATAGCGTCACACAACTCTTAACAAAACCTTTTGCTTCCCGTTGTTACCGGGTTGTGCAATGTTTAAGGCATCTCTAAACAGTCTAGTACATTAATTCTTTACGTTCACTTCTTTGTGGTATGGGTTGGTAAAAATAGTGACTTAGAATGTGGTCCAGTTGACCTCACATCTGTCTAGTCGACACAAAAATGGTGTTTCTGGCACTTAGTTGTTAAATGGTGTGCTGGTGCCATCTTCAGGACGATTATTGTGGACTTGGGTCTGACACTGGTGTATCACCGAGTTGGGACATCGGAGCCGTGGCTTTTCTGTGTAACAGGTTGGCAGAGAAACTGGTTAGGATTCTATGCTTCATGCACCTTACGTGCGCTGATATGGTTGGTTCATGTGTGTCAAGGATATGTTCCTTAGCTCGATAGCGTTGTATCTCGTAGCTGCAGCTCGCTGTAAATTCGGCGGTGTCTGCTGGCAATAATTGTCCTGAAGACTAGACTGTACTAGACTGTTTAGAGATGCCTTAAAAACATTGTACAACCCCGGTAACAACGGGAAGCAAAAGGTTTTGTTAAGAGTTATGTGACTCTATTTAAAAAAATCACATGAATAAAAACTGTAATGACACTACATAAATATTGGGTGTTCTCTTATGTACAGACAACTCACAGTGATCTGTTAAAAGTGTGCTGGATCTATCACCGGCCGGTGATAAACAGGTGGGGTAGCCTGAGTTCCCTTTTTTCTCAAAGTGTATAGATGTGGGTCAGACGTGCTTGCACAATGTGCGTTGTTGTTTTGGTGTTTACACTTTGTGCATAGTCATGGTGGGTGTGTCAAGTGTGCAATTGGTAGTGGTAATGTCTGCACCATGCTATGGGATGGCACAGTGGTCAGGCCTGGATCTGTACGGTGATGTATGTGTGTGTGTGTGCATACAGATGGTGCATGTGTCTACTATTCGGGACTCATGTGGTTTGTGTCAGTGGGGTTTGTTATGTGTTGTAAAGGACGGGATCTTGTGGTTTTGTAGGGGCTGACTTTAGGTCGGTGGTGATGGGCCATGTATTTTCTCTCATCTACTTGCCATTTGGACTCCACCATTGTAATTGGGGTATTGGGTGTGTGTGGTGACTTTTGTATTACGCTAAGGGTCACTCACCGTCATCGGCAGATGATGGGACTCCCATCTCAGAATGGCCAACACCCTCGATGGCCTCCTGGTCTATGATAGAGCTGCAGGTTTCCTCCATAACTGCCAGCTTTATAGGGGATGATGCTCCGCCACCTGTTGCCTGGGCGTGGTTTGCTGAGAGGATGTTGCGGACATACAGGCGTAGATTATCCCAGCATTTCCTGCAGTCTTTTACAGTACGTGGGGTTGTCCCCACCGCAGAGACCTTCTGGCCATCTCCTCCCAGATGTTTTTTTTTGTTGTACTTGTGCCGCACATTGCAGGTCTACGCAGAACACGACATCTGCATGCTCGACCAGTGTGTCGGCGAGCATGTTGAGTTCCTCATCACTAAAACGTGGTTTCCACAGCCGCACTGTGCCTTTTCGGTTTGCCTTGGCCATCTGCTTGCTGACACAGTCCACAGTTCGCCAATCCAGGTGCTGTAGGCAGAGGATTGCAATGGATTGTGTTTTTAAAGATGGCCGCCGGTGCATTTCCCGTTCCGGTGTGATGACGTTGCTTTCGGTACTTATTTATGATACCGGTATCAACGGTACCATTCATTACGGCATCTAGGATGCCGATGCCCGTGTCTGTGGCATTGATGATGCCACTATCAGGGGTTTGGAGGGCCGTTGCCGGCATGCCCATGCAGCAGTTACCGGCATGCCATTATGCGCGTACACACTGACTCTGAATTAACCGTTGATTCCGGCAGCAGTGCTACATGGACACGGTTGCACCAGCATGCCGGTAATTTGATTTTTTTACCGACCAACTCGTAATGAGGCCCTTTGTTATTGCATTATCGGTTATTACACACACCTGCAGATTCTAACAGTTCATACAGTGCATTTACTCTGTAAACACATATAGTAAAGTCACTTAAAGGGAGCAAAATAGTGTAATATTATCCTTATTCAAGGTTCTAGAGAGGGTTTCTTCACCCAGTAAGACTTTCAAGTTCCAAAACGCAACCCTAGCTAAAGGCAGTCGGAGAGGGATCACAGACTTGACAAGCAGCAGAATACAAAGAGTTTCTGTGAATTTCTTCCAGTCTCTAGTGTTATGGAAGCAGCAAGTTAACAACTAACAAGGGAGACCTTTTTAAGGGCTCAATGAAGGGACACAAGCAGCAGCTTGAATTGGAGTTAAGAATGGTTTGCCCTAGACACCTCTGCGTGCAGCATCGTCAAAGGAAAGGGATCACCCGGTCAATCTTCTTTGCTTCCTGCAGTCCCACACTCTAATGAGGGGGTCTAGGCAAGTTGGATCGTATCCCTGGGGTGTCCTTACATGTTCAGTAAAGATTTGGACAGATTCAGCCTTTACACGATGATGCACTCGAAATGAATGGGCAGCAGGTCTCCTGGTATTGGGGTTCTGCAGCTCTCTCTAGGAACTCCTGGAACCTTGTTGCGACCTTGTCTTGATTAATTAGGTGATCACACTCAACTCGGGGAGTTCCTTTCCCGTAAAGCAAGGTGGAGCACACCCAAAGCCCTTATACAGATTCAACTTCAGTGACGCCTCCAACCAGTCTTGCACTACCCCAACAAACACCCTCTATAGCCCAAATGAGCTAAGATCCAGACTGGTGTACAGTCATTTATTTATTTAAGGTTTGACAAAATGGAATATCAACCACCAATGCTGTGGCAACACCCAATATCACAACTCCAAATTACTTTCCGTTATTAAGGACCTCATTACAAGCCTGGTGGCAACCGTGCCAGTAAAACCGGCAGGTTGCTGCCCGGACTTGCACATTTTTCCTGCGCCTGGATTGCCAGTAACAGTGGGGGATTCTAACCCCGCTGGTCTGGAAAGTCAGGCGCCGGTAAAATGCTTCTGTGTAAGTCTGCCAACCATGGCCGATGTGTCTGGCAGGGTCAGACCTGCTGGGCATAGCAACTCTGGCAGGCATACTCTCAGTGTTCCGGTCCGATAACAACGGTGCCAGTAGGCTTACCGGCACCATTTTTAGTGGACCGGTACTTTTGTAATGAAGCCCTAAAACAATACAGGTAACATTTTGAAACATGCATTCACAACTTAACATAAGATTTCATTGCAAATTAACCAATAGAAAACATTCAGAATACAATGGAATAAATATTTTGGCTTGATATGGAAAGGCAATGTTTGAGAAAGAAACTGAATGGGAAAATTGTGTTTCATGCTTTTATTTGAAAGGCACAGTTGGGAAAAGGAACTCAAATGGGGAAATAGTTTTTCAACTTTTAAAAAAAAGACAATGTTGGGAAAAACAACTGAAATGGGGAAATTTTGTTTAAAAGACAATGGGCCTCATTACAGGTCTGGTGGTAACCCTGCTGGTGAAATCAGCGGGTTGCTGGTAGACCCAAAGGTTTTTTTACCGCCACCTGACTTCCCGGTAACACCAGGGTACTACAAACCTGGCAGGCGGGAAGTCAGGGGCCAGTAATTCTGTTAGTCCCCATTCCCCATGGAGTCCCATAGGATTCCAGAGGAATGCGGACACAGCAGCACCGGCACCATTAAGAACGGTGCTGGTGTTCCCGTGAGAACTCTGCAAGCTTACCGGCACCATTGAAACTGGACTGGCACAGTTATAATGATTCCCAGAGTTGGGAAAAGCAACTCAGGGACGCAAGGGGACAAATGGGGAATTTCGTTTTGCACCCTCTACATTCACTTGATTAGCAGCTTTTTATGGTTACTTATTTTAGGATTATGTACACCCCCCTCAGGACAAGAGTCAGGGGTTTCAGAAGGACAGTCAACCAAGTCTTTATTGTCTATAACACACTGGGCATGAACTTTGTTAGTTTCAAATTCTAACAACACTCATCCCATGATTTTCTATATGGAAATTAATGTATTTAACTTCAATTCAATGTGCTAAGGATCTTCCCAGCATGCCCCCTCGCTACAATTAAATGGAAAGGATTAAGGCGGGCTGATCCCAACACAATTCAGTTTAAAAGGATAGGGTGATTTTCTATAGTGGAATTAATTTGAATTGTATTTAATACAATGTCCCAAGGCCCTTCACAGTACCAACCCCCTACCCGCTATGCGAGATGGAGATCAAGGCATGCAGTTTCCCCCACACACGTTTGATGGCATTTAGGATATCTCTACTTATATGGGAGGCTTTGGTCAACGAAAAATAGCAGGGTTCCTCTGAGGCAGCACAGATCTGGTCAATGATTTTCAGTCAGGATGTTCTCCTGCACCCATACTTCCTCTGGCTCCTCTGATTAGGTCCCAGCTAGCTTCAAAATTTCCCTGTCACTGTCTCCAATGCATGGATTAAGGCCTCTATGCTAGTTGTTCCTTGCAAGAGACTACCTCTCGGAATCAAGTGGAAAAACCTTGTTATGATACATAGTTGACCTTTTATGGGGCTTTTGACACTCTTACATTATCATAATTCCCATGGTAAGGATTGGCTAGCACTCTCCCTTCACCTCCCACCAAGTCGCCCACTGGCTGCGGATAGGGCCAGGAGTTGGGGGGTGTGTATGATGTAGGCTGAAGGAGGAGAAAGATTTGTCATCCCAAAATGACATGTGGGATTTAACTTTTTGGGTTCTGAAAATCTAACAACATGGCAGCTATGCTAATTATTCTGATAACTACATAAATCTACATATTTTTGGATTCTACATTTATTGGCTAAAATACAAAATTTATTTTGGCACGCCCCTGCCACTACATACATCCAACATTAATTTCAGAGTCTATTACATTACAAAAATTGTGTTTTAAATGGTCTCAACTGGCTTTACATTCCCTTTAAATGAACCCGGGGGGGGGGGCTCAATAGTACACCCGATGCACTTTTTACTAAAAAAAAATGTATTCAATGTTTATTCAATGGCACTGCATCTGCATCATATGTGCTCCCAGTTTCACTCTTACAATGGCCCCCACCAATTCTTAGGTTTCTATTTCTCCTTAAACATGTGATCAGCCATCTGCTCGGGCCAATGTTAATTTTACCCTCTTCTCAGGGGCCTCAAAAGGCTTTGCTCGGGCCTAATGCACCATTAATGGGAAACCTGACCCTAAAGGTCATTTCTGTTGGTTGTGTTATCTGTAAATCCCATAATTTTAATCTACTTCTTTGCATATTTTAGCATTTAAATTGACAACCAGACTTCCTTCTCCTAGGGGTCCTCAGCCAAAAGTCTTGAGTTCAAATGTTCAAAGGCACAGACCTTTCAGTTTAGTGGAAAAAACACCAGCTGCACCCATCCTTCAGAAAATACAGCTTTAAATCGAAAAGGCATGCTTACATGTAACATTTTAGCATTATATCTAGGCCTGCTGTTCATAAATACAATCTTTCTTTTCTACTACATTAGAATAGAGGTAGATTCACTATTAATCTAGTTCACAGAGATAGGCCACAGTTACATAAGAACCAGTGTTCATGTAAGCAAAAACAAAATAGGCCTTTCCCTATACATGTTGTCATTGTATGTGCTGAACCTAAGTCTCTTTATGACTCATGAAGGCAATTTGTCATTAGACTTAATTTTCCAAATGTAAAGCATCATTCCTCCTTTTTAGCTTACAAATGGCCAGTATTTCAAATGTATTTATTTCCTTCTATGTGCACTTCTGCAGCCTTTAATCTGTCACGTGTGCCTTTACACGAAGTCTGCATCTGCAGTGCCACATGTCCTTGGAATCCATTGGACGCAGTTAACAATATTCCAGTTCTAAGTCGCACTTTTTATCTGTACATTCTAACAAAATGGAGGGAGGCCAATTCTCACTCATTCGCTAGGCCTTATGTTAAAATCAATGTTTTGTAATGGCTTTTATATTTTAATGGAACCCCACACTTAGCCAGCTTCACTCTCACAATTGGGCCTAGAATGGCCTCTCCATCTCTGTCGGTCTGGGGCTGTCTTTTTACACCACAACCTAGGGAGGTGGTTCAATTCAAAGTTTTTCTTGGGACTGGTTGTTCCCAACAGCCAAAGGGAAGGAGTCGTCCTCTTCAGAGCTCCACTGTCGCACAGTAAATGGGGTCAGGACAGCAGTAGTCGCTTAACTGTGTTTCAAATGGTCTGCAGGCATCTCTGGTCATCTTCTTCTTTGATTTCTCCAGCTTTCAGTGGTCGACCTGCTTTTCACTCCAGACACCTCACCTTTTATACAGTTTCAGCACACTCTCGTCTGCAATCTCTCTCAGCATTTTACAATCAGGACAGCCAGACACCCTGTGGAAGCTGGTCCTATTTGGGCATTCTGGCAGACAAAGGACAGGGGTTTAGAAGGCTCCTCCCCCACTTTCTGCCTGCCCAGACATTCTGGAGCATAGGCGGGGACACACAAGGGTACCTGCCAAAGGCAAAACACACACACTGACCTCCCCTTCCCAGAATGGTAGAGGACTAATAAAGAACAACCACACTAGCAATGGTGAAAATCGAAGGGAGTCCCCAAGTTGGTACCTGGGTGCCCCTATTGTGCACTACCGAGGTTCTGGACTTTGCCTGCGGTATACAATGACACAATGGTTGGTAGAACACATCCACTGCCACCAGCCATAACTAGGAGATTGACTAAAAGATCACAGGAGCAGAGAGAAGGGGGATACTAGGGTGGTGTGCACCAATGTCTCAGACTATAACATTTTGGGTGAGATACTAGGTATCTCTCTATCCTTAAGAATGCTAGTTACTTGAAGATATATAAATGGAATCTTAAAGGAAAAACCTAAGGGTTCCCAGCAACACTGCCCATAAAGAGCTGTGTGCTGCAGTAGTAAAATACAAATGCCCTTAAGAGATGTGGAGAAGACAGACTACATAGTACAGGTAGAACACAAAGAATAGAGTACTGAAAGACAGAGCCCACAACAAGAATAATTGAGTGGAAAAGGCTCCATTCATTCAGGGTTGAAATAAAAAGGTCCAGAGGTCCAGCAAAAGGTGCTGGGTGTCTAAATAGGAGAGGGCATGAAGCATGATATGATATGATATGGCATTTGTAACGCGCCTATTCAAGTGTTTCAAGGCGTGACAAGGCAAGGAAGGGGAACAGAGGAGGGAGGACAGAGACATCAATCTTACTAGGCCAAGTGAAATTGAGATTGCACAAGTGCAGGGGGGTGGGGACCAGGGGAAAGGGGAGGGGCAGTGCTGTAGATCAAAACAATAACAAGAAGTGCGGCCAGCAGGTGGCAGGCACAAGGTTAAGTGCAGACAGCAGGTGTCCAAAAGTGCAGGTAGGGGACTGTGGGATTACATATACAGACACAAGTGCAAGGGCTGCCAGGAGGCAGTGATGGTATGCAACTGGGCAGGCAAAGACCTGGTCCCAGAATCAGAGAGTAGCCAGGTGACCAGTGCAGTATCAGACAAGAAATCAGCAGAAGAGGGAAGGCAGAAGCAAAGAGGAAAGTCTTGAAATGCTTCTGGAACTGGAGATGGTTCTCCTCAAGTTTCAGAGAGGCAGGGAGGCTGTTCCAGAGGGAGGCCCCAGCCAAGGAAAGTGATCTACCACCAACTCGTTGCTTGGAGAAGCGACTGACCCTGAGGGAGTTAGAGGTGGAGGAGCAAAGAGCTTGAGTAGGAAGGTATTTCCGAAGGGAGAGTTGGAGATATTGAGCACCCAGGCCCAAGAAGGCCTTGTGCACAATGCAGAGGGTCTTAAACTTAATCCTAGCAGCCACCGGGAGCCAATGCAGAGATTTCAGTGCTGGAGAAATATGACCCATGGGCTTGAGGCCAAGGACAAGCCAAGGGCGGAGAGTAGAAACAGGCAGATTTAGAAAGAGGCTGTTGCAGTAGTCCAGCCCAGAGAGAACCAGAGCTTTAGAGACAGTGAGATTCTGGGGGAAGGAGAGGAAAGGAAGAAAACCTCTGAGGAGGTGCAGTTGGTAGTTTGACTTCAGAGACATAAAAATGATAACTCTTCCCAACAAAGATCATACAGAAATGTATCAGGGTCTGAATGCTCCATAGTCCTACGGGGAGATCTTGCCTGTAGAGGGCAGATGAAGCCTCAGAGCCGCAATTTTATGGCAATGTAATATCATTAATGTGAGTGTTGGAAAATGTGTGATGAATAGTTACAAGCTGCAATCTTTTATTCCCCAAGACTGTGATGTTACCTGGGATCCCTGTTCTGCGGGGTCAGCTGAAGCTAGTAAGCCTCTATCAGTCCCGTCTCACAGATCCGATTGAAACATTATGATATATTTAAATTGCTTCCTGAGTTGCTTTCTGAGCAGCCAGAAGCGCATCAAGTCCCGCGTGATGGCCTTTAATGATCAACACAAGCAAGGAATAACTTAGTGATTCAAAGCGCAGGCCACAAGCTGATAGTTGGAGTTAAAATAGAAAGAGATTTAGTACTTACTAGACAAAAAGCTAGCCCTTCCTTCAACCCGACAGTGCGTGTAATAATATGGCACCTGCCACGTCCTGCACACACTGGCACAACCAGTTTAGACATGTTTTCCAGAATAATATATATTTTAAAGCACAGTAACTTTTTTACATGTAGTTGTCTATATATGTTTTAGTGAAAATGCCACACATTCACATTTGTCACTATGCAGTGTTGTGTCTTATTGCGTCTCACCAACAACTTACCAGCTGGACCCTCAGTCATTGTATTAATTGTTTTCCCTGTTATTGAGAGTGAGTCTAGAAGAAAATCTGTATTGGAAAAGGAGAAGTACTCTAATGACACAAAAGCAGTGATGCTATGTAGTGAATAGGCCTATGTATTGATCACTGGGTCTTCATGATTGCCGTTCTGTGTTCGCAAATTCGTGGCAGTATTTGCTGTACTGCTGATGTGGCAGCTAATGTCAGAAGTGTGGGGTGCATTTAAATGCCCCAAACAGAAATCCCTTTCACCTGAAAAATCGCATTTAAACACTCCAAGCAAAAACGGCCAGCTTTACTTTTATTTCACATGAGTGGCAAGCGCTTGAACACTATAAGCAAAACGGCCCTGCTTTGCTTTTATTTCACCTGAATGGCAAGAAGTGATGCACTGCATCCAAAAACAGCCTTGATTTACTTTTAATTCACATGAGGGGCAAGAATTTCAACACTACAATCAGAAACAGCTTTTGCTTAACCTTTCACTTGAACAGCAGCCCTGTAAACACTGCAAACGAAAAATGGCTTGACTTTTCTTTTGTTCACATCAAATCAAAGAACCATGCGGAAGGGGGCCTACCCCTCATTATCAATGGGACAACAGCAAATGCAAACTTGCTCAAAAAGCAGAAATCAAAGAACCCTGTGTCCTGCAATAAAGGATTTTAACATTAGAAGCAAAAAGCCTACACACGTACACACGTGTGAAAAGAAAACGGCTTTAAAAATCCATAGTAGGAAGACAGCACTGCTCATGCAGACATTTTCATGGAAATATAATGTCGGGGGGTGTGAGGGGTTGGCCCAAGCAAATGTACATTATGTTCCAACCCACAAGACTCCAGTCACCTTTGAATAGACACTTACTACAGGAAAAACCAGAGCTGAGGAAGGAAACTTCACAATTAAAAGCCCTACTTCCAGCTGGAAGTGGCACACCAGTGAACCATCCTGCAATAAAATGTGATGCTGCTCTGGGTGTCATAATTCCCTGCTCTGCCAGACATGAAGGCAGAAGCCCAGAGATTTCAAAGAAGGCATGGCAAAAGCTAGACCAGGAGGTGTGAGCCCTTCCTGCACCTACCTCAAAGAGAAAACTGCAAAGTTCAAAGGGACTAATAAAAATCTCTGGTCACCGGATGTGCCCGAGGAAGACAAATGGCTGTGGGGGATGAAGCGGCCCTCCCACAGGGGGGACCAACACTCCCATTGACATTAAAAGGCTGATTTCATTTTAGGCATTTTTCACAGCACTCAGAATGAGAATTCGTTTTTTTTTATGCTATTTTTTCATGCAATTTCCAGGCGGTTTAAAAGGTATTAATTGCATTTTCCTAGGACTTTTGGGGAATGAAAAGGCCAGTTAGACTAGTTTTCTGGCAGATCTAAAAATGGGACAAATGTGACACTTGGTGAAAAGATGGAAAATGAAATTAGGAACATGCTTGATCATTTGCAGAGTCAT